>NC_059427.1:89892555-90199352 GCF_021028975.2 Sphaerodactylus townsendi
CCCACTCCCTTTTAAATTTCCTTTCAAATGACTCGGGAAGGGGGGAAAACTGCTCCCTGTCATCCTCAGCCGGGAAGATGGAGCTGAGCCCTTTGGGGCAGTCTCTGATAGGCTTGGAGGGTTTGGCAGAATTGGGATCCTCAGCTTCGGCTGAATCATGCAGCTCCAGGGCTGCAATGGTTTTAGACAGCAGCGTTGTGAGCTGTTCAATCTTGAACATGCGTTGAGTCTTTTCCGCCATTTCAGGGGTTTGCGTCTCGGGATCTGAAAAATGATTTGACTCAGACTGCAGGTCCCCTTCACTGACATCACTTAGGTCAGAATCTAGCAGGGCAGAAAGCCCATGCCGGTTCTCTCTGTGGCCCCTAGGGGATCTGGAACGGGCACTGTTTCCCCCCCTGCCTGATTCAGGACGAAGCTGTTGGGTAACCTCCTCCCGAAATGGAGGATTGCATCAGATCAACGAGCTGGTGAGGGGAAAAGAGGCTCTAGTCATTTGGAACAACTCCTGCCCTGTTGGCCACCGCCGCAAGCGCAATCTCTTGCCTGCTTGAGACTGTTTCTCCCATCATAAGGCGCTCTTGCGCCTGCTTGGACGGAAGTTAGGCCGCCAGCCGCCATGGTTGAGCGAAAGCGCAGAGTCTGCTTGTTGGCGCTCGGCTGGTCCCTCGCTGTTCTCCTGCCCGCAGCTTCCGGCTGAATGTTCTCGGCACGCACCCGCATGGTCGGCCTGCTGAACGGGCGATCTCC
This sequence comes from Sphaerodactylus townsendi, assembly GCF_021028975.2. Lineage (NCBI taxonomy): Eukaryota > Metazoa > Chordata > Lepidosauria > Squamata > Sphaerodactylidae > Sphaerodactylus > Sphaerodactylus townsendi. Next base: position 89,893,306 of record NC_059427.1, read on the forward strand.
CACCAAGGAGCCTGGGAGGAACGCGGTGGACTGGCCTCTGCACCGGTCATCAGGCTCGGGAGCGGCCGCACTCCCCTGAATGCCAGCCCATCGGCTGCTCTGGGGGAGAGAGAGTAGTTTCGTCGAAGCCCTGGTGTTTTCCGCGGCTGATTTGCTGAAGGTTTCCCTCTCAGGGGAAAAAGGCACCGTCACCATTGCTGCCTTGTGAGGAAAATCCCTCCTGCAGTTTCTTTTGGCGAGAAGTACCCCGGACCCAGGAGGGTGCAGGGGGAATCTCAACCGGAGAAATTGGGGCGGGGGAGACAATCACAAGACGCCACAACACCAGGGGAACAAAACTCACAAGACCACAAGTGGTAAAAAACACACGAAGGAATAAGTAGCAAGGAGCTTGCTGAAGTTGCTGCACTACCAACGAGGCAGGAAAAGATACTGGGGCAAATTGGCGGCAACAGACCAACAGGAAGTGACCAAATATCTTTTCCTGCCTACCAAATCAGAAGGAGAAAGAAAACCCACAAGATGGCTGAAACCATCCAAGAGAACTATGCATTTCTCAAGAGAGTAAGTTACAAAAGTACTGCCATATCAGACAAAAGACATGAATTGTTGTTTGTCTTTAAGGTGAGACAGCTGGGCACAAGGTTTACAGAATCCAGTCCCCCTTGCCTAACTATTTTATCCTACATCTAGCCTTAAAGTCAAAAAGAGAGGATGCAATGAGACCCTTTCCAGTAATATACTCATGGCAGAAAACATTTCAAGATGGACGTCCCAGAAAAGCAGAGAATCTGAAGAAAAATGAGGGGTTTATATCAGTTATTATCTGAAGGGTTAACCTACATTCTCTCCTTCCAGTGCTATACATACCTAATATGAGTTTTCATCTTGTTTTCCCACCTTACATAATTGATATTAAAAGGACACTAGGTTACATACCTGCAAGGTGGCAAAAACATTGAGTCCTTCATGAGCACAGATCCAGAAAGAAGAATATACCAGCATCTTGCAATAGTGTCTGAACTAAAAAAGGAAAGATAAATACCGCATCAATGTGAAAATACTATATATCTCTAATAAAAGTTTTGAAAGCACAAGCTTCTCTACCTTCCGACTTGTAGGGGAAAATTTTACACATACAACAGAATTATACTGGAATATCTAACAAGCAACAAAACCCTTTCAAAACTTTTATTAGAGATTATGCTATGAAAAGGCAAAAAAATACCCCTCACCCTAGTTTCTCTTTCCTTTATCCAATCCTTAATTTTAATTCCATTCAAAACATACCGACTAAAATTGTACTGCCTTACATGTCTTTATTAACTCTCTGATGAGACAAAAACCAACAACATTTGTTTACTACTAATCCCAGTAATACTGTGACATTTTAGTTGTGTATTAATGGAATGTTGGAAAACGACAGTAAGAAAAGCTTTAACCATGTTCCTACATGCCACTGCTTGCTCCCAACTGTCTTGTGAAGTATACCAAGCAAGCAGCCTGATTTCAGCATGAGTGGGATTTTGGACAACATCTGTTATATTAAAATTAAATAGCACTGTTTTTGTCCTTAGTATTATCTTACATTTCAAAAATCATTTAATAGGTTTTGTGAACTTACCAAAACAGAACTTGATTTCCTTCGTACCTTTTGTAACGTGCACTTGAAGTCATAATTCTGAGAAGAAAAGTTCAATATGATCGTGTCTGTTCCATGGTGGACAAGGGGGCACAATTAATTATAATTCTTGTATTTCATCAATGCAATAAGCAGTATGATTACTATGCAGTATTTTTATGGAGGGAAACCAAAACTGAAAGTATTCAGAGATCTGAACCACAACAATATTTTTAACAGCTAGATAATTTAGAGCTATCACTTTCATACATCACATTCAGTTCACCCATAAGAAACACCCCCCTATAGGTGATCCACATAAAAAGAAAGCATTTTTTTACTTATTTAAGCGTCCACAGTGGTGTTCACCGCCTAGCAGACAGCACAATATCAAACTTTCTGATCTCACAAATTTCATTATAATTTACTGCTTTAAGTGTAGTATCCCATACTTTATGTACTGCTGCACTGTTCAAAGTTAAAGACAATAAGTAACATTTTCTCTGGATTTTTATGTGCTTTTATGTTTCTGGGTTTTAAAGGTAGCAAATTTTAACAAATAAAACTTTGTTTTATAATTTTATCTTTTTTGTTATGAGCCACCTCAAGGTGGTCTCTGAAGAGGTAGCATATAAGTATTTTTAATAAACAAAACAAATACACAAATAAAAGTTAATTATCTTTCTTCTATCCAACAAGCATTTAAAAGGCAAACCATACCACAAAGGCTCACTTTACCTTAACCCCTCAAGCTTTCAAACAACCAAATCTGCATGAGATCAGAAATAGTTACCTTAACTGATGTTCCCTGAGATTTGACAGTATGTCCATTCCATGAAGATAGTAATATATAGTATTTAATTCCTGAAAATAAAAACAAAACATTGTTTTAAACAATACAGCTGCGGAGTAGCACAGTGTTAGACCACAACAGAGAAAATTGGGTTTAAATCTTCAATGAACCATGAATTTTAATTTGCCTTTGAACTAACTACGTCTCTCACAGGGCTGCTGCAGAGATCTTAAAAAGTATGGAGAAATCAGGAATACCTCCTCAGAAGAAGAGGGATACTTAAAAAAACTGTTTGTATTTAGTAATATCTTTTAAAATACTTCAATAACGCACATCTCATAGCAGACAACATGTTTTGTAGAACATGTTTCTAAACAACAGCAGTCCACAACAACAGGAGTAAAAGTGTGATTTCTAAGCGTGTGTTTTGCTACTACAGGACAAGCATCCTAAGGTAGCCATATCAAGCAGAACCACACAACAAATATGAAGGAAGCCATACACAACAAGATCCAACACTGAAATGATACCGTTCTCTTAAAGATTGGAAGGCCACTAATAGCATATAATTTTAAAGGTAATTTATGGACATGGGCAGAGCGGATCCTTATTTTTTTTCCTTCCAGCTTTTTTCCTTCCATCAAAACTTATCCCCCACCATCCTTCTTTTATCCTCATACAAACACAGGTTTAAACAGTAGCTCCAGCATCCCCATTGTATAAACTTTTGAAACCATCAGTTAAAAGAATCACAGAATTATAATGTAACACATAATTCCATGTTAAAATTACACAGGTAAAGCTGTAATCCTTAACTACTCAAAATTTAATATGTATTACACAGTATTTGAATTCAGTGGGACAAAGTTTACTATAATACTGTGACAAATGCAGGTACAAAAAAGGAAGCTTATAAATATCTGCAAGAAACACAGAAATGCCCTTACAAAGCTTAATCAGAAGCACATCAAAACAGAAATTATATTACTGCTTAATATACCATTTATAAATCAGTCTCAACCTGATTTAGAGCTCCAGTGATGAAAGACTAAACACTTAAATCTCAAATATTACCCCCTTCCTGCACAGGAAAACTGCTCTGCTAACAGGACATGATGACTTGTGTATTCTTCTCTTTAGTGCATTAAAAAATATTCTCTGTAACAACAATATGAAGAAAAGTTATTATACTGTTGACACCTAAGGATTTTAGTCCAACAAACCTACATATCAGAAAGTCTTGCCTTGGATACTCTGAAGACCTGGAGCTATCCCCTCTCTCCCAAACAAGCATGTATTGCAGCTCACAGCCAATGTCGCGCACTTTAAATTTGCACATATTCCAAATTAAATGAATGTTTGGCATCTTCTGTACTCTCTGATCTTTGTGTCCTGCCACTAAGAATCTCTTCCCTGTCCTTAGAACATCCCAGATCATATTTTAATCCCACCTGTCCTGGCCACTTTTTTTACAGAAACTGAACAGCTTTGTAGGAGCATTGAACAAATCTCCTATGAAATATGTAGGAATGAGTAAAATGCTTTTTAAGATGTACACTTAAGTGTATAGTATGCAAAACAATCTGAAGCATTGGATTCTTCATTATCCTATTATTATAAAGCAATGATACAGCAGATTTGAATGTTTGCCACAGTCTTCTCAAGACTGCTTCAAAAATCTGTAAAACTTATCACACTTCTTAAAATTTCAGTTACAGTTTTTGTGGCCATCTAGTGGGAAGACATAGTAACTGCATGGAGTGTTTAAGGTGGATTCAACATGGACAGTCAAAATAAAATTCAAACACCATTTTTTATAAATCCATGTATTGAACATAATTACAACATTATCAATCAGCCATATTTTCATTAAAATTATGACCATCCTCAATTATAACCTAAAACGCCAGCAATCACAAATAAGATTGTACATGATTTTCAACACCAATGCATTCTCCTTTCTCTCTGCTGCATTCATCACTGAATTCTAACTGCTATAATCACATAAATTAATTTTGATTCAAATCCCCACTCTGATCCTGAAACTTACTACCCATAAACCACTACCCAATTCAAATACTTATCCAAGCAACAATTGTCTTCACATGATGACAAAGATGTCCCCGAAAATGTCATGCAAATCATCATAGATTACACATGTCCTCTAAGTATTTCATCAGTCCCCAAAGCATCTAATAGGAATACCCAACAGTATCTACAAGGCAGAGTGGAACAGATATGGCTACTTCTCCAGGTGAAGTAAATGAGCAAAGATTTTCTGCTTCAGAGACCTCAGGACACTATGATGCTGTTCATTAGGTGACAGTTCAGGTGACTGAACCTGAACCAAGCTTTTAAGAGGCAAATCCGAGGAACTAGCAAAGACAGTGGCAAACAAGGAAGAAGTTCTGGCAGCCATTGATAAACTAAATGCTACCAAATCCCCTGGCTCAGATTGCATTCACCCAAGAGTTCTTAAGGAGCTCAAGCATAAAATTGCTGATCTTCTCACTTTAATATGCAACTTATCCCTGAAGTCAGCCTCCATCCCTGAAGACTGGAAGATGGCCAATGTCACACCAATCTTTAAGAAAGGATGTAGGGGGGACCCAGGAAATTACAGGCCATCAGTTTGACATCTGTTCCTGGTAAATTAGTAGAATCTATCATTAAAGATAAAATTATAAAACATGTAGAAAAGCAAGATCTGCTAAGAAAGAATCAATAGGCATGGTTTTCGTAGAGAGGCAAGTCCCGTCTTTACAAACCTACTAGAGTTCTCAGGGTGTAAAATAGGGCATGTGCAGGGTATAAACCAAGTATACATTGTCAATTTGGATTTCCAAAAGGCTTTTTGACAAATTCCCTCACCCGAGACTATTGAGGAAAACTCAGCAATCAAGGAATAAGAGGGGAAGTCCTTTCATGGATTAAAAAACTGGCGAAGAAACAGGCCAAAGGGTGGGTGTAAATAAAGTTCTCGCAATGGAGAGATGTAGGGAGTGGTGTCCCCCAAGGATCCACATTTCTGGGACCAGTGCTCTTTAACCGCCCACAAATGACCAAAGTAGGGGTAGTGAAGCGTGGTGGCCAAGCCTATGCGAACGATACCGAATTATGTAGGGTGGTGAGAACCACAAAGTGATTTCGAAGTGGGCGAGCTCCAAGCGGACCTTGGATAAGTTAGGTGAGTGGGTTGGGCGAAATGGCAAATGCACCAATGAAGCAAAATGTAAAGTGATGCACACATAGGAGTTTAAAAAAATCCAAACTTCAATCTTTTAACCCTCAAGAGGAGAAAAGCCACCTGGTCACAGACCAGGAAAGGGATTTAGTATCTTAGTTGATAGTCCATGGGAATGTCAACTCAATGCATGGCAGCTGTGAAAAAAAGGAAAACTCTGTAAAGGGGATAATTAGGAAACTAATTTGATAATACAAACTGCAAAAGATTATCAAGTGCCCTTATATAGTTGAAGAAAAAGTGCGACCGCGACTTCAATAATTGTGTTCAGTCTTGGTCACACATCTGAAAAAGGATATCAAAGAGATAGAAAAACTGCAGAGAAGGGCAACGAGGATGATTGAGGGACTGGAGCACCTTCCCTATGAGGAGAGGCTGCAGTGTTTGGGACTTTTTAGTTTGGAGAGGAGGCGTCTGAGGGGGGATATGATTGAAGTCTATAAAGTCTATCAAGGGGCATACATTGAAAATGCTAGGGGGAAGAATTAGGACTAATAAAAGGATACATTTTTTCACACAACGTGTAATTGGTGTTTGGAATATGCTGCCACAGGAGGTGGTGATGGCCACTAACCTGGATAGCTTTAAAAAGGGCTTGGACAGATTTATGGAGGAGAAGTTGATCTATGGCTACCAATCTTGATCCTCCTTGATCTTAGATTGCAAATGCCTTAGCAGACCAGGTGCTCAGGAGCAGCAGCAGCAGACGGCCATTGCTTTCACATCCTGCATGTGAGCTCCCAAAGGCATCTGGTGGGCCACTGCGAGTAGCAGAATGCGGGACTAGATGGACTCTGGTCGGATCCAGCAGGCTAGTTCTTATGTTCTTATGTTTTTATGCTGCCCTCTTCAGTTGGTGCTCAAATTAACAGCATATACTGCACAACTTAACCTTTTATTAATGATATGTTTTGGATTAGGGCTAATTGTTCGAAGGAACCAAAGTATGACTTTAAAAGATGGTTCTTAGAATAGCAGGGTAAAGAAGAAATGGTGTGTTTGATTTATGCATGGGGTAGAAAATGTCAACTGAGAGAAATTTTTCTGTTTGTCTGTTTTTCTGTAGAACCAGGGGGCATACATTGAAAATGCTGGGTGGGGGGGGAGAGAATTAGGACTAATAAAAGGAAACATTTCTTCACGCAACACATGATTGGAATGTGCTGCCACAGGAGGTGGTGATGGCCACTAACCTGGATAGCTTTAAAAGGGACAGATTTATGGAGGAGAAGTCAATCTACGACTACCAATCTTGATCCTCCTTGATTTGAGATTGCAAATGCCTTAGCAGACCAGGTGCTCGGAAGCAGCAGCAGCAGAAGGCCATTGCTTTCACATTCTGCATGTGAGCTCCCAAAGGAACCTGGTGGGCCACTGCAAGTAGCAGTGTGCTGGCCGAGATGGACTTTGGTCTGATCCAGCAGGCTCTTTCTTAGGTTCTTAGTTCAAATAGTCATCTTTCAGTTTCCAATCAATTCATGCATAAAACTTTCCTAAACAAAGATTGCTACCTTACCATCCAGACCACTAGATTTTACAATTTATGTGATTCCTAGGAAAGAATCCATGCAGAGAAAAAAAAACAGACCCCCCCCCATTTTTTCCTCACTGCTAGGGGAGGTCACCCAGATGTCCTCTGAGCTCAACGGAGAAATAACATTGGTCTTACCCGTGAAGGGTAATTCTTCATTGAGCAGGAAAGGACATCTGCCCTACCAATTTAGTCGTCCATCCTCTCCTGAAACAAGACAGTCATGAATGTGTACATACGTTTGTTCTTAAACATGATGTTACTCAGCTTCCCTTTCCACCAATTATTTGTGTTGTGGACAATTTCCTACCTCATGTGTTGTTCTATCTCTGTGTGAGATCTGTTTAACCTGTTTTTTCTACGCTCCTAGCTTTGCATTGCCTTGTTAGGGGAGCTGGTTGTTTTCCCCAGTTTCCATAAATTAAGTTGGCTGGCACTGCTGATCGGAGTGACCAGAACTGGTACGCAGAGGGGAAGACCCCAAAACAGAGGTGAAGCTGAGGAAATCAATGAAGAAGTTCCTGCCTCCCTGATTGGTAGATGCCTAAAACCCAGATGTCCTCTGAGCACAATGGAGAATTGGCAGACCATGAGGCTCAACATAATTTACTCCTGCCTCCCAGTGACTAGCTGATGGGAAACCCAGATGTCCTTGAGCTCAAATGAAGAACTAAAAAAAAACTATGTTTGCTGCTTTTAGAATGAGTGGAATGAAAGACAAGATTTTATTCAAAACACATAGTATCAAAAATGTTATATACTGCAATCTGCAGTTTTAGATAATGATAAGTTTCCTGTATACTGTAGACATATACAACGTTTTCAAGAACATTTTTGTTTAAATATTAATAATTTTGGCAACAAAATTAATAAACACAATGTCCCTAATGATAATACATTATTAAAGACTTTAGTGTTTTCAATGTGATAAAATTTAACAATATCCAAATATGCTGGTAGTTCTACCTATCTTAACTGTATGAGTTTCTGTTCAAATAATATATTTTTACTACAGAATTTGTTATTTACATTCATCTTTAATTTTTTCCCAACCTCTCAGATGAAACAAATAAGGTAGCATAGAAGTTTCTCCTAACTTTGTATGACATTTTGTATGAAGACCTTATTTTTAACAGTAATAATTTCAGCACAAAATTTCAGCACTCAGAGTTAGAAAACCAGTCTGGTAGGAAATGTCTCTGTGTCTTCCACAAAGACAAGGTAATACTTTGACCAGACCCTACATTAATTCCCCAAAGTTAAATCTCTGTTCCATATAAGGCAAAATATTCATCTACTGCCTTTCTATCTACAATCAAAGCATGCAAAACATAACTTTTTTTCCACACCAATGGGAAGAGGAAGTTTGAAGTCATTTCCTCCTTCCCCGATTGGAGTGTGGGAAACATTTCCCCACAAGATGTCCTCCGGCTTAGGTGTGAAAGTGTGAAAAGGGAAAAGCCTGGGTTCATCTTCTACCTCAACAACTGTTATTTTTGGTTGTTACTCTAATATCCTGGGAGACAGGAACCAAAAGTTTTAGTTCGGCCTCCATGTGAAGACAGTGGGACACACTCTAGCAATAAAAAGCCCTCCTCAGAGAAAGAAATATTGTCTATATACCATTTATAACATTTCTTGAAGTGTGCTTTTTATCACTTCAACACAGCAAACAGTAGATAATGCTACATCACTATATTTTAATAGAGCCATCACTACAAGTTATCAAGACCCTACTTCAAGTTGTCAAAAGTTCTTTACAGTTCTTTGCTTGATATTGTGGAGTCACCACAGTTTTGGAACATATCTTCAATATAGGGCAGTGGTGGTGAACCTATGGCACTCCAGATGTTCATGAACTACAATTCCCATCAGCCCCTGCCAGCATGGCAAATTGACCATGCTGGCAGGGGCTGATGGGAATTGTAGTCCACATCTGGAGTGCCATAGGTTCGCCACCACAGTTATAGGGATTCATACTGCACCATTATACCGCATCCCTTCTTGACAAAAATTAGAAAAAAAATTGGTTCAATTTTTTAAGGAAAATGAAGCGGATCCCATGTTACAATCTGGGATTAAAGGAATGTCCAGGTTGTGATAAGGTTGAAGACTATTGCTCCAGCTGTTAAAAGATCTATTTTCATTGTTACCAGCATACACTACTAGAACAGTGAAGAACAGCTGTCGCAGTTTTTCCTTGTCACAGCATCTACTTAGAAATAAAGAATGAACACTGCATCACAGTATTTCAGTTCTCCCCCCGCCCGGATGATGTAAAGCTAGACTGGTATCTCAATCACATCAATTGTCCTCCACCAGATCTACAATGCCTCAGGCAGGTTTCCTGGAGAGCCAGCATAAGCATATTTTAAACAAACAAAAATAAATAAGTATTGCACATTATGAACATTAACAAACCAGCCACCATTTTGCAGCATAATAATCCTGCCGAAAAAGACAAAGAAACTGACACATTTATTTTCATTTTACTGGCACATAGCTGTAGATTGGTCTTCATGCTTCTTGCCAATAAACATCTTGATCATTACAGTTTTGTCTAAAATATCCCTACACTACTATGTCACCAACAATGGTTTCAACATCATTCAGGCATTTGAAGATTTTTTTTAAATGTAACAGATGCCCTGTGCAATGCAGAGGAAACATGAAATAACATTTTAAAGCACCAGTTTCCAAATAATATGATACTCATGGCCGAAATTTTTTACCAGTTGAATACATTTGCTACAACCAATACTGGGGGAAAAAGATGGAGGCCAACACCTCAACAGGAAGTGGAAAAAATCAACATCCTGCCTCCCAGAAGAAGGGTTGGAAATCACCCATCCATGATGCCCTAAGTCGCCTCCAGGAGAACATAGTATAGTTATACCAAAACATACCACATGTAAATCTAGATGATGGCTTCAATCTTTATATCTCCTTTTGACCTTGCCCTTTCCTAATACACAAGGTAACGACCATATCCTGCTAGCCCTATTCCTGTATTTGTGCCTGAGTTCTGTATTGTCTCTCTCTCATGCATGCAGTTGACTTGTCCATCTTTAATTCGGGGGTGGGGGGGGGCTATTTGGATGGTATTGTAGACTTCACTGCTTTCCTTTTTTCCCAATCGATGACACTCAGGGATGATTAAGTCATTATTGTAGCGCTCTTCTTTGTAAAACAGCTCATCTGCTCATAAAGATGGAATGCTCGGGAAAATGATAGGCTTTGGGGCAATCTACACATATTTTTCCTAGTGGTGGCTGGATACATATCTCCCTTTGAATGATGAAACACATATCTGCAAGCCTACAGGATTTGTTTTTTGTCTGTGTAATCTATTAATACAGTCTCAGTGGGGTGTTTTGCAATTTCTCTCATTGCTTTGTTGTGCTATATCCATATCCTGATCGTTGTTGAAAACATTTTCATTTATTCATTAGATCCTCGTGTGCTCTGGTGATTCCAGTGAATTTTCAAGTGTTAAACTGATCTCTATAAGCAGTTCTTGTATTTGTTTTGAGTCTGATCTCATAACGATAATCTCTTTCAGCATATGATTCCAATCAGGTATTAACTGTAGCTATATTACCCTCCAGCTGGGCACTGGCTTCTTCTGTCATAAAAATGGTCCTTCTATTTCTTGTGGAAGACTCCAAAAAGTAAAAGAACATTTTCTGTCACTAGAGGGCTAAGCCATACACATACCTTTGCCATTTTTGCCAATATATTTTAGAAAACCAGCAGCTTTTTTAACTGCATACCACCAATTTCCTCAGTCCCTGCAAAAAATCAGCTTTATTAATGTCTCCAACTGCATGTCTCTGACGTGCATCCAGCATCAAAGTCCAAAGGTAGGATATGTCATACATTTCTGTGTGAAGTTCATGTTCGATCAAATCCGGACTCCATGTGTTGTCTTCTAAGCCTTTTTAAAAAGTTCAGACTCTACACTTGAACAGGTTAAACTGAACTAGTCTGTGAAAAGTGGCTACATAGCTCCCTCACTAGTCTACATTGCAAGAATGGGGCAAAACCCTGTAGACTGAATTGCACACAAGACCACAGCACACAGTTAATTCACCAAGCATATACTCAGGAATCATATGGACTCAGCAAAAAAAAAATCTCCATTACACTGATCATCATAGAAAAATCTATCTGCCAACATCCATAACTGGATTTTAATGAACATGAGAAAGTGAGAACCTATAATTTCAGAAAGGCTAGTCAAAACTTTACAGTCACCAGATTTACTACTTCTAAAAGAACCTCAGTAAACTACTATCTACAGCTATTGTAAGACAACAGCACCAGCTTTACACAAGTTTACTGAAATGCAACATGGCCCCTGGCATCTCCCATTAAGCAGGTTTTTCAGATACTGATAATTACATGCTGCCACTACTGTATATCAGATGTAAGCAACACCAAGCATATCCAGCGCAACATTCTACCCCTTGTCCCGCAAAACCCTGCATTGCTGCAGCGCAATTAACCAGCACCACTACTTTGGGAAGGGAGGAGTTTTTTCTGCTTACTTTGGGGAGGGAGGAATATACCTATCACTCACAGCCTTTACATTTACGTTTTTTTTTCTTTTGTGACCTTTAGCACTGAACATAAATTATATATGAATTATATATGAAATCTGAGAAATGAATATAGTTAGGTGATAACAAAAGACATTATCAAAATGCTCTTGAGCAATGAACATTAGACACATAAATCCATTTATTTGGATGGTACAGTACATTCAAACATCTTCCCACCAATCGAAGTACAACAGACTAACCTCTTTCAACCCTTCAAAATCATACCAATGAGGAGGATGTACAGAAAACTAAACGTTTACTACACAGGCAGAAGCAATTTTCAACCTCTTCAAAATTGCAATCCTAATCGGGGGGGGGGGGGATTTCTGGCCATCATAGCACTTTTCTAACTATTACCAATCTAAATGAATATGACAATGCTTTCAAATTGTAGAATAAAAATACTAGTTAATGAAGGCAAAACTTACTCCTTTTCTTTTTCATTCAAAAAGTCTGGAATGATCTGATTTTCTGTACTTCCTGTGAGGCTTAAAATAGAGCCTAATAATTTTTTGGCTGCAAGTACAGTAGCCTCAAATTTATGATGCTCAATGTACATGCTATTTTAGGACATAAACACTTCAGGCGGCAAACACCTTCTCAAAGACCTCTACATATTCTCACTCCTTTAAAGTAAAAGATTAAACCATGCTGAACCTTTAGAACCTTGAATTTATAAAATATGTAGCATCCATTGATTTCACACACAAAAGACATCTAGATTAGCCTTAAAAGGTGTTGGGAATCCGATCTAAACAAGAGATTTATTAAGGACAGAAAAAGCTAAAGCAAGGATGGACTTGGCTATTTTTTAAAAATCTGAAGACTAGTATCCGCAATAAAACCAGGACTGATAGCAGCAACATCCATCTGCAGGCTCCTCTCAACACATTTTTAGGAATACTCCTCTCGGGTCCACCAGGGCAATCTATGAAACTTTTGCACTGTGTCATGCAAATCAAAATTCACCACTGCTTACAAGGCAAGAATTCTTTATATTTATATTTATTTATTTATTTAATATTTTCAATGTATAGGCCGCCCTCTCCCAGGATAGGACAATCAACTGTAAATTGATCAGGCTGCTGGCACACTCTTATAAGCCAATGAATGCTGTGATAGGGGATCTGTGCAACATGAAAGAAAACATATGAGTCACCTGTTCATAAAAAGCTGGGGAAGTGACAACTAGAAATTACATATGGGAGCACTGAAGAGAGACAATTCATGCAAAGCAACAGGCAGCAGCAAAATCTCTGTGCACCTACTCCAGAGCTGTCCTTTAAAGCAAAGCATTCAAAATTCCAGGTCTCACCTCCTGATGCTAATTCTGGGTTGCATCTCTACAATGCACATGTGTCAAACTAACTGCTTCCTACAAATATTTCAAAAACTAAATGAGGAAATATAACTTCACATTGGCCCCAAGTCAAGAAAACTGTGCCACATTTTTCTAAACAAGAAAGAAAACACCATACAATTAAACAGCTAATGGCAAAAGATCACATGCAACAACATAAAATGTTCTCCAACTTTGCCAAGAAATCACAAATATTGTAAATGATAACAGTCAAGCACATGAATGAAACCTGCCAAAGTTCTTGAATCTGTTCTTACATGCTAAATTTAATTACTTTTGAAGTGGAGGAGCTCTCTTTTATCTGCTTCTCCATTTTAAGGAGTTAGAGATATTTACAAAAAGCTCAAGCAATTCTGAAATCTGCTGAGGGAGAAAATGAACAACAGAAGTTAATATACCAATTTTACCAATTTAATACCTCAAACAAGTCCACAAATAGCACCACCAAAAGGTTTCCTAAATAAATGTAAGCAAAGTACCGGAGAGTCACTGCCCCATCTCAAATAAAGTTACCTCTTCCTAGCCCAAGCTCCCAGTCGTCCACTGGACTGAGAATGTCAAATTCCAGGATTGTACTTAACAAGACAAGCAAAATCTAGTTCATAACAAGTGATTGGAGGTAAAAGATTTTGAGCTTGAGGTGCTCAAGACAATGACTTCTGTTTAGTTTTTAAAGAAAGTCAGAGATCTAAAATCAGTGTTGTGAGTCAGCCTGTGGATAATCAGTTTATCAAGAAAAACAAACCGTGGCTGCAACGTATAGCAAATAAGAGTTCAGCAACAGAACTTGAAAGTAGGAGAAGCACTAGAATCTGACGTTTCAATGCAGACAGTTGGTTGACCACATTATCTGGGCCTTCAGAGTTCTAAGTCTCTGTGCTCAAAAGAAAAACCGTGTTTCCCTTGTTAACAACATCCACACCACAGCCAGCATTAATAATCCATATGTGAACAGCGATGAGATAAAGGCAAGTCATGTAATGTCTTTACACTGAAGCCTCCAGCAGGTACAAGCTGAATGTTTTCAAATATTTCTCCCAAACCATGAGAGCTAGAAACAGGCTTTTAAAAGTTTCTTCTGAACAGGAAGAGCAAAGAGCAACATAATAACATCACTCTATAGCCAACTAAGCTATGCTATGTTATGATCTGTCAGCATTCAACTTCCTATCAATTATTGTCTGACCTGTTGAACAACTACGCATCAAAGATTAGTTTAAATAAACTGAATAATACTCAAAGTTAACTGCATACTCTCCTTTATGTAAGGTACAGAGATGAACTAAAAGGTTAAACTGTTTAGATAGACAGACAGATATCAAAATCCTGGATAATGACGTCAAAAGACTCCACTTTCAAGTCAGTCCCAAAGTTGTTACATCTATTCCACTTCTATAAACATCAAAAGTCGAGCAGAACAATAAGAACATTCCCTGTGTAGCAATGGAAAGGAAATTCTTCCAAGGCGTGTGTCCTACAATTCAGGACATCCTGACTCACTGGTTTGATTTCCCAATTTGATTTGCTTTGCTAAAATGGGAAGAAGCAAGACACGGTATATAAGGAATAGTATACAACAGTATATAAGGAATATAACCTATGCCAGTATCCTTACCTGATATTTAGAAAAGTTTTTGATTTACATTAAAGACAAGCCAGAATTCAACTGTACATATTTTCAATTCTTTTAATTTTTAAACTTAAGATTTTAGTTTTTTACTTCTATTTATTGCCCAGAGCACTACCACACCCAAGGGCCTCTAAGCGATGCAAAATAACATAAACTTTACCATAAAACATTATAAACCCCAATAAATATAGAATATAGAATATATAGAATATATAAACCCCAAGAAATATAGAATATAGAATATATATAGAATAAAACATAACAATCAACACAGCCAATTAAATCAGTAAGTAAAACAACTGATGGCAACCCGTATCTAGTACAATCTCTTCCACTTATTCTTGGGAGGGGATTGGGCTATGATGGCAGTAGTCAGATGGTAAAGCATGTACATGTCAAAAGCATGCAGGGAACAGCACATCAACGGTCAACCTCCCCCAAAGCCCAGCAGAACAACTGTTTTGCAGGCCCTGAGGAACTGCTCCAGGTCCCACAGGGGCCTGATAGCTGGAGGCAGAGCGTTCCACCAGGCAAGGACCAAGGCAGAAAAGGTCCTGGCCCGGGTCAAGGCCAGCCAGATCACAGGGGGGCCAGGGACCACCAGAAGATTCGCCTCTGCAGAACGCAGAGGCCGGGTGGGGATATAAGGGGAGAGACAATTCTTGAGGTATGAGGGTCCCAGGCAACAAAGAGCCTTAAAGGTCAATACCAACACCTTGAAGGTGATCGGTATTCCACTGGGAGCCAGTGCAGGTGGCGTAACACAGGGAAAATAGAATCCCCCGTGAGAAGCCATGCCACTGCATGCTGGACCAGTTTCAGTTTCTGGAGCAACTGCAAGGGAAGGCCCACATAGAGTGAGTTACAAAAATCTAAGCTGAGGTGACCAGGGCATGGATCACTGTGACCAGGTCAGCCTTGCAGAGACAGGAGGCCAGCCGCATCACCTGGCAAAGATGGAAAAAAGCCACCTGAGCTGTGTGAGCCACCTGGGGCTCAATGGATAGAGACAAGTCCAGGAAGTAGGTCTAATAGCAGCTAGGACCCTTTCCTGAAATTACCTGGTGAGACCATTTATTTACATACATTTTTGCTATAAAGGTACAATAATCAACATATGCCATAAAGGAAACAAACATCAAGGGCTTGGTGCACATAAGCACTTTTTGCACCCGTATAGCACCTAAGAGATTTAAGAAAATTATTAAAAGCTTGAAAAACTCTCCTTCAAAATGCCAGTTGTTCTGGAAACAAGAAGCAGATGTTTTCCTCTATTTAGCTCAGCTGTGCAATAGAACAACAGGCCCTTTGTTATGCTGTCAACAGAAATTTTTATTACAGCTATTTTTACAGTGTCCATCACTATAGGAATGTGAGTACGTGGTACTCTTTTGTATATTAAAGGAGAATCCATTATAATGGCATAAGCAGAAAAAAGGTATAACTTGATAACTGTTTCATTAGACTGTCTCCATTAATTTAAAGTACAGAAAAATATTTAACCCCTTTAGCAACAAAATAATGCAATAAAAAGAAGATATTTAAACAGAATGTGAAAAAATACAAGGAAGCATTTAAAAAATCCTAGGACACTTATTTTTTTTATTTTTTTTCACAACCCCTATCATACTAATACTGACGATCATACCATAATTGATCAAAACTATGCACAGCTGACATATTTACAGCATCTCATGTTCTTACGTGATTTAAGCTAATAGCCACCCAAAGTCCTAAGAAGAACTTTATGCTGCCTCTCTTCTATTGATTTGAAGGCAGCTTTTGACACAGTCTCTAGAGAACGTCTTTGGAATAAATTGGCTATACAAGGAATAGACAATAAACTTCTTTTTCTAATCAGGCAACTTTATACCAACACAAACTGCAGAGTTAAGTGCTCACGGAAGGTTCCCATGACTGATTCTATTTCTACCTTAAAGGTGTGAGGCAAGGCTGTGTGTTAGCACCAACCCTTTTCAATTTATTTTTGAGTGACCTTCCATCAGCCTTATTGGAAATTAATAACCATGCCCCTAAATTAGGCTCAAGGCATATTCCAATACTTCTATATGCTGATGATACCATCCTTCTATCTTCAAAAGTTGGACTTAGTCGATTGAAATAGATGTGGGCAGTACTGTACAGATAACGGACTAGTCATCACTCATCGTTATCCAAGATTTGATCTTTGCCAAACAATGCCAAAAAACATAACTGTATGATTAATAAAGTGCCAGTGGAGCAGGTTAACCAATACAAATATCTTGAATTATCTTTATAATCCCTCTCCTGGTTGTACTTCACAAAGCAAGTATTGCAGGTGCTACCATCAGTTACTCTGCCATTGCACGCTTTATGGAAAGGGCCACCCTTGTCCCATATATTAAAAAAAAATCTTTAACTCTAAGATAGAAGCGAAGCTACTTTATGGAGCGCTCCATTTGGCTCCAAGCAGTTAATTCCATCTTTGAATACTGTCCAATCCAAATCTTTCCGCGAAATTTTGATGGCCTACAATTAGTAATCAGATAAGGCCCTCTTGTTTAGAACTGGCCAAAACCATTAGTTTATAGGCTTGGTTGAGAGCTTTTAAATTTTGGTCATTTGAGCACCTCTGCTGATCTCACCTACTTTTGTCTGATACTCAGGTTAATCCCATGGTTCTCTGATCGAAAGAAAGATTGAATCACTTGCATTCCTGACTCAAGCCCCGCTTATCTAGGTTCAGGAACTTCTGCTAACTTGTTAAAACAAAATTGTTGGAAAGCGAATGGATTAATTCTCATGTCTAGGGCTGCTATGAAAACTTGTTCACCCTTACATCTTTCACACCCCTATATCAAAAAACAGGATGGCTCCCTTATTTGTATTTTTTTTGATCTAATCCAATGCAGAGAAGAGTCCTCACACTTGCTCGCTTCAATAAGCTTCCCTCCGCTTTATTATGCTGGCAGATTTAACAAACTTGAAAATGAGCTGTAGTGGTATGCTCTTTGTGGTGAACAAATAAATTGGAAACATTGGCACATCAACTGCTTTGTTTGCCCCACCTTCAAGTTTAATCAGATCAAAATATTCCAACATTCTTTCTAGGATACTCTAGTGAAATGGAAGAATCAGTAGTAGACTTCCTTTTCTTTTCTGGACAATTCTTGATTAAATGAAACTTGTGAATTGGTTGTACACCTTTACTGAGGCAGATGCAACAATCAATAATTTATATTTTATCTTAAACCTTTGTATTTGTATACCTTTTGTCTTAAACCTTTGTATTTGTATACCTTTTATCTCAGGTTTTTTATTGTGTTATGATTATTGTTATGCCAAATAAAGGCTTATTATTATTATTATTATATTTATATCCTCTTTTGTATAGCTTTTAAAAACATTCTGCAGAGAAGGTAAAGAAGGTAAAAATGCTGTGTGATAACTCTTCTTGTTCTAAAGGCAAATTGTGACCAGTACCCCTGAAAGAAACATTAGGTATCTTATAACTCAGTAATATGCAAAGTGTAGTGACGGTGACCCATCAACCAATGGGGAGGCATGACTGTCCTGCACACCCACTGGGTCAGGGTTCATCATTAGGACCAAAACACAGCAAGAAGCCAGTCAGCCTCCTCACCTGCCAGCACCTTCCCCAACCGCCCTCCCACTGATCCAAACATGGCAGAACAGCAGCAGGAAGCCACCTTACTTGCCAGGCCTGCCATCACCATTCCATTCAATGCCCCTGGCAGAGACAGCAGTGGAGAGCCACTCCCCATGCCAGTCCAGCCAACAGTGTTCCCCTTCTCCTGCCAAGCCTCTATCTCCCCCCAAACCCCCGGGGCCCAGCAGAAGCCCCCCCACCCATTCCCCTGCCCACCATCTCCCACAACCAGTCCAGCCCCTCCACAAGCCCTCCCCATTCCCCCAAGTACCTTCCACCTACAAAAAACAACAACAAGTTGCACTGCCAGAACAGGGGCAGCAAGCCACTCTTCTGCTCGTCTTGCCAGAACCCGTCCCCATTCACCTGCAAACCTTCTCCCCAAAACCCAAGCCCCACAGGCCCTGGCAGAAGCCCCCACCATCCCCCCTGCATCTCCCACCCTCCAAAACCAAGCCACAAGACTTCTCCATTCCCCTCTGCACTCTCAACCCATCAAAAACCAAGCCGTACCAACGGGACATGGACAGCAAGCTGCTCTCCACCTTGGTCTGCCCTCATCCCACCTCATTCACCCTCTCCCTGTCCCAAGCATGGAACCAACACACTGTGAGCTGTGTGAAGGCCAGGACAGGTGGCAGGGACCATGGGAGACAGCAGGCGGGAGCTTGGTCGGCATTTCCCTCCCCTCCACTTCCTAGGGCCCATTTTATGGCCTCCTAAAATGGCTTTTATTGCTAGTGATAATATAAAGTTCTAAAGACAGTGCTGGACGTGCATGTATTCCCTGGATCTTTTATTAATTTTCACCAAAGAAATCTATGAACTGCATGCCCATTTCTAAGTTTCCCTGAAGTAGGGGAATGCATCCTGTTTAAGCGGGGAAAGGTATACTATTAGGACAAAAAAAATTTTAAAAACAGATCAGGTTCAAATGAATCCAATGCCTCCCTCTAAACAAGTGGGGAATCATTACAGTAAGCAGGAAAAAGAGAAATAGTTTCCTTTTTAAGGTATACATTGTTAAGAAAAATGTAATAACTGTGATTTTAGGAATTTAAAACTTATCCTGTTGGCATGGAACAATTGTTCCTGTTTTCCTTTCAAATTCTCTTTGGAGTATTATAAAAATATTTTAAGCAGGCACTCATACTATTAAGTTGTGCCTCTCTTCAATAATTGCCAGAAGTGGACACAAAAGAACACAATAGCTCAATGATTCTCTCACTTTAGACTTCTTCTGTTTTAGTGAAAGAGATCCAAGGCCCATTATGCATGGCAAGCTTGTCATGGTCCCAAATAGAATTCACTGCAGAGTCTTTTGTTTCGGGGTATGTTGGTTATTATTACCCACGGCCCCCTTTCCCCCGCAGCTTCTCACCTTCTTTGCAGCAGGGCAGGCTGGTGGGCTTAAGAGGGTGAGAGGATCTGCCATGTTGACATGTCACCAACAGAGAGGAAACACCAGAAAGCCACCTCCCTTCACAAAAAGATTTTTTCTATTGACATGTCACGTTTATATCGATGTATTAATATAAAAACATTTAAACAAGGGATCATTGTTTCTTCAGTGCTGGGTCACTGATTCGCTTCTATGGAGGGAAGGGAGGGGGGAGTAATGGTGGCATGCCAACCACAAGGAACTATGCAAGCCGCCTTTTCCAATCTCTCCAGATTCCCAATCATCCCTTCCCCAGTGTGCCACAGAAGTCCTGACATTTAATATTGTTAAAAGAAAGGGGTCGGCAACATGAAGGGGGCCAAGGAGGAAGGTATGGAAAGACAGCACAAGGGAGCGGGAGGGGTGAAGCTAGGTAGGCTGGTCGTGGGAAGATGAAAGATGTGCATGGTAAAGCTGTAAAGTAAAAAGGTAAAGTTTCCCCTTCAGTCGTATCCGACCCTGGGGTACCACTGCAAGCAGTGATTTCATAGGCAAGTCATTTTTGTGGGGTAGTTTGCCATTGCTTTCCCTGGCTATTCTTTATCCCTTAGCTATGTGCTAGGTACTCATTTACTGACCAAGGAATGGATGGATGGCTGAGTTGACCATGAGACAACTGCCAGGATATCTGACCCACAGGGGGCTCGAACTCCTGACCGTGTGAGTGGCAGTGCAAACACTACGCCACACAGCTCCTGGCAAAGCTGTACTCACTGGCAAATTTGCCCCCTCTGGCCGTTAGAGATATTAAAGTAGCACTGCAAGTCTCAATTGTCACAGGGAGAATGGAGGGTGAAAGCGGGGCTCAGGGAAATATCTCCATACAAGAAATCTTGCTGCAATGGACATTTGCTCCTGCACATGGCAGAGACCTTGTACATAATCAGCTCAAGTGAAGTTTCAAGTAAATCTTGCTGCAATGGACATTTGCTCCTGCATGTGGCAGAGACCTTGTACATAATCAGCTCAAGTGAAGTTTCAAGTAATTACATTTTAAAAATTTCATTTTACAATTAAAATATGTTCTACAAACTCATCTAGGTTTCTTGTCCAGATAGTCCTAGAAAGTCCACATGATATCCTAAAATAGAACAGGTAGACCAAAATACTTCAAAATCCTTCTAGTACTTCAGTAGCTAAACTGGACCACTGTTACCAAAAAGTCAGTGTTATATTTGTTGAGATGAGTACCACTTTGGAGGTATTTAACACACATACATGAAGTATTCAGTCTATTTAAACAAGAGCCTACATGTTAGTTTATACCTTTTGCATATTACACAATTAAGCAAGTGGAATGCTTCCAGACAAATAATAACTTGTTCCTGCAGATAAATTTAACTATCTGTACTATCAAAATTTCAAGCTTGAATTTTAGTTGAGTACACTGAAACCCACAGTAGTATGCCCAACATAACTGCTCCTATGCTTAAAAAAGGTAAAGAATAATTTATAAACCACAATGTTACTGCAAACAGAAAAGGGTAATGATCAGGACTAATTAGATCTTAATTTGAAGCAAAGACCGCCATGTGAAATTTAACATACCAATTACTGTATATGCCTTTTACATTTTCCTAGAGTTTTGTTTTGTTTTTACAAATTAAGTTACTAATTGTAAGAGAGATGTGCCACAGTTACCCAGTTATTCACTGTTAAAACAACAGCCACTTTTTGCTAAAAATTCATCACTGGCATTTTGCATCTATTTAACAGCTGCTACACTGCATCATCTCTCATGTAGTTAACCACCTGCTGATGTTGAAAGGTTATTTACAGATTCATTTAACTAGAATACAGCCTCTCAAATGATAAGAAAACACAAGCCTTTGAGACAAATAATAATCTCTTTATGACCTGATTAACTGCTGGATTTTGTATTTATAGAGTGGGTAAAAAAATATTTTGCTATCCATCATTGTTTGTTTATTTAATTTAAATTATTTGCTTCTCTGCACTCTTAGCCAGTGCTTGTGATTGTGTGGTACAAATGCCACAGTAACCTCTGGTACATCTTGAAATTTGTTCTTTGCCTAGCCCTAGAACAATCTGATCCAAGTCAGCAATACTACTCTCTATTTCATAAACTTTGGACATTTGCTATACAACTGCCCCCCACGTGCACACACACTCTCCACACAAACACACACATCCCATCATTTTTTCTACTGAACCTTCAGCCTGATATATAGTTCTGTGGTAGAGAAATCTTAGAAGTAAATCTCATTACTATGTAAAAGTGTTGGTTCTTCATTAAAAAGCTACACTACAGTTGGGGGGGGGGGTTAAATCTCCTAATACATACCTACAATCCTAAACTATACCCTATAAACTGAGCAAGTTGTCATCAATGTTCTTCATACTGCCATCAGATTACAATTTTCTGAATGTTGTTTCTAGAGTTAAGAAGCAACAGTAGCACATTAACTTGGACTAACACATCCTTCTAACCAAGATGAGGAAAAAATCCTAAAGTATATAGAGTTTTTCTGTACAAATATGATCTTATACCAGGTGTAAAAAGGCAAATAAAGCAACCATCACAGCAAAGTTATTATGCCATAACAACACACAATGATAAGCAGCATCAATAATCATACAATATTTTCTTATTACATACAGGTTTCTCTTTCAAACACTGATCACCCCTGCTCAGAATACTGGATGGAGTTACTAGGAAACAACCTTAGATTTTTGACACCACCAGCCAAGGAGGACTGCATTATTGCACTTCAGTCAATAGTAAACCCTATTACTGATTAATAACCCTACAAAATATTTTGCCTAAAAAGAACACAGAATAAAAAATGCTAAGAAATATTAAATGTGGAGTTTGGCTTGACTGCTCCACAGACTCCTTGGAGATTTTCAGACTTCTATTGTTCTACTCTTGGGCTAAGAAAGACAATTGAACTTGTAAACAGCTCAATCCTGTTTGGAAACTGAACTTTGTGAGAAAGTCTTGGATTCAAACTACATTTGCTTCTGTTGCAAACCAACATCTGTTTCTCCATGACTGGCAAAAACCTAGTTGGTTTTCATGTCTATATTTATTCATTTTACAATATTCATATCCTGCCCTGCTGCCCTCTCAAGGAACACCAAAGCAGTTAATAAATTAAAACAGGCATAATCAAATCACATTTTAAAGCCACTTCCTCCCACAAAACACATACTATTAAAACTATCAAACATATATACAAAAATACAAACATAAAATATATACAAAAATAATTAAAACATTAGTTAGGAAGGTTCATTATGGAAATGCCATATGAAACAAAAAAAGTCTTCACCTGTTTATTGAAGATGGTAACAGAAGGGGATAGACAAATCTCCCTAGGAAGAGAGAGTTGTAAAATTTCCAGAAATTTTGTAGCCACAGTGAAAAAAAAATTTCTCTTTTTTTTCCAGAAAAAATAGAAAATTTGAGGGGAAATTGAAATTTTGAAACCTAAACTAATCTTACTGCTTTTAACATCAAATGCATTTATAATTTATTTAGCTTATACAATTGCAATATTGGCCATATTTATGGAATTAAATTATAACTACCTTACAGCCCCATCAAAAGGAGAGATGCAACTCTTGAGAAGAAATGAAAACCTTGAATGCTCTTCTCAAGAAGACTAGAGAGTCTTCTAGGTGCGGAAATGCATCTCAGATGGATGGATGGGCGTGCTGAGAAGGAGTGAAATGCTTTTAAAAACAAAGTGGGCATGCTGTAGATATATACAGCTCTTAAATCTAAGAGGCATTTCTCCAAAAGCTGTATATGTTTACAGTGTCCGTACCTGATCTTCAAAAGCATTTCACTAATTCTAAAAACAAAACTATTTCACAGAAGTTTTTTTTCGCTACTCCCCAAAATTTTCACTTTTTCTTTTTTTTCAGGGTCACTTGAAATCAGGGTCCCTGAAGATTAAGCAATTGGACGGAAGTTCCATAAGGGGAGAATGGAGAGTGGTTGTTCAGGTACATGTTGCTCGTCACTATTATACAGCAGACTTGGTGCAAAGTAAACACCAGCACCATGAATTTTGCCAGGAAGCAAACTTGGAGCCAGTGTACACAGACCAAGATTGGTGTAATATGGGCCCTTATAGAAATGTGAATTCAAATATATCTTGCACAAATTTATTTCTGAAATATATATGCATCTTATTGATATTTTCTAGATATATTCAGGTCTTTGAAAGTACCTGAGATTTTTTGTGACACTGGCAAAAGGGTATGAGAAAGTCTGAGAAATATTCAAATTAATCAGGGATATCAGGAGACTGCTTTTTAAGATTCTCATGTCTGCTTTTTTCTCCTTCAATTTTACTGTGTTTTTTGTGTCTTCTCAGGGCTTGTCATGGGCTTGTCATGTGGTTTTGGCTTTGATTGCATCCTCTGAAATTAGTTTTGCTGGTCCTGTGTTCTTCGATGAGTTGGTTTGTGATGGATTTGCATGGATTCTCAATAGTACTTGACTGGATTCCCTGAATTGTTAGATTTGCAACAGCTTTTCCCATTTGATTTGGTTTGGATGATTCTCCGATTTGATGTTTGTTGTATGAGACTTGCCACATTGTCCTGTGCTTCTGCTGGGACTCCCTGGTTCTGCATTGGTTCTCTGGACTTGTTGGTTCTCTGGACTTGTTGGTTTTTACCTTGAGAGGCATTTCGCCAGTGGCTGCCTTGCTTAATCTTGAGTGTTTGGTTATTGTTCGCTCTAAAGACAGTTTGCCAGTGTTCAGGGGTACATAGGTCCAACTGACTTGAAACTCGGGGCTATTTTGTTAGCAGGCACCAGCAACTCCCTGCAAGTTTAGTGCCATTAGCTAAAAAACAAACTACCAAGACACTGGGTTCTTTAAGCAGTTTCTCGCTCAATTCAAACAGTAGCTCACGCTGAGGCCTAGAAAAGATGGACATTTCTTTTCCTAAACATGTAGGTCAAACTACGGATAGCTTCAAAGGCTCAGATAAGAGAGATGGGAAGAAATCCAGGTGCCAGTCAAGCCTTTAGGCATACAGGTTCAAGGCCATACAAGATCGGTAAAGTACACTCCATCTAGTTAATGCCTGAGCTCATGGGTGGGAGGTACTTGTTAACTGAATCCAATGCCGCTGCAGGGCATTTGTTTTAATTGACAAACTCATTTGACTGGTCGATCACCTGGTTAGCAACCTGTTTCATTGGTCAAGTTGTATCCTTTGTGATACATTTGACTGTTTAACTACAATCAGGGCCTCATGGGTCTTTGAGCATATATGCAAAATCTTTCATTTTAATTTTGCCATCGATTAGGAACACATTTCAACTATAGATGCTGGGAACTGAACCTAGGTCTTTCTGTATGTAAAACAGATGTTTTACGACTCAGCCACAGCCTTTCCTCATAATGTATGAAAGTCCCAGTCCACCAGCCTTCTCACAATAAATTTAAGTAGCTAGGAAAGGTAAGTGCCGCACAAGCAATGGGCTGGTCTCAAACTTTCAAGTATCCTGTTCACATCCTCAGATCTGACAAGCTGAAAAGTATCCCACACAATTGGGTAAATTGGTATTTGGGACCATCCAATCTTGTCATCATAAATGCAGAGCCTAAGTCAAAACAGATGCAAGAGATTTTATATTTAAAGTTTGTGTAAAATGACAGCAGCAGTTTGCAGAGCAGTCCATCTCCTTCTGCAGGAAGAACCCAAGAGGACCCTGACCACTCATGATAAGTTCTGCAAGTCTGCACTGGGTGGTTGCAATGGTTGTGGAGAAATGCTGCTTCTTCACTGCCAACATGGCTACTGAGCAGGCTTTAAAATGAACTCTAGATGTGCCTTGTCATCCCAAGTCTCTCTCCATTGTCACTCTAGTGCCCTTATCTTATCATTGTCTGCAGTCCCTCAATAAACCAAGGAGTTGCCTGGGAACTTAAACCTGACAGAAAGTGCCTTGGAACAACTGTGTCAATAGTCTGTGTCAGTTCCTCATTCTAGCAATCAATCAGGATATCAACAGGAGGGCTGACTATACCAGCAGAAAAGTCTACTAATATCATGTGGAAACTAGCTGGATCCATCAGGTTACCAGGCAGATCGTAATTCACCACCCACCCCCTCAGAGTCTTGGTATCACTGCCTAAATCACAGCAAGTGGTGATCTGTCCATGACAAGTAGATCATCTTTAATCCATCACTTTCTCCCTGCCCAGAACAGAAAAACAGATCAAGAGTATGTGAAGGCCACACTGGTTATCATGGTTGTCAAGGAGTCCATGGTTGTCCTGAGCCACTTCTGACAGGACAGCTTTAGGAAGGATGTTGAATGCCTCCAAACAACCAGGAGCCTTCAACACCACCTTCAAAATGACCTCAAATTAGCTCAAGCATGGAGATAGTTGGATAGCAGGGTGGGTGGTACACCAACAGAATCCCAATCCTATCTCACACTTCTAACACTAGATAAACACTCTTAATATAAATCAATCCACCATTTTGAAACAGAATTGTAAAATACTGTCACAACTCATGCTATTATAAATCTCTTAAATCCAAGGATAAAGGGATTCTCAGGTCTTGATGCTGGTCAAGTACTTTTAAATGCTACAAACCACATTGATGTATTTGGCACAGGAGAACACTCTGGGAGTCTACCAAGCTTACTGCTCCTGCAAAATGATGGCAAGGCCTTTTTGTTCACTTCACATCCATTTATCTTCTCCATCAAGAGTATACCTGAACAAACCGACATGTTAAAGAGTAGATATAGTTCTTTCTAAAACTTCAAAATCAGAGCAAAAATGCAGAATCAGATGCTGAGTCTAGATAAAGAATAAACTTGAGTTATCTTGGGATTTTCAAAGATTTGACTGTGACAGTACTGTAAAAAAATGAAATACATATTGAAGACAGGGTTTTTTGTAGTTAGAGACAGTACAATGCTATTCATGTTTATTAAGAAAGCCTCAGAGAGTTCAACAGGTCTTACTTCCAAGTATACAAATTCAGGACTGCAGCCAGTATAACAGAAAGAAGGTGGTGATGTAAAGGAGTTCAGTGTTGTCAGAATACACAATTCCACCCTAATAATTATTTTTTAAAAACTGAGAGGATTTAATTTCTGTAACAGAAAACTCAAAGATTTCAGCAATATAAAATGACCCAATCTACTGGAGAGTACTGACTGGAAGTTTTAAGAAGCAATAAAACCTTTGTATGCTTTTGTATAAAACCAGTGAGGATAAGCAGTTTCTAGATAGCTGTGAGGAGAATATTTTCAACCTGTGGCCACAAACTATGGATGGGTAGTCATTTGATGAATCTGTGGATGAGCAATGCTTTGAAATCATAGTTTCAGGTCAGAGAAACTCTATGTTTAGCAAAAGGGTGGTTCAAAATTGGAAAAAAATACGACTGGATGCCCCAATGTAACTTTGGGAGTGAAGTAGCATTCAGCCTTGTACAGAACTGGGGCTGGAATAAACCCTAGAGAAAGCTAATGTGGAAATAATGGCCCAATAGCTGGCAAGTCATTCCAGCACAGAATGACTTCATGTGTATGAAGAAATAATAAAGCATCAAAACTCAAGATCAACTATTCTTTTTGACTCCAGTAGTCTCTCTAAGCCAATGGTGGCGAACCTATGGCACTCCAGATGTTCGTCACCAGGGCTCTAAGCAAACAGATGAACAGTTCCTTCAGAAGTTTCCCTTCAAGTTCATGTATTCACAACGGTACACTAAATTTCTGCTGAAACAGATCTGCGGATGAAGTGGTAATTTCAATATTTTTCCCTCATAGAGTTCTTCTGATAGGAAGCACGCAAAACCAGACCTACTTGGCTTTTTTTTTCCTGCTTCTAAGCTGAGTTGGTATGACTATTCCCAGCTTAGAAGGCTAATCGCTTAGGCTTTCTTTTGCCATCCCCTTTTTTCCACCTAAGGCAATTGGTTAAACAATGTGCCATAAGAGGAAATTACCAGGCCCACAGATGACTTATTCATTGAGAACATGCATAGATGCACTTCTGTTCCAAAATATGTGCCATCATACCCGCCTATAATGCTTGCATAATATTGTTGCAACATTGCATAAGATCATGTTTTCTGATGTTTTAAGGGTAAAGTTGCTATGATGTGTTCTAAGTAGTTTGGTGATGGCAAAGCAAGTTACGTGATTAAATTCTACAAAATGCAATTTACTTGTTCATAGCCCTTAGAGTACAATACTTAGCTAGGAAGGATGCTAATACTAGAAATGGAAAATGTTGAAGCTTTGGCCCTTTCAGCACGGGCGAAATACAGCATTTTTGCCATCCCTTGGCTGTTGTCCTGGCCACCTGGGAGCAGAATTAAGGCGCCACTTTTAACCTCGCTCAACAAGCGAGGTTTTTGCAAAGCACCGTCTTCCCATCGGCGCAGTGTGAACAGCACTCAGCGTGGAAGCACGCCGCTTCTCTCTTCCCCGTGTCTCCGTCCCAGCTGTCAGCCTCTGGAGGGCTACAGGAGACCCACCTCCTTGACACCTGCCCTCCCACCCTGGAGGTCAGGAGGGCAGCGGGCGGGATCTCCCTGCAACCCTCCAGAGCGAGCTGCTGGATGTGGGACGGGTGAGTGGAGGGGGCTGCACCAGAGGGCAGCTCCATATGGAGCCGTACCTCTCTGCAGCTTCGAGGGGAAAGTCAGTCATTATGATTGATGCTACAGCCTCCACCGCATAATTTGGACATTAAAAGTGGAGGTGGGGAGAGAAAGTTTTTGAACTGGATATACTGGGAGGATGAAATACTATATACTCGAGTATAAGCCTACCTGAATATAAGCTGAGGCACCTAATTTTACCACAAAAAACTGAGAAACTTATTGACTCGAGTATAAGCCTTCAAACTTGACTCAGTAGCAACTAAAAACAGAAGATTTGGGAGCAAGATGAGATAGAGTTGCTTAACAGAGTTTGCATTAGGGATGAGCAGCTTTCCAGCACTCTAGGAACACAAATGAACCACTGTTTTCCTCCAAATGTACAATAATAATGAGATTCATAGCCATGCCAGCCTAAACTTGGCTCCAAAGAAAGTCTTTGTCTTCAGCAATATCAGTATTTGGCAGTAAACTACTGTATGAAGAATTGTATTCATCTAGAATGCAACACACCAATAACCCTTAGGAGAGAAATGCCTCGGTTTCTTTTAACACACACACACACACAACCTAGTTGTAATGCTACGCAGGCTGTCCTTACAGCTTGTTTTTACGGCTCTCTGGTGAGTTAGGAAAAAAAGCAGCAACATGCTTACTGGATTCCCACAGCAGCCCCAGCTCCGGCCGCCATATATTCTTTTTCAGCATTAAAAATGTGCTGAAAAAGTATTTACGGTACATAGTAAAGTAATTTTGATGAAAAGTATTCTATTTGAAGACTATACCATAGACATACATTTGCTTATTAGACTGCAATGTGCAATATTTTGAAATTAATTGCATGTATATCCAGTGTTAAAAGATACAAGTTGCTGCACATCGAAATACATCTTAGGTTTTGCCACTTATGAAAATAAGAATAAAAGCTGAAAATAGAAACCATCAACACTATAGTAAACAAAACAGAAAGTTTTGCTCTTTAAAAAACCAATGGCCTGGATCCAAGTACCCGCCCAACTAGTAGAGCACGCCGAAGAGATTTTGGGATTGCGTTTCATAAACACCCTTTTTCTCCTTATGGCAAACCTCTTTTGCAATCGATGAGAGTTTTGAAAGCATTGGAGTCTGCTGTTCAAGGGGTGGGGGAAGATCCCAAGAGGCAAGTCCTTCAGAAGCTGTTTGGATTTTGGCCAGTACCTAGTTCTCTGTGTTACAGTGCAGGGACATATTTTTAGTCAGATCTCTATGATAAAAAAAGGAGCATGAAGATATAAAGTTGAGCATTTTTTTGGCAGGGCAACACAGGAGTCCAGTAACTCCTTAAAGGCAACATTTCCAAGTATAAGCTTTCATCAAACCTCCCTTCATCAGACATATATCCCTGAGCCCTTAAATCTCAGTCAGAAAATGGGAGGGGTGTTGCAGAGAAGTCAAGATGCAAAGGTACAATGCACAATGTACTCAGCTTGATTAGAGAAAGGAATAAATGTTTAGAGACAGAAAAATTAGTATATGTAGTGAGATAAAAATCCTATTACCTTAATCTGTCCTGTGGGGCATAGTTCTGAATTTCTGAATGAACTTAACGTGCTACTGGACTCAAATCTTTGCTGCACAACTGCAGATGAACACAGATACATACCTGAAACTGTCTTTTGACAGAACAGTCATATATCTAGCATAAATAACCAAATATTAAAATTAAGAACACTGAGGGCAATAAAAATTTAGCATATGCTGGTTCCATACAAATATAGTAACTTTAGTTTTCACACCACTTTTCAAGAGGTCAGACAAGGTATTAATAGAGCTTAGATAAACTGCAATAGCGTATAGACATATTTGAAAACAAGAATCACTCTACACCTGCATATCCCAAGTTCAAGTGTATCTAACCTTTTTTAAAAGTCAAGTTCCTTTGATATTTTAACAAAGATTGGTGGAAAAAAACTACAAAATGGCTATCACAGAAGGCGGAGTTTACTACAAAATGTCAGGGAGTAAGGTTATATATTGCTATGATAGTAGTTCTTAAATACAGCTTCTACCTGAAATGTTCAACAGCATGCTTTTAAAATTTAATTTTTTTAAAAAAATTCTTACCTATACAAACACCAAGCTAGCTAACGAAACCTCATCTGGCAATATCTGTCATTTTGTAGGCATCCAATGCACTTACGCAAAAGGGAAAAATGCTTTTTTTGCTTAGCTATGCCCTTTACTTGAACCCATCAGCCATTATTCCAGCATTTTAAATCTGTACTACTACTACTTGTAACAATGATGGTTGGTGCTTGCATATGCGTACCTTAAGAGAGAGATTCTGGAGAAATATTGCTAGGAACACAAATGATTTTTGAAAAGTGATAAGCTTTTGATGTAGTGATGTTATTATCAGCGTCCTGTGAATTATAAAAATACAGTGAAATCTGGAAGATCTGAAGATTTCTGCACAAGGTCCAGTTAGGTGCATAAAGCATTTCAGCAGTGCAGCCCTATCTTTAGTCAAAAGCAAATCACACTGAGTTTTTAGAATATAAACCTGCTATATGCACAGGTAAAGTATTGTACATAAAACCAGCAACATCAGAAACCCCACCTGGCCCCACCCACTTTTTAAAAACACTTGACAGGAACCATGTAGGGAAGTGCTGCCCTAGTTTATTATAAAACTCAACTTCAGATTTAAAAGTGAACATAACTGTTACAGCTGTTAACAATAAACTCAATAACTAGGATCCAAATTTACGCATTAGGAACTGGGGGAGGTCAACGTTCGGGATAAGATAAAAATTAGAAAACACACTAAAAATAAAAATGGTTTTAAAAGACAAGATATCCTCATGCAAGTACTATCTGCAAAACAAAAATAAAGGCAGTTCAGTCAACAGGAAATAAAACAGAAATGATGCTGATAGCGCCATCCTAAGCTAAGTTACACCCTTCTAAATCCTTTGACTTCACTGTATGTCTGCAAGATCAGCATATTAAATAATATAAGAGGAAAAAACAGTGAGAGAATACTAGATTGTTTAAAATTAGTAACCATCACTTTGTTCTATCCATTAAAATAAAGCATAAACAAACCCACAGTTAGCTTCACCTTTTGTAAAAAGATCTTGTTCCCAGAATCTTTGCTGGGAACAAGCAAGAACACTGCAGCTCGCTGTCTTATACACAGGCCACTAAAAATGGTTAGCTCCCTAGTCTGCTCTCCTTTTCTCTTTGACAAGCAATCTTAACTGGAAATACCAAATATGATTCAAGGAACTCCATTCAAATCTGTAAATAGCAAAAAACATTATCAGGCATTGAACACAACACAAGACCCCATTAACATAGGTCTTATGTAAGCTGCACATCACAAAATGATTCTAGTTCCCAGCTAATTGTTTTTTAACCCAAACCATATTTCTAGTAGACTAACAGTGCAGTCCTGTTCACAACTACTTCTAAACCTGTATGCTTAGAAGGAAAAAACCTGTACAGGATTTCACAGCAAGTTCTAACAGTTTTAACAAATGTATTGTGGAAGGCTTTCACGGCCAGAATCGCTGGGGTGTTGTGTGGTTTCCAGGCTGTATGGCCATGTTCTAGTAGCAAATTTAACAAATGTCAACTCACTTGCTCAATAAGAAATATTATGTTAGAATGCTACATGTGTTTCAAACTATCATTTTCTCTGGTGCTCAAATAGTTAGTTTTTCCATCACCATTCTTTAACATTGAAAGAATCATAATTCTATTGTAAGTGATGCACATCTGTCCAATGTGGCAGGCAGGCTAAAGTTTCTTCCAAACGTTTCTTGGCCCAGCAAATAATCTTAAATGGCACATGTGTTAAATTCCCAGAAGGCCACTGAGCTTGCAAGACATTTAATAAGAGGGAAAACACATTTTAAAGGGAAAAAAATCAATAGCTGCTCTGTGACATTTGCACTAGGACAAAACTGGGCTGTTAAATCAGCCTGGATAAGGGCTGAATTTCACTACTTGATAGTCCTTCCATAAGGAAAAGCTCAGACACAGGGGGGTACATATGTTTGACTCCCATAGGCCTACCACAGAAGCTTGCTACCAACGGAGGAATACAGCACGGCATATGCAAAGCAAAACAAGCATGTGATTTTGTCACAAGTGGTTTCCATGCAATTTCCCGCGTGGAAATAGCAGCTATGTGAAAAAGTTCTTGTCTGAAACATCACTAAGGCGTAAATAGCAAGAAGAGATACCTCTTGAGTTCTTTCTGATGGTTTTTTCCGTAATGCTTGTTTAATCCTGGGATCCACACGCGATGTCATCCTATACGGCTATTTCTCCACTTGCAGAGATCCGCGGGGAAAGAAAAACAATCGCCCTAAGAGCCGCACAAGCTTTATTTCAGCTTGTCATGGGGTCTTCTTAAATTCACTCAAACCCCAGTTCCAATATCGCTGCTCGGGGTATTTCTCTCCCTGTATTTCAAAACGAGTGGGAATCCCACCCAGGGAAAAGTCTTACAAATATCTCCACTGGTCTGGCACGGTCCCCGTTTCTCCAGGCAGGTCCAAAGGAGTGACAAACCTCCCGAGCTACATCTCTCTGCAAGCCTCAAAAACTTTACAACGCAACCCAGAAGCAAAAATCAGCGGCCGCAACAGCCTCTTCCGTCCCAGCAGGAAACTTGGACAGCACTCCGAGCAAAGACCTCATAACGCCACAAGGTTCAAAGGAGGGGAAAAATATATTCGGAGAAGGGAAACAGAGGAGTGTCTGAGCCTTCTGGTGAGAGAGAGGGTTTGGGGCGGGGGGGTCCGTTTTCCCCCCCGGAAGCGTCAGTGAGAGTTGGCAGAGAGTTGGATGTCGGGTTAAGCACATGGAGTCCTGGCGAAAGGCCGAGCGGGGGGCGAGGAGGGCTGGGGGCACCAACGGACCCAAGCGCGGGGTTCGGCCATCGGGGAGAAGGACGCGAGCCACGAGGGGCCCAGAGGTCTGCGAAATGGACCCGGGCGGCGGCGGCGGGGGGGAGGGCGGGGGGAGATGTTAAATCCGACGATGAAATCCCAGGACGGGGGCAGAGGACGAGAGAAGGAGTTGAGCGTCCGGCTCCGCTTGCAAACGGGGAGGGGAGTGTCGGTTGAGGTCTGGGGGTGGGTGTGAAGAAGGCCAAACGGCTCCCCGTCGTCGGGGCAAGAAGAGAAGAGTTCCCAGCAAACCGTGAGAAGAAGCAACGTGAAAGACAGGCGGGCGGGCAGGAGAGTCGGTCGGGAATTTGGAGCGGGCTCCCTCCTGGTTTCCCCCCTTTTTCTTCTCCTTTCTTTGCCCCTCACCGACGCCGCCACCTCCACGCGGGGCTCCTCCGGGCTGCTCCCGCGGCTCTTGCAACGCGCGGGGCGGGCGGCGGCCTCATTCTCAACTGACGCCCAAAAAAGTTTTTCCTCCTTTCTTTCGTTCTTTTTTCCCTTCTTCTTCTTGCGGGCTGAGCAGCTGCAAGTGACCGGCCAGAGTCTCTAGACTTTCGTCAGCCCGCCCGCTCTCGCTCCCAGGCACAGGCCTGGCTTTGCGGTTCTCGTCTCGTTCAAGAGTGAGATGAGCCCAGCGGGCGGGAAGTTAGTTTCAAGCCCAAGGCGCGAGCGACCCTAAAACTTCACCGCTCTCCAGAGAAACGAGGGATGTTTTTTTTCTTCGTCCTGACTCGAAATTCTGTAGACGCAAAGCCGCTTTTCTCCTCGCCTTACACTTTGTTTCTTTCAGAGGCGAGAGAGTGAGAGCGGGCTCTTTACACAGAGTATCAATTGGCGGGACCGAAGGGAGGAGAGCGACTTTCGGCTCGTCTAGGCGGGACACCATCAAACTCCACCCACCTTCTTTGCTCCGTCGTGGAACGAAAAAACCATAGAGCTAGAGGCTAGAATGGCACGGGTCCCCTTGCTTCCGGTCTGGTTTCAGATTTGTTCTGAAACTCTGTCAAAGTGGGGCTATCCTGCGTCCAACCTGACCGTATTGGTTGTTCAACACAAGAAGTCGGTGAACCGATTTCACTTGAAATCCTTCTGAGTAGGGTAGTTCTACGTCAGTCTTCATTTTGATAAGCTGAAAGTATTGTGTAGTGCTGCAGAGGGAAATCGGGTTGGTAGCGTTTCGTGTCGCTGTGTTCAAATAAAGTCTTATATGAAATTCAGCCAGGTTTGGAGCTTATCGTGCAAAAGTTGCGCAAGTCACACCATATTCAGACACTTTCTTATATCTAAGTGGAAAACTTGTATTCAGAGTTCTAGTACAAAAATATGACACAAAGTTCTTTGCAAGACTTCCAATAGGAATTAATAACGTTTATGTACTACAGAAGGCTGTTGCGTTAAGGAAAGTTAGCCTGTATAATTTATCACCAAAGGAATCTGTGAACAGAAGTAGTATAAATAGGTTAAGAAAAATTAGACAGCTTCCAGTAAATTGTATTTTTTTAAAAAAATCAGTATCTTTCATGTACAGGATATCCCTGTTACTGAAATGAATAACAGGAGGCAGGTGAATCATTGCAATGCCTCTGCTTCCTCCATGTTTCCTCTGAGTCATCCATTAATAGTTGTTGAAGATAGGCTATTGGAATGTATGTAAAGCAGCAAATTAATTTAGGGAGTTTGGGGAGGAATCATGGTCTGTATGTGTGAAAGGGGCCTTGGGGCTATGTCATAAAACAAACAGCTAAGATAATATTGATATATTCTGATGTATGCATTACCTTGCATCCGAATCAATGGTCCATTTTGCCCTCTAATGCTATCCTGATCCTGCAAGATCTCAAGACCAGAGGTTGTTTTCTATCATATTACTTAGTATAAATTCCTGTATATTAAACCAGCTGTAAATTTAGCTCTAGTCTGCACACATATGTAAAGATAAAGGTCTTCCAAAATCAGTATAGCTCATTTTCAATGTCCAGATTCAGGTTGAACTATTAATTTGGATGTATTGTTGAAGGCTTTCACGGACGGATTCAACTGGTTCTGGTGGGTTTTCCGGGCTGTGTGGCCATGGTCTTGTGGATTTTGTTCCTAACGTTTCGCCTGCATCTGTGGCTGGCATCTTCAGAGGTGTATCACAGAGAAAAGTCTGTGGTTGTCTATTAGTTTGGAGTCCATCATCCCAAGACCCATGATGATTCAGCCATGTGATTACCATTTTCCTTGAGTTTACCATGTCAGGACAATATTTACACAGTGGGTTATTGTGTGTGGTAGTGAGGTAAAGTAAACATTGTAATGTGGACATTTTGTGAGACAATCATTCCTACAGAAGAAATAATGTCATATTTTCAGGGTCTTTGACAAATCATTGTCTTTCATTCTAACCTGTATCACAGGGTTGTTGAGAGAATGTAATGAGATTACTAAGTGTGTTGCCCTTAATCTATTTGGATACAAAAGTGATTATTCTGTTGTGTTTGTATCCATTATACAATGTGCATTTTCTTGTACCCTTCTCAATTCCTTTGGAGAGGGGGAGTTCCCTTTTCATAGTACTTGTTCCATTTTTTTTTCATATTTGAGA
Source organism: Sphaerodactylus townsendi (assembly GCF_021028975.2). Lineage (NCBI taxonomy): Eukaryota > Metazoa > Chordata > Lepidosauria > Squamata > Sphaerodactylidae > Sphaerodactylus > Sphaerodactylus townsendi. Next base: position 89,929,337 of record NC_059427.1, read on the forward strand.
CTGTTCTCTTGATTCTCAATGTCTAATTAGTATTCCCATCATCCTTTTAAAAAAATTACAGAAAGTGGGATACAGTGCCGCCTTTGGAGCTTTTTAAATGGAGACTTGATTGCCATCTGTCAAGGGTGCTTTGATTGTGTATTCCTGCATGGCAGGGGATTGGACTTGATGGCCCTTGTGGTCTCTTTCAATTCTATGGCGAATTCCGCATGGGCCAAAAACAGTGGTGTGAAAACGGTGTAAACCGTTTTACACCATTTTCACACTGCTGTTTTTGGCCCATGCGGAATCCGCCTATGATTCTAAGTTTGTCACTCATGTGTGGTACTTTAATCTAAGATGAACTGATGTATTTGATAAGAACATTAGCTATTCATAAGTATATTCGTTATTCAGTGTTGCTGGTATTAGTCTAAGATATAAAAAATTGAAATAGGTAGTAAAAGAGCTGGAGAATGATGCTACACATTTCTATTTTTCTTTTAGAGATCAACTCTAAATTCAACCCCACACAGGAACCCACAAATATCATAATTTCAGTTTGTAAATGACCAATTCAGAAACTTGTGGCAATCATACAACAGTGTGCAGAACTTTCTTCCTTCTTCAAGAACATGTAATAAAGGATAATGAACAGCAGCAATTATGAGTGAGAATAAGAGTGAAGGAAGATTGATGGCAAAGGCATGGGAGGTCAAATTGAAAACTCAGCTTCCTGGTACTGAGTTGCTTTAAATTTGTACTTCTAAAATGTCTACAGGGTGAAAGGGTAGCATGGGATAATTGTTGTGTTACTAAGCATTCCTTTCTTCACACATCTATATTCAGACATACAACAGCTGAATCAACTGGTTTCCCCTTTGTCATCAGCTCTGCAATATTCACCAAAATATAAGTGGACAGAATCACATTCACTAGCAGAATACCATTACATGATAGCTGAGAATATTCATAGAAGCCTTCACATTTTTGCATTTGTTGCTTGAAGAATTTTAGTCACTGGGTTGTTGCTTTCCTGGATGAGCATTTGAGTAGATGTAATTATGATATATATTCTGTGTTTAAATGATATATGTTCTATGTTTAAATATGACAGTATTAATTCATGTTGGAAGTCACCCTGAGCCTGCAAGGTAAAGGGTGGACTATGAATAGAATAAAATAAATAAATTCTGTCATACAATATTTTGTTGTAAATAACCAAAGTAAACATCCTGAAGTAACAACCTGGCCATATTCTATATCCTATACATGAAGAAATATGTGAGCAGGAGAGGATCATGTGTGTTTATTTATTATACTAATAGGCCACCTATCTTGTATCATGGAATTCAGGGCAGTATATACAGTGATTTTAAGAATTCTCCCCTCCAAACACTGAACATAGCCAGACCTATTTAGCTTTAGCAAGACTGCTGGATTATGTGCTTTCCCCTATACCCTGGAACCAATGGATCTTTGAACCAGTTTTGACACAGTAGCTCAGATTTTTAAAATGTAGTGATCTGGTTTTGTTTCCTAACTGTAATTAAAAATCACCTTATTGCATTTAAAAAAATCTTCAGTGCTGCGGAAATTATCTTCTCTCAGGTATGTGGTGTGAAATTGATTCCTGCACCAATGTAACACATAGGAAATAAACATACAGGTTGGATCCAAAGATTCCCTTTGGCTAAATAAAGAGGCTTTCTTTGAGTCAATAATCTTCCTCCAACGAAGGAAGCCCTGTGTCAGACAAAGCCTTCTTCTACTGCCGGAAGACTTTGCACTTGGAAAATAAAAGGTAATCATAGGATCTATCCCACAGTGGTGCAGGGCCAACAAGAAACAAACAATAGGTGTACAAGAATATAATAGGCTTCATTGGTAATGATAAAAATCAAATGAAAGGGGGTGTAGAAAAAGCACCAAACAATTGATCACTTCCACAAACTGCAAACTTCCAAAAAAAGTCAATAGAAAATAAATGAATAACAGACCACATTAATCACAAACTCAGGAAAGTTTTTTACTTTGCAGTTTAGCAAAACTAAAATTAGACAGCTTGCAACAGGAAGGAAGGAAGGAAGGAAGGAAGGAAGGAAGGAAGGAAGGAAGGAAGGAAGGAAGGAAGGAAGGAAGGAAGGAAGGAAGGAAGGAAGGAAGGAAAAGGAGGGAGGGGAGGGAGGGAGGGAGGGAGGGAAGGTGTTGAATTTTTCATATTGAAAAGAGGTGTTCGCATACCTACTATAATTCCATAATTAATGGTTACAAAGGATAATTAGTCTTCTGACTAAAACTAGAATTTAAAAGATATACAGGACAATGAAATGTGACAGTATTTCTTCTTATTTTTCTGATTGTTAATAGGGTGTTTAGTCTTCAAAAGCAAAGCCCAGGCTTTTTATCTTCTGCTGCTGGGAGTTTTAACAGCCAGTCACAACAGGGCTGTCACAAAGAAAACCAATGCAGCTACTTGCAATGTTGCTCTAAAGTTTACATCATGAAAGATATACGTCAACCAAATGAACCTTAAGAGAGACAGCTGATGAAGAAGGATCTGATATTTCTATTGCTGTATATATACATGAGTCCATTGTCACCCTAACTTGTGTTCAGGCAGAAGAAAACAACTGTCATTGTATGACTGCAAGTCTTCCTGTCCAATGATGTATTGAAATATTCATGCTTATGACATGTTGCCCTTGTGTGTTTTTCTTTTATTTAAATTTATCATACATTTGCATATGTGCAGAATAAGCACATTGTTTAACTGCACAGAGGTGTTGAGTAATCTAGTCAGCTGAGTACTGGGCAAGGAGCCAAGGGCTGTATGTATTTTTGACATTCAGATATCCCACAGATTGTAATAGGTTGCAGATATTTGTCATTTTAAAAACCAGACCCTCTTTAGTCCTTCTAAGTTCTTAAGTGTTGTTCAAGCTTTTTCATCTTTCTCTTCACTTTCCTCTGTCCTCATTATAATAGATGGTAGTATCCATATGTGTATTTTACTGCTTAAAACTGTTACAGGGATTAACTGGACAGTTCGTTTGCTCAAGCACTTTCATTAAGCAAGTGGATAGAAAGAGAAAGAATACAATTATTAAAATCTCAACCCCAGGGAATTTCCAAAGTTTCCTGTTTTTGTGCGAACTTGAATTTCAGTCTTGAGGTGCCAAAACATGCCAGATAATCACATGGTTGCTGTAGCATGATGAAGAAGAAGAGTTTGGATTAATACCCCCCTTTCTGTCCTGTAAGGAGACTCAAAGGGGCTTACAATCTCCTTTCCTTCCCCCCACCAAACACCCTGTGAGGTGGATGGGGCTGAGAGAGCTCAGAAGAGCTGTGACTCACCCAACCCAGCTGGCATGTGTTGGAGTGCACAGGCTAATCTAGTTTCCCAGATAATCCTCCATAGCTCAAGTGGCAGAGCGGGGAATCAAACCCAGTTCCCAAGATTAGAGTGCACCTGCTCTTAACCACTACACCACTGCTGCTCCCATGCTCCCATGACAAATTAAGTTACTTTCCGGCCATGTAAATTGAATATTACATAGAATATTATTATAGAATATTATTATTTTCAGGATGTTGTGTGGTTTTCTGGCTGTATGGGCATGTTCTAGTAGCATTTTCTCCTGAGGATTCACCTGCATCTGTGGCTGGCATCTTCAGAGGAGAGGAGGAGATGCCAGCCACAGATGCAGGCAAAATGTCAGGAGAAAATGCTACTAAAACATGGTCATACAGCCCAGAAACCACACAACATCCCAGTGATTCTGGCCGTGAAAGCCTTCGACAATACATTATTATTTTCAGTTTTTTTTTAAATGCACAAAAGTGACTGTTTATGTTATGCTATGTTTAAGGCATCATTAATTTTTAAGGCATTATTAATCTACATGTCTTATGGTAGATATTGATAGAGCAGATCCCTGAAATCTAGGCAAAAATGTGTACACACATATACATATTTTGTCAGTCTACTTATTTACACATGTCTAAACATGATTTTTTATTTATTTATTTATTAATTCGGCTTTTATACCGCCCGATCCCCGAAGGGCTCCGGGCGGTGAACAGCAAGGATTCAGAGATATTAATATTCACATGCAAATATTGATCATTCTAGACTAGTGGTTCCCAACCTGGGGTATGTGTACCCTTAGGAGTACATGCCAGAGTATTTGGAGGTATTAAAAAAATTACATAATGAGTTTGTTAATATGGGGGTACAGTTTTAAGAAAATGGGTTACCAAGAGATACATGAGTAAAAAAAGGTTGTCAGCCACTGTTCTAGGCAAATGTTATGAATGTTAGACCCAAGACAAATCCCTGAACATTGATAGTGACTTAAATGAGACAGACATCATTCACCAGCATATGTCCAACATTTCTTTCCTGATCTGAACCCATGTGTTAGCTTCATTGGTCCCAGCAGTCAGTGCTTGCTGACTGTCCCTCAGGGATGGGAGATCATTTTTGGCCTGGCTGCAAGCCCTCTCTGTCATAGTCCCAACCTTATGAAATAGCCAGTCAGAAGGTATGGAGGTTGCTGCCTATGATAGTTAGCAGAAGGCATTGGGAAATTGTCCTGTTCCAAAGGGCTTTTTGCTCAGTTAATGAGCTATGTGATAGGCTGTCTTTATTCTTTTGTGGTCGTTAGAATTTAGTTTTTGGTCTACGGTATATAGTTTGGGTGCGGCTGTTGATCTGCTGTAGTGCCACCTTGGTCTCTTGATCCTTAGTACCAATAGGCAAAGCTGCAGAAGCTTTTGAGGCTGTACTGCCCCAGCTGAGCTGCATCAACGGCATCCAGGATATTCAAGCAGAGGCATAAAATCTCCAGGGCAACCTCTGGGACTTTCTATCTCTCATGACAGCAGCTGTCATCACAAGGTCCTGGAAACTTTGAGGAAGCATGTGTAGTTTGTCAGGCAAATTTCAGAGTAGGCTGAGAGGATGCTTCTCTGCTATTGCAAGGAGTTAGAAGAGGAGGACTTATGTAGGCCTTTAGTACACAGCCTGGGGTGGGGGTGGGGGTAGATACAACTATTTAAAAAACTTAATAAATAAATGAAAATATGAACCAATGAATGATAAAATCCACATAATTTGCCTGGGACTGTCAACACTGGCATGCGCATGCTGAATTTCATTATAACACACATACGTGCGTAACAATGAGTTTATATATACGACTGAGTTAAACATCATTTTTTGTTCATAGACAATATGAAGGATTTAGCACAGGTGATGGCCAGGAATTACTCACTGCAGCAGGATTAAGTAGCCATAATCAGAGATCCAGGCAAATTCAGGAGCCAAAAAGTCACATTCGTGGGGCTGTGAATAGGAATGTGGAATAAGCAGGAGGAAAAAAAACAGTCAATAGTCAAGGTCTGGAACCATTTCTAGAAATCTAGGAAGGAGAAGTGTAGAAAGCTGAAAATCTCAAGAAGTCATTGTGATGACTCTTGTGTTGAAATTTACAGCAGAAATGTACAAAGCACACTGATAGTAAAAGGGCATTGAGACTGTCAGTGGAAGGAAGGAAGGAAGTGGACAGGATGAAGGAAGTGCGTTTTTACTAGGCTTAATTGTCCTCAAGTATTACTTTGTTCATGAGTCACAGTTAATAAACTCAATTCATGCAACATTTTAGGCAGTGATCTCTGATAGTTGCTGCATCTGAAATGTGTAATTTTCTACAAGTGAATGCAATGCAGTATGATGGATCCATATAGAGAGTGGTGTAAAAGAACCAGAATAATTCTGGAAGAAAGATGTGCGCTTTACTGTGGGTCATAAATTAGAGTAAGCCAAGAAGGACAACCTGCCTAAAAGGCTACACTGGAGCCACAGAAGAGAGAACTTGGGATATATAATGACGATGACTGAGGGATAGTGGATACTGGAATGGGGACTTCAGCTAGAATGTGTGCAGGTCCAGTCCTTTCTTGCCAACAGACCAACAGAGACGGCCTCAAGGGTCGGCATAACCAGGCCCCCACTGAATACGCAGACTTGTAGAGGCCCCACCCTTGATACATGACCCCATGGCAGGAGCATCTGATGAAACAGGGTCAAGAGCACTATGCTGTCTCTCTGTTGCCTCCTATAGAAGGTACTTCTAGTTGAAATTGCCTCTCTGGATCTGTACTAGTAGGTGGGGAAAGGAAGAAAAAGTGGGAGTTGGAACCATAAAACAGGAAGGGATAAAAGAGAAAAGGAACCATAATGGGGGAAACCACAGTGAGCCTAAGACCCAGATATCTGCTTCTGCCCTTCTCAGGAGAATGACAAGATTCACAAATACAAAATATCCATATGAGAAGAAAAGTTTCTGTCATTTCTACAAGATGGTTCCTATACAGAATACATAAATGAAGATATAGAATGTGGATTGACTGAAATACTTTTGCTAAGTCTTTGAATGATCTGGTCATGGAGCCACTATTAAAATATGCCTGTTCACTCATTGTGTTCCATGGAGCTTACTGTCATTTAACTGTACACAGGATTTCCCCTATGAGGTAATGACAATATGTTTCAGCTCTAGCTCCTAGATGAAATGTGTGTGGCACCCATGAAATGCAGTGAAAATTCTTGACTGAATCAACAGTAAATGCAGAAGGAAGAAACAAAAAAGTGGGAAGGAAAAGATCGCATGACTGAGTGATTCATGGCCTGATGGAAACTATCAAAGATTGTCTGTGCACTTCTCATCCAAACCATGGCCAAATATAGTCTACATTTCTCCCCCTACAGTAATTTGTTCTAAAATAAAATAAAAATTGTGCTTCAGGCAAAACTAGCTGCTTTGGTTCTGTTCTGATTTCTCTTCCCATCAAAACATTTGTCACTTTATAAATTACAAATATGGTAGCAACATGGAGGTTCTAGTATTAGACTATAAATATTTTTACAAGATTCTGTCCCCAGAGCTTTTTGGTGGGGCAGAAGGCAGAATATTTAGCAATGCCCAAACTATAGGAAATCTCCATGCCATAAAAAAAAGGCTTTCAGCAGATATTATATTACTCCACACATAACATTTCATGCAGATTCCCAACAGGTTTTTGAGTTCCTCCATATATTGCCAACCACACACACCTCAAATATGCACACAGACCTCAAAACCCCATCTCTTCCCAATGTTCTCTATCAACACAGGTGAATTGTTTTCAATGCACTTTGCTAAACATCTGAAGCATAACAACTATGAATGCTAATTTAGATCATTTGCTGTGAGAAAAGGGCTTGTATTTCCTCCATTCAACAGCCCCCAAGTTCAGGGGAGTATTTACAGAAAATGGCACCTAGGGGAAGTAAGACCAGCTCTTCAGTGGCCAGGTTTACCCGTTACTTTCAATTACAGGTGGACCAGCCCTCCAAATGGTGGCAGCTTCCTGCTTTGGGTGGGAGGCGGAAGCTGTCATGGGTGCAGAAGGATGCAACAGGTAGCAGCACAATACTCCTTCAGCCTTGTCCCCACCCCCTTCAGCTCTCATCCCTCCCTGTTTCTCTCTCTCCACATGGTGTGGGATGAGGCGGGCAGCAGTAAAAACAGCAGTTATTTATTTATTTATTTATTTATTTATTTATTTAATGTTTAGATTGTTATACCGCCCTATCCCCAAGTTACTGCTGTTGCCAATTGTGCATCAATCAGGGTGGGGACTTTGCTTGCAGCTCCCCGCTCGGAGCACCTGGAACTCAAGTACCCAAGCCCCCACCTGCTTATGCAGCTGCCCAAGTCCACTATGCCAGTATATGAACCAGTTAAGCATCTGCCCAAATCCATTATGCTAGCATATGAACCAGTTATGCTGTCATTGGTTCTCCCTCTGTATTGGACAGTGAAGACGAAAGCAGCCTACCACACACCCCTGTTAATCCCCCCACTGACAGCAAAGGAATGTTTCAGGACTGGAGGTGTGAAAGCAGCTGTTCATCAGAAGAGGATGAACCAGCTGTTGATCCAGAGTCCTCTGAGGGCCCTCGAAGTTAGGACTTTCTCAGAGTCCACCCTCAGCTCCCCAAGCAAACAGTCCCCTGGTTAACCCACCCCTTTAGAGCAGTGTCGCCAACGGTTACGCCTTGAATTAGCTGAGCGTAGACAATCAGCTCGACTGGCTGTTCGTCATTTGTAAGTTACTAGCAGGACCAGCTCCCTGAAGCAACATTCCTCCAGCATTTCCACCCTCACACTGATAAGAGACAGCTCACAGCCGGCGTGTTTTTGCAGAAGGCAATCTGTCACCTCGATGGCTACTCTGCTTCGGTTCTGTGGATTGCTCAGAAAAGCCTGCTTTCCAGTAACGACCCTTGGACTTTGACCCCTGGACCAGCTTTTTGGATTTGTGTTTTGGATTGTGATGACCTGGAGGACTGGTGAGCTTGCTTACTGGTTCTCAGACAGAACTTTAACCAGTGCCTTGTCAGGTGCCTTAGGAGACATTTCTGACCTGTGTTTAACCTGCAGTAAATATCTATCAGCTGCACCCTGTCTTCTGTCTGTCCTTGACAGTCAGTCCGTGACATATGCCAAGTTCACTATGTCAGCATATGAACATAGTGGCAGTAAGGTACCACTTGTATTGCTTTTCTTCTTCAGGGTTGCATGGAAGGAGGGTGCAGTGCTACAGAAACAAATGGGGCAACGAGAGCCTGTTACAAGGGATGGTCAGAACTGAGACAGGGAGAGACTTGACATTAGCCAGGCAGGGAGATATCATGTTCCTCTGGTAAATAAGCTTGTTTCATATCCTTGTCTGAGGTACCTGAACTCCCCAAAGAGAGAGTGGCAACACAAGTTTGGGTGACCAGTTAACTATAGCTGTTAAATCGTGTGTTATGTTTAAATCTGATGACTGGCCTAAGGAGCAGCAGTGGCGTAGGAGGTTAAGAGCTCATGTATCTAATCTGGAGGAACCGGGTTTGATTCCCAGCTCTGCCTCCTGAGCTGTGGAGGCTTATCTAGGGAATTCAGATTAACCTGTACACTCCCACACACGCCAGCTGGGTGACCTTGGGCTAGTCACAGTTTCTCGGAGCTCTCTCAGTTCCACCTACCTCACAGGGTGTTTGTTGTGAGGGGGAAAGGGCAAGGAGATTGTAAGCCCCTTCGAGTCTCCTGCAGGAGAGAAAGGGGGGATATAAATTCAAAACTCCTCCTCCTCCTCCTAAGGTAGCTTGATGGGCTGGTAAGTGCAGATATGATTCTGGATCTTACAAAACCTAATCCTTCCAGTACCATATTGGCTGCTGTTATATAAATAGCAACAATATGAAAGGTTGCAGTATGTGATAGTACTATAAACAATCAAAATAACCCATAATGAAGTAATCATATAAAAAACATAATAAACTCTGTGCACAAACAAACAAACCACTTTAATCTTGGTTGTTGTTGTATAAAGCCACCCCTGAGCTCTTGGGTTGAGGGGTGGGGGGGAATGGAGTTGAGAAGGTTTGTTTAAAAAAATTAAATACATTCATACTAATGAAACCTGCATTACATTTATTGTACTTTGCTCATCTCATCTTATTTTATTTTTATTTATTTTATTTATTATCAGTTTTTATACCGCCCCTCCCCCGAAGGGCTCTGGGCGGTGCACAACACAATTAAAACAACACCAATAGAGCATATAAGCAACACAATCACATATAATATCAGCTCTGCTGAGCAGAACATTAAAACCCCATAAAACAGCGTATCATACAAAATATAGATTGGCGTCCAGCTTAAAATCTTAATTAAACCCTCCCAGGAAAAAACATTACCTTCCTATGAAAATCTTATTTTATAGTAAAAAATAGAAATCAGTTGCCCTGGTTTCCATATGGTGAAATACCAGTTGAGCCCATCTCTTCAATAATGTGCTGAATATTGTGATGGAAGAAAGTACCAAGGGGAATAGATATCTATTTCTGATTTGTCATTGAAGAACTGTGTTGAGCATATGCTTAACAGAGCTGTAGACATCATGAGAGTTCCATTGGATCCAGGTAAGATTATGAAACAGGTAAGGATTAGGAGGACAAGACTTGAGTGATTGTTCTGAACATGCCATTTCATAAATGAGCCTTGAAGGCACTTCCGGCTGTCTTGCACAATCCCTTAGCTCTTCTCATGGGCAGTTAGCTAATTAGTTAATTCTTGTTTTCATGGCAAATCATTTGTCTTGCTGTTACTGTTAAACTAGGTAGAAAATCTAGGATGATCGTGTTATACCAGCTACTATTCCTGTGTACCTTTGAACGTTGGACAAAAATATCACAGGCTGCAGCTCTTGAATTAACCACATTTGACCCCATTGTCTAGCATTGTCTCCTGTTCGTGTGTATAAAATGTTCCAGTCCATGAAAGTTTATGCCACAATAAATCTGTAGATCTATAGGGTCAACATGCTTACTTATCTAAAAATTACTGAACAATACCAAATTCATACAAATGAGAGAGATTTTTCTCCCTGTTCACCAAAATGTAATTTCAAAAGTAATTAACAAATTTATATTTTATTCTCAAAATACAGTTTGCCTCCAGACAGATGATTTTCTGCAGAATACTAACTTGCAAAGCAATGTAATTGGAAACAGCAGAGTAAGACCTTCATTGAAACCATTTGGGCCATTTTAGGTAAATGGAGACTTGAAATGAACACAGTCATTAATTATCACAGAATAAGCTACACAGCTATAATTACCATGTTCTCTTGGAGTGTTGCCTTTAAAATTAATCTGTCATATGGTTAATGTATACAGAGAAAGAAGCATTTACTTCTCTCTGCTGTGCTCATCTGCAAGCGATCAATGTTATACCAGATTTCTGGCTTCAGTTGCTGTTAAAAACCCTGCTGCTTAAGGAGATTTGTGTTTATTTTACATAATGAGGTGAATTTTGTATGTTAAGAATGCAGTTGTACCTCCCTAAGTGAGATGCTGGGAATATTATCTAAAAATTACAGTGTTCATTTTTTATGAAAAAGGAATATATTCTAACCAAAGGAATCCTTTGTGTTATCCTTAGATTATTTTGGTAGATCTTTTAATACAGGGAACTAAGAATGTACGCAGAAATGAATTTGGTTCATTTTTAGTTTGATGTAATTAATTGGGGGTTTTTTAGCTTTAGTTTGAATTCCATCATACCATTTTGTAAGAACAAGACTCCCTCCTTTGCCTGGGTTCAATACTGTTGAGAAACTTTTTTTGTCTTCCCCACAGCACCATGGTACATGCATGCCCATGTGTGTGGGAGTGAGGTAGTTGGTAGGATTCAAATCATTTAGCAACCGGTTCCGAATGGACTCAGTAATGGATTACAGCCAGTTCTCTGAACTAGACAAAAAATTAGCTACCGGTTCTACCGAATAGGTGCGAATAGGCTGGATCCCACCACTGGAGTGGGGGGGGTGGGGGTGGGGTTTCCCTGGGTTTCCTCTGATCTTTTTCAAACCTGATTTGCTCTGAAATTTTAGGAATGATCTCAGTGATGCCTGGATGGCTAAATGGGAGAGGAAAAATTCATATTTTCCCTAACTCTTCCCCCATAAGTGGCTATTTTCTTCCCCTCCTTCTGGGAGAATTTTATTTTAAAAAGACAATGGAATATTATTCTATGGATATAACATAATACCAAAATATTTACTGGATTCTCTCAATTCCCAGTTTTTAAAAAGATCTTCTATTTCATATATGCAAGCAGAAAGGCATATCTCCACAGCGGAAAGGGATGTATGTTAAAAAATGAAACTTGGGAATTCAAACAACCTGGGATACATGTTATAATGTTTTATCGATATAAAAATGCAAGAGCTCTGGTGTCTAAGGGAGGGGTGGTGGTTGCTACTGGGGCAGGGAAACTGCAGAGAAACCTGCCATGTGGAAGCTCTGTTGCTGCGGCCCTTTATTAGGACTCGCACCAGCAATGGGAAAACTCCATATACCCGTCCCTTGTGGAAATCACCCTTGAATGCTCCAGACCTGCTGAATGATACCACCAATTTAGTAGATTTTGAATTCATTAATATCCAACAACTCTCACTTAAATGTTTTGTAGACTGAACAGCTATCCATGCCTCCCCACCCCTGCCCCATTGCTTTATAGTTCTTATGGATGCTGCATATCTAATCACAGTGGGTTGGATCCAGTAGTCTTCTCTCACAAGTACTGCAGATCTTCACAGAAGGATCACAGATCTGCAGCATTCCTTCCCTTTCTGATCTTGAAAAGGTTGATTCCTAGGATCATGGGAAATGTATGGCTCAGTGGGCTGAAGGGAAGAGAGAGAAGAAGGAGAAATCATTTTCCATTGGGGATCTCTTTGGACATAAAGCAGCAGGAATGTTGATGATGAATAGACAGCAGTGGCAATTTTTGTCCCCTTCCCATTCTTCCCTGTAACCTGCCAACTTGTGTGGCTATTAATCCATGCTGTTTCTGTGACCTTGTGATTCACCTTACCCATGGATGGAAGTGACTGCTGTGGGGCAGGGAAAGACCTATCCTCTGACAGAATGCTGCATCCAGTCTATTACATGAGATCAATTCCAGTGAAATCCTTGAAATGTAGTTCCAAATAATGTTAAGCATTATGTGTAAGCATCCCTATAATGTATCATTATTGCACCTATGCAGAAGAAGAGTGACGCCAAAGAGTTCCAATTCTACTTTAACAAAGGTAACTCTGGGAAAATGAATAAAGCAAAGCCTCACTTTAGCACTGCGTGATAAAAAATGAAACTGATCTCACCACCCTGCATTCAGTCATGCAGTTCTTCTGCCTTTTACTAAGGACTGCTTTGTTCCCCCATGTTCTTCCTGGGGGTCTGCTGACCTCTACCAGTTGAGGAAGTGGGAAACTCCCATTCAGCAAAGTTCATGAGAGGTTAGAAGTACACCACCACATCCACATCCTACACATATTTTTCCCTGTATCCCAATCAGAAACAGGAACAAATTAAATATTGTAAAAAGTGTATGTTTAACTCGCACAAATAGCAAAACTGAAATTCAGTGAAACAAATGGCCAACTGCATCATTGTGGGGGCGCAGAACTGAACAGTTAGTTCTATAGTGTGTATAATTTGCTGAAACTAGGATCCTACTATGAAGTTTTGCATCTTTTAATGTGCTGTATGAATATTTATGCTTTGCTTCAATGCTGTTTTTAGACTTCTAGTTGGTTACTGAATCCCATTCATTGATTGCATTGACTCGGCCCCTGTAATCCACCTTGAGCCCAGGTAAGATGGAATATAACCAAAGTAATGTGAAAATGGAGGACAGGTATTCATATTGCATATTGGATGTTCAAAAGTGAAGCACCCTGGTGGAAAAGGATCAGAAAAGGGAGATTTTATCACAGTTACTGAGATGGTAGGTTTTCTCAGCAACCTGTCCGCATGCCTCCTCTTCTCCTGTTAAAAGGGAGGCCGCAATCAATGAAGGAATGTTGTGCGCTGACCTCATTTATGTGATTCTTTTGTGTATACACAGCAGGAATAGTGAGTGTCAGTTGCATTGATCTTCTGAATACCAGAAATGGAGGATTCAAGGTCACAGGGTTTCCCCCCTCTCCTTTCCAGGCAAGAGAAGAAGACTCCTCCCCACCCCAGCAAAATCACCACACTTTATCCCAACTTGTCTGGTCATCATAGGAACTTTCTGGTGGACCAGGAGAGGCCTGAGCCAACTCTTGCCCACCACGGACTCATTAGATGGCTTTATCCAGCCACTTTTCCAAGTTCAGGTCTGCATCTTCAGTGTAGGGATAATGGTGCTTTTAGAGTGCTTGTAAAGATGAATGAGATAAAGTGTGTGAAGTGAACACCCAAAAAAGGTTATATAAGTGCTATGTATACTACTTCAGTTTCTATTATCCTGTGTTCAGCACAAGGAAGTGAAGGGCCAAATGAAAGCCGTGGCTTAACATAGTAAACAGAGGTGCTGAATGAAGTGCTGATAAGAAGTGCGTGTGCTTTCCTGCTGTTTCCTTCTGGCACATCAAAACTCTTGCCACATACCATAGAGACACACCACCACCACTCACTGGCTAAGCACATCCCTGCAATAACAGAGGAAGAACTTATGACCATATGCTCCAGTAGAAGAAGAAGCCGTTTTACTTGTTATGCAAGTTTGGACAACTGATAAACATTTAAACAGAGTGATACTGCTCCTCTGATGGCGGAGGCTGATAAAAATGCCAAGGAGATCCTCCTGGCCTACTGTACTTCCAGCACTTCTAGGGGAAGTTGAAAGCTCACTGAAAGTATTCATATCACTGATGAGCCATGACTAATCTGCAGTTTACATCAAATCAAATTTCCCCGTGACAGATTTGTTGCAGAGGCTGGTTATCTTTCATTCAAGTTGTACTGCTTGCCCAAAACATTGAGCAAGCAGTAAATATTGCTTCAAAACAAATTAATTATCTCTCAAATTGCTTTAGGTATTTCTGTAGCTATATGGGATTCTGAGCTATTTTTTTCTGTATTTATTTTGCTGCTCTGGAAAATAAATTTGAAAATAAATTTGAAAAAAATCTGGAAAATAGGGGAAAGTGGTAGTCATGGGTATTATAGCTAGCCAAAATTCAGCAATCACCCACAAGGACGTAGGTTTCCTGGGTTTAACCCTCCCATTACATGTCTGAAACTCCGCCCCATTTGTATTTTTTGTATTTTAAAGTGTTTTTCAGTTTTTGGCCTGCAGGGGGTGCAGGTTTTAGGCTGGCAGCACCAAAATTTCAGGGATTTTTTTGGGAGACTCTCCTGATGATACCACCCAGGTTTGGTAAGGTTTGGTTCAGGTGGTCCAAAGTTATGGACTCCCAAATGGGGTACCCCCATCCCCCATTGTTTCCAATGGGAGCTAATAGGAGATGGGGGCTACACCTTTGAGGTTTGGCCTGACTTACATGGTTTGGCCTGACTTGTGGATTCAGTTTGTTCATAAAAATTGGGACACGTAGTTAACAGATAGATATATTTGATTAGTTTGTTTAGTGTTCACCTTGTTGTTATAGAGTGGTGCTTTCTAGCCATTCACAGTCTTTTCAGGGGTTTCCTACCAATTCAGGAAGAATACACTATTTTTATAGATCCTGCACCTCTTCTGACAAATGATCCACACAAAACTAGCCGTAAATGTTCACTCTACCTACTAAGGGATGTTTCTCCAAAAAGGTGACAGACATTGCAAACTTGAGCTACACTTTTCTGAACTCTGTTTAAGAAGGCAGCAAATAGAAAGAATTGATGCTAAGATTAAGAGAACAATCCTAGACAGTTCTACTTATATACCTGCCCGGGCACTGAGGTCACAGGTGGTGGCTCTCCTCGTGGTATCCCACTGTTGAGATACAGGGGGCAGGGATGCATGGGAGGGCTTTATCTGTGATTGCCCCCAGGCTTTAGAATAATTTTCCCTCAGAGTTTTGCTGAGTTTAGGCACCCGGTGAAGACTTTCCTCTTCATCCAGGCAAGTAGTTAGTCTTCCTGGCTGTCCCCCTCTATGATGCTGATGGTTGGGGAGATATTTATGTATGGATATGTCTTAATGTTTAGTCACCTAGAGATCTTGGATATAGGCAGGGGATAAATTGAATAAATAAATAAATAAATAAATAAATAAATAAATAAATAAATAAATAAATAAATACCGGTACTTAGTACTACCTACTTCCAGGCAGGTGCCCTCAGGACTGCAGTGCATGTCTTTTGTTGAGCTGGGAAGAGAGGACTCCATCTTGAGCATCTTATCCACACATATGGATAATCGATACAAATATTTCAGGAAATGCAGGAATGAGAATTTTCAAGAAACTTGAGCAATGTAGAAATAAAGCAAGAGAATGATTTAGGAATGCCTACAACAAGTCCACAATAGAGTTGGAATAGACCATTCTACTATCCCAATACAGTCTGGTTCAAGCATGGATCAAATAGTTTACTATGCTTCCTAGAATCTAATTGCTTCCTAGAATCTGTGTTCAGTTCTGGTTGCCAGGATATTGAAGAGATAGAAAAAGCGCAGAGAAGGGCAACGAGGATGATTGAGGGATTGGAGTACCTTCCTTATGAGGAGAGGCTGCAGCGTTTGGAGAGGAAACGTCTGAGGGGCGATATGATTGAAGTCTATAAAATTATGTATGGGGTAGAAAATGTCGACAGAGAGAATTTTTTCTCTCTTTCTCACAATACTAGAACCAAGGGGTATATATTGAAAATATTGGGGGGAAGAATTAAGACTAATAAAAGGAAACATTTCTTCACACAACGTGTGGTTGGTGTTTGGAATATGCTGCCACAGGGGGTAGTGATGGCCACTAACCTGGATAGCTTTAAAAGGGGTTGGACAGATCTATGGAGGAGAAGTCAATCTATGGCTACCAATCTTGATCCTCCTTGATCTGAGATTGCAAATGCCTTACCAGGCCAGGGGCTTGGGAGCAGCAGCAGCAGCAACAGCAGGCCATTGCTTTCACCTCCTGCATGTGAGCTCCCAAAGGCACCTGGTGGGCCACTGCGAGTAGCAGAGTGCTGGACTAGATGGCCTCTGGTCTGATCCAGCAGGCTCTTTCTTATGTTCTTAATCTGCACTGCTGTTAATTACAATTCTAAAATAAGTAGGTATTTATGTTGATCATTAATGAACTAGTGGATGGGGGAATACAAGTTGAAGAAATACTGGAAATTGCTTTAAAAGGATCACTGAAAACTCTCTATCAGGAACACATAGTACATAGGGAAAAATTAATCTATGCTGCTTTGCATTCCTGATTAAGATTAAATCAAATTGTTTAAATAAGTGCTCAAGTAAAAAAAATATCCTTGGCTTAAACAATTAAAAAATTAACTTCCTTAATGACCTGAGCAAGTGTGCTACTGCTGCACTGCTACCCTAAGTAACTCCTACATTCTTCACAGAAAGATACAGGCAAAAAATCAGTCCTAGTTCATCATGCTGCACAAACATCTGTACCGTGGAATGAAGCAATGTTTGGCGCTCCTCTGTAATCAACAGTGTGATTAGTCGGTCTGTTTATCATGCTGGGACATCTGGTAGCTGACTGTAAAGCAGATCTCAGTGTTAAGCAGCATTCTACCGAATGAATTTGACTTAATTAGGAGGCAGTGTTTCCTCAGTTTGAGGCTAGAATCCACAACATCACTTCAAAAAGAAGCTGTCAGCTGAATCACCAATGTAATGTTGCATATGCAGATAACCTTGCTGAGCCCCTCCCCCACCCCTTGATTCATGGCAGTCTTTAAAAAAATAAAACAGTCCTTCTGCAGTCAACCCTGCAGAATGTTCAGTGTAGTATGAAAGCACCTGTCATTCACACTCATCAGCCCAACCACAGCTTCTCTGAAATGGAACATGTTCTGTCACTATTCAACAGCTTGATCTGTTCCCAGCTGCTGCTACAATATGGTTGCAGGTATAATCACCAGCTGTGTCGGCTATTAAATAGCAGAAGAAGAAAAAAGTAGACCATACACCACCAGTAAAGTTAGGCCTTTGTTAATAGTGTTTAAAGCAACCTGTCCTTCTTACATTTAAGGAGGATGCTGACACATTTGTTCACACATTTATGGTTCATGGCAAGCCCTACAGTGCAAATATAAATCACAGTGCCACTGGATACAGATGTGATAGCTGGTGATTGGATTGCCAGCATGAAAGTCTCATTCAAATGCATTAGAAATAACTATGGAGGGCAGAAAAAGTTGATCTCAGTTGAAGCTGGTTTACATCCTATCCTAACCTTAGTGTCAAAGTGGGGATGAGGGAGGCCATATAAAAGCAATTTGAGGATTGGACAAGAAAACAAGGCTGCAGTCAAGTTGCTTTGCAAGTCAGACAATTAGCTTTAAGGATACTGAATGGCAGCCTCTGCAGCCTGTTTTGAGGCTATTTTCATTTTAATTTGTAGGAGAAATTAAACTATGAGGGACCAGTAATCTCAAGGCATATTGATAACATTTATGCAGGGGGTTGGACTAGATGGCCTGTATGAACCCTTCCAACTCCATGTGATAATCTCCATCCCTTTTGTATGGCAAATTTCTTTTGAGAATTTTGGTTTCGAATGAGTGTGCCCAGAGCAGCTCCCTGGATAATGCAAGGGAGTTGTGCAAGTTAACAAATAAACTGCCACCCTGGGTAAATAAAACAAACAAGTCCTTAAATGGACAATATCGTATTTATTGCACAAAGTTCCCTCAAAATTGGGAATGGTTATTATAGTACAAGTGCACATCTTGGGAAATGTATATATACAAAAAGAAGAAAACAAGTATGTACATTTTGCCCAGCATATTACACATACCACTATCTAAATAATTTAGGGGACAGCAAATATTTTTTTAAAAAACCCTCACAGAAAATTTACCTTACTCAACAGGGGTTTTAAAAGTCAAGATTTAAAATCCTGCTTGGGGAGATCCTCCTAATCTCTCTCTCTCTCTCTCTCTGCTTTTTGGCAGCTTTGCATTTGCAGTCGCCAGCTGCAGTAGGACAAAATTTGCTAGAATGTATGTGTAATACACTTAAATATTTTCAGCCTTAAAATTAAGACATATTACTGGATGTTGGGAATATTGCAAAATCCAAAAAAAAAAAAAGATTAGTTCTGTACATACATTATTGTGAAAAGCATGAAACATTAAGAGGTAAACACTACAAGTGCTGTTATAGTTCCCTTAAAAAATAAAAATCCAAACAATCAGGTGTCCGTACCACAAAATCTCATGTACCATAAACAAGTGATCAGTCACAGGAAAGCTTGCGATCATGCTACGGTATGTTTTGAACAGGGACCATTCCAGCAATAATATTAGGACTATCACAACAATATACTCCCCTTCTTCTTTAAATACACCCAATGCTCAGATATTTGTATGGTGGTAGATAAGAGATTATTGCCCTTTGAAGGCAACTCTGTGGGTTGGATCCAGTGCAAATTTCCAATAGTAGAAGCATTCTGGTGTAAGCAGACACACAAGAAAAAGACCAAATCAAAAGACTTATTGTATCCTCATTTGTATTTCCACTTGCACACAATCTTGTGCTACCAATTTCTGAGTACTTATGATATAAATAGGATTGTGCCCAAGACAGTGGTTCCAAGCCACTGTCTTGAATAACTGATCAGAACATAATGCCTGCTGATCCTATCAGCCACTCCTTTATAGCAAATAAGTAAATGGGGGAGGGCAATGAGTACAGCTGTACCGGAACACTGTTGAACATTGTGGCATTAATCAGATGTGTGCTAAACCAGGAAGTGGCATTGGCTCAGCAGCTTGAGTTGACACTGCAGTGATTATTTGTTGGACTCAGTGTTTCTGACAGAGAAGCTTACATCCATGTTTTAGGTTTATGCAAGAGCCTGAAGGTATATATGAATCCTTTTGGGAAAAGAACGTATGCAACAACACAAACCCTTAGATCACAGAAGAAAACATTTTCTCTGTAGCAGTGAATGCTCATTTTTATTTACGGATGAGGTTTTAGGCCACATTGCTCATATTTAACTCAGCTGAAATTTTACAGTTTGCCATGTGAAAATAGCTGCAATGCTATTTTCATGTTATTTCTTTTTATCAAAATAATGTTCTATGTTTATGATATAACAGGGCTGGCTGTAGAAAAGAGAAGAGCCCTGTGGAAGTGGTGTCGACGGGACAGTGGAAGCGGTGTCCCGTGCATATATGGAGCTCTTGGATATACTCTGCCATTTGCTGCAGTCTTGTGTGCAATTAAAATCCCTTCGCAGCAAACATTTAGAAGAAGAATAAGAGTTTGGATTTATATCCCCCCTTTCTCTCCTGCAGGAGACTCAAAGGGGTTTACAATCACCTTGCCCTTCCCCCCTCACAACAAACACCCTGTGAGGTAGGTGGGGCTGAGAGAGCTCCGAGAAGCTGTGACTAGCCCAAGGTCACCCAGCTGGCGTGTGTGGGAGTGTACAGGCTAATCTGAATTCCCCAGATAAGCCTCCACAGCTCAGGAGGCAGAGCTGGAATCAAACCCGGTTCCTCCAGATTAGATACACGAGCTCTTAACTTCCTACGCCACTGCTGCTCCTAATTAATTTAAATACTTGTGGCAACTGCTAGAAATCAACCCATGTTCTGGCATCCAATCTAATATTTTTACATTTTATGTACTGTAGAATGCTTTTACGGCCGGAATAAACTGGGTTTTTGCTGTGAAGATGCCAGCCACAGATGTGGGTGAAATGTCAGGAGCAGAAACTACCAGACCATGGCCACACAGTTCGGAAAACTCACAACAGCCAGTTTTCACACTTGTTCACTAGAGAAATGGCCTGATTTAAATAGGGATTTATTATAGGTGTAATAGGAAGAACTTCAAGAAAGGCTGAAGCATTTTCAGCAGCCAAAGTGACAGCAGACACTGACATGGGGTTCCTTCCAAGGGAAAAATGCACAGAAAATGTTGTGAAATGATGGGGCACAACTACAGGAAACAGGATAACATTGTTCAACTGGTGCACATAAAAATGGCTACACGAGCAGTCATGCTGTAGAGAAACCTTGAACATACCAATAAATAAATAAATAATGGAAATTAAACCTTTTTTTAAAAGCCAAAAAATGCATGGGTACAGGGAAAACCATGATACAATGGGTGTGATAGTTGGCCATAAGTGTTCAACAACAATGATGCTGCTATCAGGGAGTGTGAACTGCTTTCGCCCTTTATAATTATGGTACAAGTACCAAGTTCCCAGCAGTGTTATCACAACCTTTAGAGAAAACAAAAGTAGCACTCCAGAACTAGAGGTTCAAGTGTGCTGTCATCCTCTCTCTCTGGGTCTCTCTCTGTCATTCTTTCTCTCAAAAAATTACTAATGAAATGTCTATATGATACCTGATAAATGTATAACATGGTTGGTGTTATCTTAGTGATTTAATGAATTTTTGTCTTTTTTCTTTTCATTGATCTATGAAATTCAGAACACTAAAAATGAAAGAAACTAATGACAAACATAGCTAATGAAGTTTAACTAGATGCTAAGAAAAAAAAGCTGTCTAATGCCATGTCCCATTATATAAACTGAGGTAGTAAACCTTGTTCAGAACAAAATCATTCCATCTGTTGTAGGTATTTCTTATAACTGATAGGTCCCTCATCAGCAATTTGACAACACCAAGACTGGCGCATGGCGGAAAATAGTGAACAATTTTTAAGTCTATTCATTGGAAACAGATTGGGGGGTGGGACTAGTACCTTGAGAGATGTTTAAAATGATGCTGAAACGACTGTTAAAATGGTGTAAAAGCAGAGCCACCTTCAAAATCTGTAACTACAAAGGCCTTTCTTAAAAACAACAAACGAAATTTACCTGAGTAATTAAGGACAATATTTTTTAAACCCTCCAACGTATTGCAATCTTGGTTATTTTTGTAAGTGCATTCCCATATCTTCTTCATGAAAACTGACTGCAACAAAGCAGTTAAGCTAAAAACCAACAGGCACAGTCCAAAGAAACTGAGACATTAGGTATAACTTAAACCAATGGGAAGAATACAGTTACACGGCATAATCTCCCCAGTCTTTTGACTGCCTTGCTAAAGTAACTTTGCGTAGGTTTGCACTACTAGGGACTTAAACCCTAAGGATTTCAAAGTAACTTAAGTGTGCCTATCATTTTCTGAACTGTAACTAAAATGGGATACAATCAAGAAATAAAATGTGTGATTTTTTTCTCTCCAAAAACCCAAACAGGATCCTGTATACAAATTCCAGTCAATATTTTAACCTTTTTGTTTGTTTTGTTTTCTGCATTCACATCATAACAAACTGAATGCAAAGGATCAGTTTGCACAGCCACCCTTGAGGAGAACAGACAAACATGCCCTGACTAGTTCTCCCAGGATTGCCCCATCTCAAATAGACTAATTTCTACAAACATGTTTCTGAGCATTAGTAGGGTATTTTGGCCCTTTTAAAGGTCCCTCCCAAGATTTTCAGCTTTTTAATGCACAAACAGTCCAGGCTGCTACAAATAACTGTAGCTTGATGGTGATTTACTTTAAATACTTCTCTAATTGGTACCAAATCACGCCCAAGCCAGCTGACTTTGCTTTCTTGTATACACAGTAACAGCACTGCACAGGCTCATTTGAGGAAACCATTCCTTCTTGTATTTCCAGATTAGAACAGCTTGGCATTACATCCATTTTTGCCGTTCTGCTCAAACCATTTAGCGTCCTTCAAACTCCAGCATCTCCTCCAGTGAGCTGAAACTCTGGCCTTAATTTATCCCTTCTTTTAAAAAGAATGACCAAGAAAGAAGGGGCAGGAGAGGAGAGTCCATTTGTTTGCACAACATATGTTCAGTTGCAGAGGCACACAAGTCAGCTAAAGCAAGCCGTTCAGTTCATTAGCCTGCAGGCATGAAGGGGCCTGGACAAGAGTGGTTTATGTCGGATTCCTTGTTTTCCATTTTATAAAAAGAAAGTTATTGTCTGTGCCCTTTGGTATTTTAGAGCAGAATCTGGGCAACGTATGGAGAGTGAGTACTTGCTACAGCTGCCAGTAAAGGTAGGTCACTGGATTCAATCCTAAAAGAAAGACAGAGAAGCATTTTCAGTCCTTGTGTTCAACATCTTGAAGGCTCACTGACACTTTAGAAATATGCTTCCTCCTGTCAAATTGCCTGCACTTAGACTGTTACAATGATCAACAGTTTTTTGCATTAAACAAATTAATCAAAGAGCTTTGTACTGCCAAGCTCTAAATAAACCACAAATTATATACATTTCTCTAAATAAAGAGCTTAGTGATTTCTTTTGTAAATGCATGCCCCAGTGACTTGGTCAAAAGCTGATCCCCACTGCACCCCCCCCCACCCACCCCCCCCCGACTGTCTAGTTATAGCACTGCATGACAAAAGTGTTCACTGCTTTCAGCTTTTCTGGTAGTAATAACAATAATAAAACCTGAGTGAAGTTAACAAGACACTTCCAAAACGCTAAATTTCCATTTTGAATGTGTGGAAACCCCCCCCCCCCCGATAATTATCAATAGATAAGTTCCAAATAAAGAGGAAACAAAGCCTGGAAATAGATTCTTTTAAATCACAATGGGATATTATTTTGTATCAATTTGCCTCTGTGTAGTGACTCTGGCCTACCTTAGGCTTGACCCTGGAAGGTAAGCAGGGATCGGGCTAGCCTGGAGTATCCAGGTCAAGGTATACTGTACCACACAACAAATGGATCACAAAGAAAATTCATTCTTCCTTCTACTGAATCAATAGGCTTTTGCTCTTGGAGCACAGATCTCCTAGCCCAAAGGATATAAATGGACTTGGTGCTTCCCAAAGAAGAAGGATCCACATTTCAACAAGTGAACAGCTGCTAACCATACAGCTCTGTCCTGTTCCTGCTGTATAAGATTAGGCTTAACATGGCTATTGGGCCAGCAATTTGAGACTCACAGCTTGATACATGCTTGATACATGCTTAGTCACAGTGGGTTTGGTGCATGCAATATGACTAGGGGCCATGCTATACATGGTGCTAGGAACGCACAAAGATGACACCCCCCATGAATGTTTGATATTGATCCAAGTCACAGCATTTAAAAAAAATACCAACTCCTTGATTACCCCCCCCAGCTACTTTAAGTCCTCTTAGCAGAGAAATAGTCATGCCTGTATTGTGCCTATCCTTATTCCCCATCATAAATTATAACAGGCCACAGGCTCCAAAGTCAATCAGGCAAATACTGGGTTAGATCCTGTGAAAACTTTCCACTTTGATCTGGGAGAGATGTGTGTGTGATTTGCACTGATTCTCCTCTCCCACTGTGAACCTCCAACTCTCTTGTTATGTTATATCTGGTAGAGTATTTTGGGCTGCAGGGGGAGATGGGAAGGGAGAAAAATCTGTTCTGTATATGAAAATACCTTCCAGTAGCAGAATCCTGGGGATCCATGCCAGTTCAAAGGAAAGCTGGAAACACCATGTTGGGGTCCCCACTCTAGACTAGTTTGGCTCAGGATTCTGGCTTTAGTCTGTGATCCTGAACATAACTCAAAAGGCTTAGTTATAAACATTTACCAGTTCTATGTGTGACTGTTCTATGGTATAATTTTAAAATGTTTCATGTTTTATTTCTTGACAAATTCTCCAATTTGCCCTTAAAAAGCTCCCAAAGGTATCTGGTGGGCCACTGCGAGTAGCAGAGTGCTGGACTAGATAGACTCTGGCTTGATCCAGCAGGGTCTTTCTTATGTTCTCTTAAGAAAAGAGTAGCATAAAATCAATAAGAATGCTCCCTGTGCTGGCCACCAAAGCACTTTATGAAAACTCTAAAACAACTGTAATAAGTCTATAGTGGTTTCTACTAGTACAGTTTGGACAGCCAGAATAATCTTACTTAGTTAAAGAATCATTGAATTAAAAAGTTGGAAGGGACCTAAAGAGCATCCAGTCCAACCCCCTGCAGGATGATCTAAAACATCCCTAAAGCAGAAAAGCAACTATGAAATGAGACCTTACCCCAGTACCACACCCAGCTCCTTGACATGAACTCGCATCTGCCCTTTGAGATACTCAGACAACATTTTGCTCTTGAAATACAGCTCCTGCAATCGATCTTCCAGGTGCATGACACACTGGGGGGTGGGGTAGGGGGAGAGAGAGAAAGAAGACAGAAACAATGATGTCAAAAACAAAACAGTCCCCAACTGCAATCAAAGACCACAGGAAAGCAAATTATAGTCCACCCAAGAATGCTGCCTTTTTTAGGCTAGCAGGGTAAATATTTGCATGTGCCCTGTAAGAAATATGTTTAGGTATCTTTTGTGAAAATAAGCAAGATGCAGGAGGAACTCGGGGAGAGGAGAGGAGAATCTGGGTTAAAGCTCATCTAGGTAAACTAAAAACAAAAAAGATTTAAAATGGCTACAGATGGATGTTACAGAATATAACAATAGACACACAGGTCTACCTATTGCTTATGCTTTTACCAAGTATTCCATAGCCTTACTGCTTGTATAGTTGTATATAAGAAGGGCTGAGCAGAAACAGAAAGACATGCTTTGTGACAGACTTCATCCCCATAAAACAGGACCCCAACTTTGGAGTTTATTTGGAAAAGCTATGACAATGTTTGTCCAATCAGAATGAGGACAAGAAACACTCTTGATCTGACTTGTATTACCATGGATTGGAAATTAAATTTGTATGCCGCCCTCTCCCGAAAGGCTCATCATATAGTTAAGTACAATTGAACACGTAATAATGTCACATCATCAAACTTCCTGTGTAAATCCTTACTAGCTGGGATCGACTAAGGAAAAACCCACACGACAACAACAACAGAAAATTAGTGTCAGTGCTGTAAACTGGAGGAAGAAGAAACTATGAGCGAGCAGCAAATTGTGTTCAAAAATGTAACCGAGGTGAGGGTTAAAAAACTTTTTACTACCTCTCAAATGCCTCATTTCCCCTTCCCCTTGGAATAAAAGAGACAGAGCACTTATGTGAGTTTCTCTAAAAAAAAAATCTGGTTACATAAAATCAAGGTAGATAAATGTGCTGTAGAACAGCATTACTTTGAATGTTCATCAGGCCTGAACTGATCTTCAGAAGAACTCTGATGAACTTTGATTTGCAGAAATGTTGTCAGCTACCTTTGCAGTACTTGGTGAGTTGGGCCCAGTGAAGCATTTCCATTATTTCTTGCCTCCTCCCTTTGGCTGTAGCCCCTTCCCCTGCCCCAAATATTGTTCCTGGGAGTTTCATGTCTCCAAAGAACAGTATTTCAGGGACCATCAAGGGCTGTAGCATGAGGGTGTATGTATAAGAAAGTCATGCTTCACAAGAAGTCTGTGCAGCCAAGTTGTACAGAATGAACAGAGGTTGCAAAACGGTGCACCCAAATTTTTTGAGTTTTAGCACACTTTGCATGGAAATGAGTTCTACTGAACTCTATGAGATTTATTTCCCTACCATTGCATCTGGAATTAAAATGAAAACAGTGTTGATTTTAGTGAATTATGCTGAAATAAAAGCTACAGAACAAATAAAAGCTACAGAACAAATCTATTACCTTTTTTTGCTAGAAACAATTTGACTAACTTCATACTGAGACTTGAATCATGCCTGAAACATTTTAGACAAACCCTGGTACTTACAAAATTTGGAGATAAATTATGCTTATAAAGCTGGAGGGTGGAATGAAGCAGGTTGGAGACAAGGTTCGAAACTAACACATCCTTCCCGAGTTTATTATCAATCATTCGCCTCTGACTACTGGCCACTTGCACTGTCCATTTATCAGTGTCTGCAATAATGCAGACGGCTTCTGCAATTGGTTCATCGAGAACAGGGTGCTAAAAGGCAAACAAGAAATATGGGATTTTAACAAGATAAAATTAATCGAGTTGGATCCAAAGTGCCCATGTGCAAGGATATCCAGCAGTTCCCACTCAAAATGCTTTCCCATCCCTGCTGTGCCTGAAGTCCCCCCAGCTTTTGAGTGTTGTGTGGAGGGTACAGAAAGCAGGGGGAAATGAAAAAGATCCCTTTTGAAAGTGGCATTCTCCTTCTAGTTCTTTGGATCTAGCCAATTGTTTCTAAGCATGAATGAGATTCGATAATAGTCCCTGAAAATACAGACTCCGAATGAAAACTTGAAAGCGTTTAGCAGTTTGGGAAAAGCACATATCATCATTCATTGCTTCAAACAAAGCCCTAGGTCCACTGAAAATAACAACCAACTTTCACAGCATTCAATGCAGCCAATGCTTGAACTGAACCCCAGACAGACACCTTTTTTGTAGTTAAAAAAAAGACCCCTCCCCCCACAGCAACATGGCAAGCCATTTCTGATATAATTTGAAAGCAGGGCATGATAGGGCACCACTGGGGTTCAAAAGGGAGAAAGGTGTGCATTTGTGCTTGATGTATATATCCATGAAAATGGATTTAAAGGTAATTTTTTTAATGACTACAATTTTGTCTATGGTGGGATTCAGCAGAGTTGCATCACTTCGGCAGAACCGGTTGTTAAAATGGTGCTTGTAAATAACCAGTTGTTAAATTATTTGAATCCCACCACTGTTGTGATGCAAATAAGAACTAGATGGCTATGACTTGACCCACCTAAAACAACATTGCCTGTTTCTCTCTGAAGTTTTTTTGATTTGCATATTTTTTGTCTTATTGGAGAAAATCATTATCATTTAATGTTGGTTTCTATTTACCTGCCATTTAATATTGGTAACAGTTACAGTAATCAGAATATGCATTAGTTATGCTCTAAGACCAGCAGAGGGAGTAAAGTGCAAGCTCTTTTTGAACAGACGCTTTAAAAGCTTTCAGTTGCATTTTAAAACAGGAAAAGGGTGAAAAGGATTACAGTAAATGCTTCTGACACCAAACCATTTGCACAAGGGACTCAACTGCCCAAACCATTACATAACTTCTATTTGACAGCTGCTTTCAAATATGCTCTCTGTGGTGCTCCTGTTCCTTCTAGGATACTTATATAGCGCAAACCAGATTGGGGCGGGGGTGGGTGGGGTGAGCGGAGGCAGCCGGGGGTTTGGCACTGTGAAGGGGTTGCCATGCTGCCTCCACAGGACCATTGGACAGTGTCAAAAGGAGGGAATGTTTAAATCCTTCCAGCTGTCCAAATAGCCCCATGGGACAAACATGCTTAGGTTGGTGTAAGTCTGCAGAGTTGGGGCTGGTGGTCCTTGGCTGGAAAGCCAGGGGAAGCTAACTAATATCAGTTCCACTCCGGGAATGCCCCAGCCTGCCTCCCCTATGCCGGCATCCCAGGCCTCTGGGTTTCACCAGTACAGAGTTGAGTTGTGGGCACCCACAGGTGCCTCTGCCCCCTCCACTAGCGGGGGTGCTCCTTGTGTCAGCAAAGGGGACAAATGCATTGGAAAAGTGCTCTGCTGCTCCTTGTGAGTGTTCACCCCGCCCCCCAGAATATCAATTGAGCTGCCTAAGTTAAATTATAGCGTGGGGGAAATGGTCATCCTTCTTCCGTGTACAAAGAAACAGAAATTTTTCTTTTAAGTGAAAAGCCACAGAACTTCTAGAAATTACTATTAGTTGTTTTATTCAGAGTAATTTTTATCTGAAAACTATGATGGATACAAGAAATTGTGGAAACAGATATCTACTCAAATAATTGGTCTTAAAAACCAACGGCACTATTATTTTTAATTTATCTGTAATGACAAAAGTATCTTTGGTGCCAGTAATACCCACATGCAGCCCTCTTTTTCTAGGGCATAATCCCTTGCTGATCAAAGTACACTTAGCCTAATTCTGTTTCCAATAGTCAAGATGCCCCTGAGACTTCAGAAGCATGGTACGAAGATGATGATCACCCTTTTAGTTTTCCCCACTATCTGGTTCTTTCACGGACAGAAGTTCCTATCAAGGCTAAATTGTAGCTGGACAGAAATGTGCATCTTCTGGGAAGCATGAGAGCTGTCAACTACATATGGCATAGTAGCAAACGTTGATTTTGGGGAATCTTAGCCATTATATTAAGGGGCAGAACTGTGTGGTGGTAAAAGTACCAAACTAGGGTGACCCAGGTTTAAATCCCCATTCTGCCATGGAAGTTTGATGGGTGGCCTTGGCCAAGTGTATACACACTGAGGCTAACATACCTTCACACGGCTGGGGTGGGGTAGAACAAAATAAGCTGCTTTGGTTCCCCAGAAAAAGAAAGGTTTAGTATAAATGAATGAAATAAAATAAATATACATCTATCTTAAAGGCTCAGAAATCTGAATGTTAAAAATGTGTTGGACACCATTCAAAGAGAGTCCTAACTTAATTGGGTTAGTTACAACTAATTTGTTCCACTTATTTCAAAGACACTTAAGCACAATTAGTTTTCTATGTGCACCAGGGTGCTGTGTTTTAAAATCTTGTTACCTAATGACATTGATAATTGATATTGCTACTGATCTGATTCACCCCACTGTCTTGGAAAGTAGTAAGCAACCTATATTTTATAAACATTAGCCATGACAGAGCAAATGCTGCACAACACACAATTTATCCAGGATCCTCCATCTGAAATACTGGGAAAGTGTTTTTCACTCATCAATTGATCACACTCTTTAATAAACAAGCTTACAGAAATTATACGCACTTAATATAAAACCAGTTTCATCGCTGTTCCAGTAGGCTAAGAGAAATATTCCTTTTTGTTGACTGTCAAATACATAGTTCATGGGTTGGATATAGTTTAAATTACCTGCACAGCATGTGACAAATCTGACATCAAACAATGTTTCAGTTTCTCATCATTTCCTACTCCTTGCAAAACAAAGTCAGGTACGTAAGATGAACAGTAGCCACCTAGCAAGGACCTTCCAAAATTGGCAATACTGGGCTGGACAGAGTTCACTTCAATTAATTTTGACCTGAAAGAAAGGTATAACATGGGCATATATACTACAACTAGGATCAATTTCTGTCTACTTCAGTGAAACCCTATAGGGAGCAATCTAGTGAATGGTTGTCACACTTAAATCCACTAACTTTAGTGGGACTTTATTGTGCTGTCCATCAATCTCTGTGGTGGATTGAGAATAATTTGCTCCGACAATGTCAAAAGTTGCTTTCAAAAGACACTTTCGTTCAAGAACAGTTTAAAGTATATAAAGTGAAAGAAAAAATATATGGATGTGTGCTGAAATTAATAATTGTAACACTTTTTTTTCTAAGTCAAGTGTCTTTCTTTTAATAGCCTTTCCTAAATTAGCACGATACCTTGCAAAGCATGAAAGGTAATCAGAGCCTTTTAAGTTGCAACCTCAGTGAAATAAGCATCTCTTACATTGCTGCAACTCTTAAATTACTGTCTTGAAGGAAGCCCAACTGAAATGATCAATGATATATCATTTACATGAGAAAAATATAGTATTTTCTTTGTACAGCTTTATCTGGTATTCATCAGGCAAGCACAAACTAAAAAAAGAAAGCAAAAAAAGTATATTTCCATCCAGAGATGCCATTCTTAGCTATTAAATTAGAAGACACCAATTCATAGGAATGCAAAGAATAAAATACATTTGCCCATGTGCTTATTTCCCCACAAAATACCCACCCAGGAAAAGGTATCTCCTCTTCTTCTGCCCATTCTTCTTGCTCTGCCCCAAAATAGTTACTGTTGGTTCTGTCCGCATCGTGAACCGCATCTTCATTTTCACTGTCCCCGAGGGCGCTATCTGAACTCTCATTTCTTGGAATGTCCCAATCTGCAACAGGGTCGGCCTTTTTTTCTACTCTCTCTTTTTCCCCATGGGGGATACATATAGAGATTTTGTCTCTTTGGTCCTGCTCTGCAAAGCAGTTTTTGCATGTCTCTTGCCGCACAGATTCCATAAACTTACAAAATTCACTGGAGGGTTTGTGGTTCTTTGTACATATTTTTCTGAGAAATTCTAAGCTACTACTGGGGTCTAGAATGTCTGCTGTTGCTTTCAATGGAATATCATCAATAGTCCTGGTTTCAACAGAATTCTCCTCTGTAAAATATTCATCAAGCAGGCTCACGCTTTCCTCATTGTAAGGATTCAAACTCTGCAGCTTGCTGATAGCCTGAGGAAACGCTTCAGAAATAGTACAATCTCTTTTTTGGTCCTCAAGGGCATGACTTGCTTCACAGTTCTGATCAGCAGTCATCCCTTCTTCAGTCTCTATCTGGTTGTTGTGCCTGACCATTTGTTCCGCTATTGCTTGACTTCGGACCTCAATATCTGAATCAGGTGACATGGAATCTCCAATGAGGAAAGTCACCTTTGTCTGAGCCTCAGCTGTACTGCAAGGAATTGCATCAGATGAGATTTTATCTGGTGGTTTCTTCTCTACCACTGAATTTGTTGATTTCTTTACTTCAGCAGGATGATTATCAGAATCCACTGATCCTTCATTCTTCCATGACCCACCTGTTGGTTCCAATCTGGGCACCGCCAATTTGCATGTTTCAACTGATGCTGACCCTGTGAAAACCACTTTCTCTAACTTTATATCCAGGCAAGAGGTCACCAACTCTTTGTATTGCTTCACATCAGCAATACTTTCTTGGAAGTCAACAGGTACAGTCCTGTTTTCACCAGAAGCAATCTCAGTTTCTACCTCTGGAGTCTCTGGGGTATCATCCCTCTCCTGTGCTGAAACATCCTCTGTAATTTGACCAGGGTTAAGTGGGCACTTGCAATATTTACAGCTGCAGTTAGATGTTCTCACTTCTTCAGACTCAGTAAAGGGCAAGTTGATTCTGTTTTTGTGCACTGTAACCAGAACATACTCAGACTCCTCTACTTCCCCTTTCTCTAGGGTGGTGGTGATAACTGTGCCAGGCATCACTATAGCCTCATCCTCTCCATTTTCCAGGAGATGAGTCTCTTGCAGCTCAGAGCATCGTATGAAGTAAGTGAGGAAGTACAGCAGACGTTGTACAAGATCTTGCTTTTTGCCAACCACAACTGTTTTTGATAGCCTCACAGGTGACCCAATAGCTCCATACAAGTCACCTAGAGAATTAAAAAAAACCAACAGCATGCTAATTACACAACAGACAAAAATATCTAGCACCATTCCTAAAATTTAAAAACGACTCATACTTGCTTTAATATCCTCTCCCCACACCCCTATACACACGAATGACAATAGTAGCTTCCAGTGTAATGTCTTTAATTTGAGTTCAAATGAAATTTGGCAGAATGGCACAGGTGATCAGAATACTAATCACATTTTGAACTATTTTTGATTGCACATCGCAATTGTATTCACCTGAGGCCATTATATATAAGCTACCTCGCCAAATTGTTGTGAAACCCAAATAGAGGTGGAGAATGACCACCACACACGCTGCTCAGAGATTCTTTGTGGAAGTGTGGGATATTTTAAAAAAATGAAGAAGTTCTATTCATATTTTGATTATTTGACTTTACTAAGTTCAGTAAAATAACTGTGGGCAAATAATTTCTTTCACTGCTTTCCTTCTTTTGTCACATTTCTACTTGATTGGTTTTCCTGTTATAAAAAGAAAACCCTTTGTTCTTGAAACAGAGCACAAAAACCAGCAGTGAAATCCCCACTGACTTAGCAGAGTAACTATTAAAGTGGTTTCAGACATACCTAACTGTGCCCATAATGGATTGTATGGATGAGTCTTGGCCAACATGTCCACACTCTGCGAGGAATGCTTTTCTAGAAAGATTTTGATAGGTGGCTGGCCATTTGGCATAACAGTTGGGACCCAAGCCAAATGGTTTGTCAAAATTGCAGTCAGAAGAGCTGGTAAAAATCTGAAGAATGAGAAACAAACATTGTCACTTTAACTGGTTTTTTTATACGATTCTAGTGACATGCTGCATACATTTTGTACACAACCTATTTCCTAAAGGGATGATAAACATTTTAATATATACCCTAAAATTTGTAACTCATCCCTTACTTCAACCCTTATATAGAACTTTTCATTTACTTCCATGATGGGAATGCCATTATGAATGAAAGCATTGCTTTCGTGACAGAAGACAGAGGGAAGTTTGCATCAGGATTTCTGAAACATGTCTCTGAGAGGAAATGAGACACAGCTTTCGCACAAAAGCACCCATGTCCAACAAATATCTGTAGCATCATTCTAGGCATTCAGGGTTTTAGAATCTGCAAGTGTATGCTCACGAAGATAGATGAAAGATTTTATAGTTCTGTAGAAGTCAGGTCTGATTGTGCCGAACACTGAAACAGTGTTCTTTTTTGCACATTTCACAATGGCTCCACTGAGAAAATATAGTTAACATCTGGTGAGCTGCAGCTGGTAACCGCTAAGTATCAGGTTTCAGTACTGTTTTGGAGGCTTGACAGTTTGTCTCTGATTTTCTGTTCTGTTCAAGTATCTTGTTCTATCAGTCAGTCATCAGTTTTCATTCACCCAAAGTCTTAAAAGGAAGCCAGATTTCTGAGATTTCTCTTTAAAATGGGAAGCAACATGGGTGGTTTGCATATGGATTAATGGATTATCAAAACTCTGACATGCCACCAAACAGCCATTAAAAGTTTTTCAAGAGTGCCAGAGTTAATTTATATACATATTCCTAGTGAAGTTTTACCTTAAGCGGGTCAAATAGGATGTTTTCCTGAGGGTTCTATGAATAGATCTCCTATCACTTTTCCTCTGATTCACCTCAGGACTGTGATCAGAGAGCAGGGAAGGGGGGCTCCCATTTTCCTGATCTAAAACAGACTGTTTTTCTCACAATGATAAATATATAGATGTCACATGAATATCTGCCCGTTTCCAATCTTTTAGCTCCTTGGGTTGTTTCCAATTAAGCATGGGTGGAGGAGTGAAATCACATCCCCACCTTGTGCTGTAGTCCCAATATGAATCAGGATTCTTCTTGTCTGCTGTTTAAACAAACAACTGAACAAAATGGGAGTGCCAGTCACAGAACTCCTAGCATCCCACCTGGCTTGATTCTCAATTGTAAGAAATCAGGGTGGTCACTTTTCTGGGCAATTTGAACTACACGGACAATGTTCTCTGCATAGGAGAATCTAAAGTATAGTCCACTGAAATGAACTGTCAGATTAAATACTGAAGATTTCAACTAGCTTCCATCAAGCACTAGATAGAAATACTACAGCAGTGGCGTAGGAGGTTAACAGCAGGTGCACTCTGATCTGGAGGAACCGGGTTTGATTCCCAGCTCTGCCGCTTGAGTTGTGGAAGCTTATCTGGGGAATTCAGATTAGCCTGTGCACTCCCACACACACCAGCTGGGTGACCTTGGGCTAGTCACAGCTTTTCGCAGCTTTCTCAGCCCCCCCCACCCCACTTCACAGGGTGTTTGTTGTGAGGGGGAAAAGGCAAGGAGATTGTAAGCCCCTTTGAGTCTCCTACAGGAGAGAAAGGGGGGATATAAATCCAAACTCTTCTTCTTCTATATTTGGACTACCAATGCACGACATCATCTCCTTCATCCATGAAGTCTGTATCTTTTAACACGAGTCAGACACTTGTGTTTACTAATAGTTTGCTTTAGTTAGCAGTAACTCCTCTTACTACTTTGGTCTGAAAGACTGCCTGCCACATATCACATGCTCAGTCATCACTCCCGCTCCTCTTCTTTTTGTAACTATTGCTTTTCAGCACCATTGTTCTTGTTTAGGAACGTGGAGGGGGTATTTGCAAACAACATGCTTCACTCCTTTCTGTTTTTAAGATTAATAGTTCATAGACAGCATGTAGGTCTTTTATATTAAAGTCGAAGGAAAACCAAAAGAAAGGAATATGTACTGATTCTTAGATGCCTGTTCCATTAAGAAAGCAAATTCCTTCATAAAACGATGGCAGAGCTGGTTCTTTTCGGATGCTCCCGACATCATAGTCAGCCACACAGGTTCTGCAATCCGTGGCATGGTGTAGAGATTACAAATTGTTGTTCTAAATTAAAATATAAAGCAGAAAAAAGAGGTCATATCACAGTGTTGCAGAACCTCACAGCAAACCTCTGTCAGTTATGGGCATAAATATCACTTGTTACAGTTATTCCTTCTGTTTCCATTCATGCACTGCGTATGTTGGTTTCACAAACTTCAATCTGCTGCGATTGTGGAATGCAGCCTCATTTTCTTCCCACATACTAGGATTTGATATGGGAAGCAAATCATTTGGAATCTCTGTTTCTGGAATGGAAGAAAGTCCAGTTTGCCCAGGCGATTACACTTGTGCATCAAATGGGAAAAATGGACTTCAAATGATGGTTTCACAGATGAGGGAGCTTTCCATTGTGCTCCATGAATAAACAGAGCAGAAAGAAAAGAGAATGGAGTGTGCAAGCAGTGTTTGCAACTTTAATGAGCAAACACAGGTTTGTTGTAGTATCTAAATACATTATATACTTCCAAAGTTATGCCAAAGTTAGTAGTATTCAAACAATGCATATTTCAGTTAAATTAATCAAATTCACTGTGCATTTATACCTGTGACCTGCAACCTTTTGTACCCAAAATAAGAGCTGCAGTTTATTGTCACATTGTACAACAGGTGAAGCTGAGAAAGTGAATATATATTACTGACTCATGCAAGAAATGGAGAAAAGTTTATTGCTTCTTGAATGTGTGTGTGAAAATCGTGTTACAATATTGTGAATGGGCTGTTATGCAATCTCTAATCACCTATTAATTTTGTTTCTTCGGAATGAAAAATAAAAAGTTTAAAAAGATAAGAAATTCACTGAAATTTGTAATGTTTGTTTTTTCCTTTGTATAGTTAATTTGTTCAATAAAGTTTATCTTTTAAAACAAAAAAGTATTCTCTCACTTTGTCATGGTGATTACTACAAAGGTAAATGATTGGATAGGAAAATCATTAATTTAAGAAATTTTCAAGCTACCTCTGCAGACACATTCAAGGAGGGTAACAAACAAATATAAGTATTAAACACAAAATAATTAAAAGCTAAAACAAGTCTCTATTGCATATAATAAAAATAGTCATTTTATGAGCATTCTTTGTGCAAGTAGATTTCGTTTTAATTCTGCTTTTTTTAAAGTGCCTCCATTATTTTTACATATACACCATCTCTGAAAAATAAA
Source organism: Sphaerodactylus townsendi (assembly GCF_021028975.2). Taxonomy (NCBI): domain Eukaryota; kingdom Metazoa; phylum Chordata; class Lepidosauria; order Squamata; family Sphaerodactylidae; genus Sphaerodactylus; species Sphaerodactylus townsendi. Next base: position 89,964,981 of record NC_059427.1, read on the forward strand.
AAAAAGGAAATCCTCCCAAAGATTAAATTAGACAATAAAACCAGCTGTACTGGAAACAGGATGTTGGGCTAGATAAACCATTGGTCTAATCCATCAGGTGCTTCTTATGTTGCACAAATACATACGTTATTTACTTGAATGGAAGATAAGAGTTTCTTTATAGGTATGGTATCAGACTTGCATTCACATACCAGTTACACTTATGTCTAATAATCAATTTTTGTGTGTATAACATTTTTAAGGGGGTCCTCTTGCATTCAAGATCAACTTCCTCTTGACTAAATATAGTATAATTTACATAATACTAGCACAGATTCACAACTAAGTGGGTGAATTTTAGCTGCAGAGAGGCAGTAATTATATTAGATTGGACAGATGTATGAAAATATGGATAGAATGTAAGGGGGTTATATTTTAAAACTAGGAAAGGTCACTCTGTGAAGGAAGGAAACTAAAGATTTTTGGGCACTTTTAAGACCAACACATTTATTGTATGTCTAAGTTCACTTTTGCCAAATCTATGAACAGTTAGCAGAGATATTTACACTCAAAGTTTCAAACAATAAATTAAGATGCATCTAGAGTGTCAAAACATTAATCTAGGTCCATTCATCAATGGACTGTTGCTAATTCATCAACAGTAGGGAGTGGCCTGCACCAACACGGAGAAAATATTTTACTCTTTTAACTGAATCTTCTTGTTATCTGTGCCCTGCAGTGTAATACCCTTGTCTATGATACTAGGCTTTTAAACCATTCCTTCTTTGTAATAACTCCATGCCTATCCCCACAAGCCACCTTTCTACTTCTATAACTAGCTTGTTATATTTGCTGCAGCAAACTAACGTAACTACTCCTCTGAAATTTGTCATTATGGGAAGAAACTATGGACACCAAGAACTCCTAGATTCAGGGGCTCTTATCAAAGGGCCAATCTAGGTTCAGCCTTAGCACAAACCTCGCACATATTTTCACTTTTTAAATCTCTACTACACTGGCTCCCCCAAGACAGATCAATTAGTAAAGTTCTTATGGAGCTATCTTTTTCAAATCCTGCAGTTTATAATAGAACAGTTATCTGTCACTCTTAATTATGTGACTGCTCTTCATGGTTACCTAGGAAAGTAGCCAACAAGTGGGGTAACTTTCCATGTGAACTCTTCCACTCCACTTGTCATTTAAAAGCTACAGTGGTGCTAAGTCCCAAGGCAATACAACCAGCAAGGCAGAGTTAGAGTGGTGGTATGGGTGTGTTATATTGACTTTTCATTTTAGATACTGGGATATACACTCCAAAGCTGAAGAGTAGAAGAGAGCTGCCAGAAAAGGGTGTGGTTGTACTAGCTAGTTATACTGGGTGAAAGGATAAGAGTATGGCTATGGATGACCTACAGGTAGAGTTGCCAGACCATACCTAGCAAGTGATAAGAATTGTAGTGGGACAGGGACATGGGGGTACAGAACACTGGGTATGCCCTGATATCACTTCCGTGGGAGGCCTGGGGAACTTACCTACAAGGTCATAGAAATTTGCAGTTTCCTTTCTTAAGGGGTGTTGAGCCCTTTTATACTATTATACTGTTAAGAGTTGGGGGGAAGAAAATCAGAAGAAAATTCTTCCCACAGGATTAACATTTGGACCTTGGCCTCTATCCATTAAATTTACAAAGGGCCATATATTAGACAAGCCATATGTTAGTAAGCTTCCTAAGACAGCTTAAAACAGAATCCCAAATTTGCATGAGGGAGGTTCTGTCAGTTTTAAATGCCTGAGATATGAAACAAATTGAAGCTGCTGATCTGCTTTAGCAAAAACAGAAGTCAAAGCAAGCTCGCAGAAAGCTGTTCAGTTTGAAGAAAATTGGGGGAGGAGAGGAAACAGTTTCTGTTCGAATACCAAGATATTAAACTATTTGTTTTCGCTGAAAGGCTGGCTTGAGTCTTGTGACTTGTTATTTACTATTCTGGTAACCCTGGCTGCATCTGCAACTGATAGTGTTTCCTCAGAGAGAGATCAGATTCCACTGGCTGTCAGCCAGCAGGCATGTGACTGCGGCAAAGGGAACCCTCAATGCCAGACATGTAAGTAATTGCACAGAAAGCTCCGGCAAGGATTAACTGCCTTTCAGCTGGACAAACGGAGAAAAGCCTGCCTTTCAATTCTCCCTAACATTCTCTTGAGCAACACATACACACGCAGACTGTGCCTACAGATATACACCTCCTCTATAAGACTATTTGAGAAAAGTCACTATTCAAGATCTAAAACAAGCACCCTCCCGTTCTTAACAGAACCAACACCCTTGTTCAGACATGTGACTTGACAGCACGCGCGCACGCACGCACACACACACACACAGAATCCTATATCTACATCAGCCTCTTAATAGGGTCTGGGAAATTTCACTAGAAAAGAGTCTTTTCCTGAGAAGGTTCCGGTAAACAATCATAAGCTTGTAAGTGCCTCTTAGAGAGTAAAGGTTTGCTAAAGACTTTGTAGGTTTATGTGTTTCAAGCAGAGCAGTTAGTAAGCCTGTTGCAGAGCTTAGTGAAAATACATGAAAAATATATATTTAAAATGTCTGTCAGATATAAAGCTCTGATTCTTACTTGGAGCAAAGAGGTGAGTTCTGGGTTCAACCTTACTATATCCCTCTGATCCAATCTTCTTATTGCTTGTGAAAGAGTAAACTGCAAACTCACATCTGCAAACTGATTTCTTGGTACAATATCCAAATTCAGATTTAGGAATTTATGTGAAATTTAACTTGCTCTAGATTGCTTCTTAAGTTCAAAATTGATTGAAATACCTAAGCATGTTTTAAAACAAAATTCACATCATAACTTTCTACTGCAGTGCTAGACACTTGTTAAACTCCCCAGTTAGATAGGGAGGAGAGAAGAGAATAATGTCCCTGAATTAGCTGATCAAGTAGTGTAACACCACAAATATACCACAGAAATAAGAATATGGATTTTCCCTGTCTTTTTGCATCAGCACTGATGGGAGATCCACTCATGAATGAAAAAAATTGTTTTTAACCAGTACTGGTATTTAGAAAATTAGTGATTGTTACTAATAGTCACTGATGTACTTATCTTTCATAAATTTGTCTAAGGTTAACTAAAGTAGCTACCACCACTGCATCCCGGGGCAGTGAATTTTACAATTACCCTTATTATCTGCTTTGAATCTACTACCCAGCAACTTCACTGGGAGCCTACAACTTCTGGTATGAGAAAAGGGGGAGGGGGATTTTCTCTAGCCACTTTCTGTACCCCATGCATAATTTTAAAAAAATTCTACCGCCCACACTATTAGCCCCACAACTACAGACCCATTTAGAAATATGCCAAGCCTACCCTGACCTCCCAACTTTAATTAAAAACAAGTAACTATCCATTTTCATTGTTGAGACATAAAATCTCCAAGACTGCTTGGAGAGAAAGCTACCAAACTGCGGCAGTTAGTTTAGTTAGTTAACCCCTTACTGGCAAAATCCATTCTGGAATGAGAGTTATACTATTTTGTGTTTCCCGATTCTGTTTGCATTGGTACATTTGCCTCAGAAATATGCAAGATCGTTGGGGGGGGGGGGAGCACAAAAATGAATGCTCAGTTCTGCTCAGCAAGATGTCTACTTTTATTTAGTACCTGCAAAATACCTTGCTGGAATTTGTCTGTCAGACTAAATTTATCTGCCTTTTTAATTTTTAAGTTATTCCCTTGTTGGTTCAGGAGACGTCTGTAGACATGGTTTATCTTGATTTCAGTAAGGCTTTTGATATAGTTCCATATAATATTCTTGTTGACAAGCTAGTAAAATGTGGTTTTGAAATTATTGTTAGGTGGATTTGTAACTAGTTGACAGATCACAACCCGAGAGTGCTTATTAATGGTTCCTCATCCTGTTGGAGAGGAATGACACCTATTGTGTTCAGTTTTGGGCACAACAGTTTAAGAAGGATATAGCTGAAATGTGTCCAGAGAAAGACAATGAAGATGGTGAGGTATCAGAAGACCAAGTCCTACAAGGAAAGATTGAAGAAGCTCAGTATGTTTAGCCTAGACAGGAGATGACTGAGAGGTGATACGATAACCATCTTCAAGTACTTGAAGGGCTGTCATATAGAAGATGGTGCAGAATTGTTTTCTGTTGCCCCAGAAGGTTGGACTAGAACAGGGGTAGGGAACCTGCGGCTCGAGAGCCGCATGCGGCTCTTCTGCCCTTGCACTGCGGCTCCACGAACCAAGCCGCCGGCCCCATCCTTGCCCACCCTGAGGGCAGCAGGGCAGGCGCACCAACTGCCCGCGGCCGGCTGGGCCGCACCACGGGCTTCCCCTCTTGCCCGCCCCATTTGAGCGGGGCGGGCGCTTTCCCGGTGGCCGGCGAGGCTGAGCTGCTGGCCCCATCCTTGCCGGATGCATCCATGCGCTTCTCAGAATGAGCGGAGTAAAAGGTAAAAAAACCCAATATATACAGTGTTATCTTTATTTTAAATGTCAAAAATTATTTGTGGCTCCAAGTGTTTCTTTTCCCGTGGAAAACAGGTCCAAATGGCTCTTTGAGTGTTAAAGGTCCCCTACCCCTGGACTAGAACCAACAGATGGAAATTAAATCAATAGAGTTTTTAGCGAAACATTAGGAAGAACATCCTGACAGATGGGTTCCTCAGTAGAACAGACTTCCTTGGGAAGCTGTGGGCTCTCTGTCTTTGGAGGTGTTTAAAGCAGCACCAATTAGATGGCTAACAGGAATGCAGATTCCAGTGAACTTAAGTAAATCATGAGAGGGAGGGCAAAAATGGTAGTGGATCAGTGTTTGGCTCTTGTGGGCCTTTCTTACATGCTCAGGGTAATGTTGATTGCCACTTTGCAGGTCAGAACATGATTTTCCTCCAGGCCAGTTTGGCCAGGGATCTTGAAGGGTTGGAGTTTTTTTTGCCATTTACTGGGCGGGGATCACTGGGGATGTGAATGGGGGAGGTACTGACTTCCCTACAATATGCAGGGAATTGGGCATGGAGGTCTCTTCCAACTCTATGATTCTATAAATAAATGTCAAAACTGTAACAGTACCTAAAGAGCCGTTAAATGGAAATATTTTGGATCTGCTAAAATGTCTGCATTCTAGTAATTGTCTCTTTTTCTGATTGATTTTAAAGTAACAGCACCTCTGGAACTTGCAGATATTGGACAGAAGGTATATGAAATGTCTGCTCAGTAGGATTAGTGGAAGTCCTACAACTCTACTTCGATCATTTCCCAGAGCTCCACCCACATCTACCTTTGTAAAGTACCCTTATTGGGCTCTATTTTGCAGACCATGCAACATACATCAAAAAAGTTCATGCTGAACACCTGCATCTCCAAAAAAAATCCTATTGGTTGATTATTGTAAAAATAAGAATATGTATAAAGCCCACAGATAATGACAGAAGAAATTATCACCGGGAGTTTGAATTGGATAACAGTTATTAATGCCTAATCTAAAGAACTGTTCTACAGTAACAAATATTTAACACAGATGAGCGATCACATTTTTATCTTATTTTGCTCTATTAGGTGAATCAGCTGATGTCTTAATATAAGATACCGAATCTTCAACTGGCTTAAACTGAGACTGGCCACAGACTTTGTTAAACCAGATGAAGAACCAAGTTGACATTTTTATTGCAAGTAACAAGTGATTTTCCAACTATCTTGAATACTAAAAGTACTGGAATGCTTATTTTCTTGCTTTTAAAATAGTGACGTTTTCAAAGGACAGAAACAGGAACACAGTTTCTCTTGGGACTGTAAATTTATCCCAATACAAACCATGGAAATGCTGTTTAATTCCGGTCTTGGGCTTCTTTCTGTATGAGGAAGGATGAAAAGGAACCACCAGCTGTTCTCCTGCTCAATTTAATATGTTCTACATGGCAATTTTCAACAATTCTCCTTCAGAAAAGGCACTTAACAGAGAAAACATTTTGGGAACTGTTCCTCTTCTACACATTAACATTCTTAGTGAAAAAGGAAAATCACCCAGAGGTAGTTTCCTTTGGATGAAAATATACTAGGACTTCATGCAGCCAGTTGTGTTCCTGCAGAAAAATATTTACTGTACTATGGACACTGCAGCATAAAACTGCAAGTTCACAAAACATACTCCTCGCAAATTATGCAGTCAACATGCCATGTGAACAGACACTTTTTACAACATGTTCAGTTGTAAGCTATAAAGCTGAGTAGTTTCCTTCTTTCTTTCCAAGCCTTTTTGACTTCATTTATTGCTGTAGCTCCACAGGGCACAGTACCCAGTCCAGATGAATTATGGAACAGAACCAAAAAGGAGACATAGTCAGCACTATTTCTTCTAGAGAAACAAAGGGAGGGATCATGAAGCTCATCTTTCTGATGCCAAATTACTACCGCAGAGCCATCCAAACTTACAGCTGTCTGCCTTGGCTGTCTACCACATGCTGGTAGCAGAATGGATAATACTAACAGGACGATGCACTACTAATATGTATGTCCAGTCCTTCAGACCTTCTCAACCTTAATCCTGATTATAATCAGCCATCTGTACTAAGTTCCATGCAACGTTCTTCATGGAAAGCTGTCAAACCAACTGGCAAACAAGACCCCTCTATGCCACCTGACATGAAAGGGCTTATAAGTGTGACCTTCAAATTTCAACAGCCTCCAGCCTCAAACTCAGTGAAAGATTTGCCTACAGTTTCTCAAAGCATAGGTTTAGGGTAAAGTTAGTCTGTATCATGATGGATTTAGTGTTAGTGAAAGCCTACAGAGGCAAGAGTCAGATCTTATAATACGCTGCTTCATTTGCAGACACTGTTTGTCTTCCAAACTGCTGGCTGGCTATGAATGAGGCTGCTGGGGAAATGTTTCCAGGAGCCTCTCTGAAGTGAAGAGGCATTTGAGAAAGCATTAGGATCTTGAGCCAAGATAGCATTGGTATATTGAGCCAAGATGCATTAGTACCTTGAACCAAGTCTTACAAGTGACTATCCAGAATCCTAACTCAAAAGTTGTGAGGGTTAGATACCCAACCAGTTTTAGATAACAGGGACATTGGCCAGTAGTTGTGCTTTGGTGGAATAAGTAAAAGGGACTGAAATATGTTATTAGGTAGCGCTAGAAAGAGGTCCTGGAGTAGTCTTCCACTATGGTAAGGCAGCTAAAGAATAGATGGACATTGCTGAAACATGAGACAGTTGGGTCTGATCCATTATCTGATAGTTTTCTAGTCACTTGCACAGAAAAGAAAGATACTTTGTCAGTTCCCATTGAATTGCAACTTGAAAAAAGCATAATGGTAAAATTAGAATTCCAAATGACAAAGCAAGCAACTGTCTTGTTTTCCAAGGTATTAAAGAAAAAAGATTCCAATGACTTGGAATCTTGGAGCAGCAGTGGCGTAGGAGGTTAAGAGCCCGTGTATCTAATCTGGAGGAACCGGGTTTGATTCCCCGCTCTGCCGCCTGAGCTGTGGAGGCTTATCTGGGGAATTCAGATTAGCCTGTGCACTCCCACACACGCCAGCTGGGTGACCTTGGGCTAGTCACAGCTTCTCGGAGCTCTCTCAGCCCCACCTACCTCACAGGGTGTTCGTTGTGAGGGGGGAAGGGCAAGGAGATTGTAAGCCCCTTTGAGTCTCCTGCAGGAGAGAAAGGGGGGATATAAATCCAAACTCTTCTTCTTCTACTTATTCTAGAGTTTGCAAGGAAATGTCTATCTTGCATATTTATCAACTACATCTATAAAAATCAGCATAGCAAGTTGTGCTAATGAAGGCATATGCAAACAGGTTGCAACATTTTGGTTCAGAAAGTATTGCTGATGTGCTCTTTTATCTTTAACAGTTTGACTGCTATTTTTACAGAAATGCTGCCAAAAGCAGCAATCCCCTGAGTGAAGTGAGTTTAGATCATTTGAAAGAGCCAACTTTCACTAATAAAAGGGGATGGCAAATTTAACTAATCTCCATTTTTGATGGCAAACCCTTTATCTGCACTGATATTGTTCCTTAGAGTCCCCTGACTCAGTAACTCAGGCTATAAAGAGGAAGGGAGAGGTGCACAAGTTCTGTTCCAGTGATAGAAATTTTATTCATCAACAGAAATGACCACTAGTTCCAACACAACAGTATTCTTCTACATTTTTCAGGACACACAATAGGGCATTCTGTAATCTCTGCAACAATGCACCAATAGAGTTGATTATTTAGACACCAAATAAACTTCACATATCTGAAAGTCAATCCTCCCATCAATTGTCTGCCTTAAGAACATTTTATTCATTCCCCCTACCCTACCTCCTTTGTCATCTGCCATTCCACCAAAAAAACCTCAGAACTTTTAGCTTCATGGCTCTACTGGAAAGTAAGACTAGGCTGAGGGAAGTGACATGACCAGTCACCTGAAGAATTTCTAGATGATCAGGGATTTGAACCTGGTTTTCAGTGTTCAAGCTCAATTCTCTTATCACCCACTCTGTCCCAACCCCTTGCTATAAATCTCAGATGACAGATAACAGACTTAAGCTGGAAACTCTGCAGTGGATACTAACAGAAGCGGTCAAATGCCTGTCAAAGAAAGTTTGGAAGCAAACTCACCTGAATTCATTTAAGGCATCTATGATCCTGTTATATGCCAAACTCCGCTGGCTGGCATCAGCTGATCGGCGACTCATTTTCATTGCCTTGAAAACAATTGTTAACAGATAACAAGCATCAGGCACGGCAACAGAAAATGAAAAACAAAGTCATGTGCTATGCTATATCTAAGGTGCACCCAGACAGGCAAACATATTTTTGTACTTTGACAAACACTGGTTGCTTGCCAAGTTTCATATCAAACAAAGAGATATGTGAGACACATGCATTTGCATTGTCTCTAATTTCCACCATTTCTGCACTTAGTGGTGGTAAATACCCTTTAAAAATGTACTAAAATCTGTGATATGATTAAGGGTCACGAGTCCCAATGAATTTAATTTCAAGTGAGAAAAAAATTATCTAAGCAATAAGGCACACTATTCTAACTTCTGTTGTTATTTTGGAGCAAGCAGTTAACACAACTTGCTTATGCTTGCTTATTTGATTGTAGGTCCCATTGTCTTCAATGGAACTCAAGATTTCAGCATAGGGCCAATTTGGATATGTAAGGGTCTACACAATGGAAGAACACCCTGCCCCCCCCCCGCCCTCCCCACACATACATCTGGATGGTACCACATAATTGACAGCAGATGTCCCAAGCTACAGATAGAAAAGAAGAATTTGGATTTATACCCCGCCTTTGTCTCCTGCAAGCAGACTCAAGGCAGCTTACAAACTCCTTTCCCTTCCTCTCCCCACAACAGACACCTTGTGAGGTAGGTGGGGCTGAGTTCTGAAAAACTGTGACTAGCCCAAGGTCACCCAGCAAGAATGCAGAAGTGGGGAAACACATCTGGTTCACCAAATAAGAACCTACTGCTCATGTGGAAAAGTGGGGAGTCAAACCTGGTTCTTCAGATTAGAGTATACTTGCTCTTAACCACTACACCAAGCTGGATCTCATAGGATTTTGTGAAGTTTCTCATAGCCTTCCTACACAATATCCTTGTATGGAGATGCCAGGGACTGAAGTGAGCACATACAAATTATGCACATACAAACTAAGCTAAGGCTCTCTTCCAAATTTAGAACTGCTTGAACTCCAAGCATGACTCATCCACATTTGGTCCAAGCAGACCTTGATATCACTTCCAAAACACAAATTAATTTGGTCTATTTATTGTTTATTTATGCTTGTTTATTTATTGGTTTTCTATTCCACCCCTTCCTAACTGTGGTCAGTTCAGGGTGGCTAATTTAACACATTGAACAATCAAAATTCACATACATTAAAAACTACAAATGACAATTCCCCTGGTGTCTAATACATCATATTCAACACCTGGTAACTAAGGAAGAAAAAATCTAATCAATATAGATAGAATGCATAAAATAACATAAAAACAAGGTAAGGATAAAGATAAGGGGGCCAGTAACAATGTAAGCACTGCTGCTCAATCAAAGGACTGGTGGAATATCTCTATCTTACAGGCCTTGCAGAACTGAACAAGATCTCAAGGGTTCGTGTCTGCACAGACAGAGTGTTCTACCAGGCCAGAGCTGAAAAAGTTGTAGCCCTGGTTGAGGACAGCTGGACACTACTAGGGCCAGGACCACCACCAAGTTGTTTCCAGTCAAGCATAGTGCTCTCCAGGGGTTAGATGAAACAGGTGATCCTGCAGTTACAATGGTCTCAGACCGTTTAAGGCTGTGGTGGCGAACCTTTGGCACTCCAGATGTTATGGACTACAATACTCATTAGCCCCTGCCAGCATTGCCAATTGGCCATGCTGGCAGGGGCAGATGGGAATTGTAGTCCATAACATCTGGAGTGCCAAAGGTTCGCCACCACTGGTTTAAGACTTTAAAGGTTAATTTGAAATCCTTAAACCTATCAGCATTACAAGCAACTAGGCATTTTATATGAGATTATCAATTCAAAGAGGTGGCAGTGGTAATATTCACCTGCTCTATTGCACTCTTCAGTTTGTTCATGTGACTCTCAAAAAGAGGGAAGTGTGAGAAAAAGAATTCATGAAATTTGCTGTTTTCGTCTTCATTCTTTGAAAGTGTGAATATCACCCCAATAGCTATTTTCTTTTTCCTGACAATTCCTGGATTCGGGCTGGAACTGTCATCTGACAAGTTAAAGCTTTCTTCCACAGACCTACAGGGAAATAAAACAATGGTATAACAAATTCCTTCCAAACTGCTTCCAGCAACAGCATAATTAGAATTTCAACATCTTACAATTTTACTAGTGATATAATTTTGTATTAATCAATCTGGACACGTTACTGATATTTGTACTATGATTTTATTGTATGCCTTGCTGTTAATAAAGGAAAGGGATTGTTAATAAAGGAAAGGGATTAAATCATCAGTAAAATATCACCTTTACTGGCATAGATGAACTGTAGAATACATTGAAGCACATAAACAAGGCTTTGGTGACAAGGTGGTATTTGTAGAGCTTCTATGAAACATTTGCTATTAATGGGATTTTTTTTTAAAAGCCATCTCTCTCTTTCATAGTATAGATTTATTGTTTGGGTTACTGTTTTATGTGTAGTGTTTTATGTTATGCATATAGGTGTCCCTAGATAGGTGCAGTTATCCCTTGACAGTTGATATTGAAAGTTTATTATATATTCACATATCAGGCTATTGTATATTTGATCAATTATGTGACACATACTCATCACAAATAATTGGTTTTAAATGTGTTAGGATTACCATATGCTTGGCTTTCATTTAGTATGAAAATTTGTTCCTTTTTCTTCCATTATTCCACCCCTTGTCTCCCAATTAGGCCTTTTATCCCATGAACTGCAATGAATATTATAAAGGTACAAATAAAACTAGATTAACAACTAGATTCTGATTAAATCGGGTTTTATGTATATCTGGATTTAGTACTAATGTGTGAAAAGCAATTACACTGATACTGTCAGCAACGGGGTAGATTTTCTTACATTTCTAGTCCTCCTCCAGATCTCTAGCAAAAGTCTTACTATTTTACAGTTGCATCCAACAAACTTTGAATAGAAAATTATAAATTAAAATACAACACCTTTGACATTCAATAAACTTCAAAGAACTTATAAGACTTTCAGAAAATACATCCAGGAATTAAGCTTGAGGTATCCATCCAAATAAATAAACCAATATCATGTGTGAATTTAAAAGCTGCGCTTCCTGTCAACCAAAATGTATAACTCACCATCTAGGGAAGACCCCATTCTCCAAGCTGGTTGTCTGACTGCGACGCCAACGCCGTTGGTAATGATAACTGCTAGCACAGCTTCTGTTTAGCGAAGAGCCCGGAGATGGAAATGGAGTGATAAGCAGACTGCTAAGAGATGCTGTGACAAAGAAGAGGGAGAGAAACCCCTTTTTAAAATAAAACTTTTCAAAAACGGTTTTCAAAACAGTATTTTAGATCTATGTTGTGATGCTAACAGTAAACAGAGTATAAGTCTTCCTCCCTGAACAGAAACATGGGCAGGCTTGCCAAACCTGGGTTGGGAAATTCCTGGAAATTTGGAGGTGGAGTCTGGGAAGGGTGAGGTTTGGGGAGGGGAAGGACTTCAGCCAAGCATAGTACCTTAGTGTTCTCCCTCTAGAGTAGCCATTTTCCCCAGGTGAACTGATCACTGTAGTCTGGAGGATTAGTTGTAATTCCAGGAAATGTCCAGGCCCCAGCTGGAGCCTGGCAACCCTTGATTTAAGAGAGGCAGGTCTGTGTATTCAGCTTGTCAGTTTTGCTTATATTTAGGCCCCTAATCAAGTCCAATGCACTCCATTAGATCTTTAAACAGCAGGGCCTGGGAGCTTGAAATACAGCAGGATGGGTTGGCAGAAAAAATCTGCAACCCTTGAACAAACATATTGAAGATCCTGTGACTTGAATAGCACCTTGCACATAAAATTGCCAAAAAGAACATGGATAATGAGTGTATAAAAATTTCCCTCTTCATGCTGAAGATTTGTAACATTTGTCAATATGGAGCCCCTCGGGGACAGGGCGGTATAAAAGCTGAAAGTATAAATAAATAAATAAATAAATAAATAAATAAATAAATAAATAAATAAATAAATAAATAAATAAATAAATAAATAAATAAATAAATAAATATATATATATTAGTTTCAAAGACACTGGTATATACCACATAGATTACTTCCTCATATTTTCACAAATAATATTTTAACAAAAATGTTTGTGGAAGTAAAAACATCCTCAAGGTCATGAGTTTTGAGAGATCAAGCAGAAGCAACAAATAACACTTAATTACAGTATAGAAGGAAGAGTTCATTTAATTATTTTTTGATAAACGTATTACCAGATCTTGCAATTCCACTGTCTCTGTCTTCATTCAACTCCCTCCCAGGCATATCCATAGGGTTGCTGTGAACTATGAAGACAAGGTCACCAGTTAGCATGAGAACATGAAACATCTCTTTGGCTTCGTAGCACTCTATTTAATTATTCAAAAAATCATGCTAATTTGTTGCATTCATTTAGGAGTTTGAAAATGATCACATGGCACACGCACACACCCATCACCAAGAAAGGCTGCAAAGCCAAAAAAGTGCAAATGAAATCACATAACAAACGAGAAGTTAGCCATGGAGCAAAAGCACTCAATGCAAGTTACAAACAGAGACTAAAGAAGAAATCTATTTAAAAAACCAGCAGCACTATGGGTGCTTTAAGGCAAACAGGAGGTAGGTTTGGACTTCTGTTGCTTTTTCAACAGAGTTGGAAGCCATCTGTGTTTGCAGCCAGTCCTTACTACACAAACAATTAAATCCTAGCCATGCTGACAGAACTAAGATTTCATCACCCAGGTCAAAAGTCTCTTGATTGTAATTAATTTAAAAGTTATAAATTGTTCAGGTCTGTGGTGGGAAAGAATTAAATCAGCCATGGAAATAAAAGCCAGTTATTGCAAGGTTAAAAAAAAATTCAAGTTTGTAGTAACAGAAAAATATTATATTTTTATAATGGAATTCAAATTAAACCAACACTCGAATGACAAACATGAATTGTCACGAATTTGTAAGCCCTATGCAAATGATGGCTAGGGTTTCTTTATATATCATAGTTGCTTTTTCGGTCCACCGGGTCCTGATCTCTTAGTTTTTGTTTAAATGTATTTTATTTCCAAGGCCAAACTACAAAATCCACTCAACTTTGTGACACCAACTAGACTACCCACACAGCACATAGCAAACCTGCAAAGAAAGAGGCGCTCCGGATCAGGCGGAGCGGACCTTGTTCAGAGAATGCCCGCCTAGGGCTGCAAAGCTGTGAAAAACCTACATGGCAAAAATGTAAAATACATATGAGAGAATGATGTTAGTAAAGCAGAACAGCGTCTATGGGAGGGAACAAAAAAGACAAGCAAACACAAATGCAGACCCAGAAACATAGCAAAAATAGACTCAAATTACGAGGAGACCAGTTCTCCTGCTAGATTTGTTTTTGCTACCTCCATTCAAGTTCCCACCCCCCCAGCCTTAGATCTCTTCAGCATGTCTCTCTGTACCTTTGTACCTACCTGAGAGGAACAGGTTGGAATTCAAACAGCTGTCCATTGCTTTATTACTCTTTCTAAACCCACCACCTGATGACCCCCAGTAAGATTTCTCTCATCTGCTGGACTGCCTCTCATGGCACATATCTGATTAGCTCAATCCCATAATTCATGATCTCAGAGTCTACTTGGTACAGTGGCTGAAAGAGCTTAGCAGCTAAAGTGCCTCACTAACTGCTTTAAAACTTCCTTATAAAGTATCTTATAACTGGCTGCTGTCAGGATCTAAAAGGAATCTGGCCTGAGGGGACTAGTTCCAGCAGTGCTTGAATTCTAGCTGGGGAAATGAGCAAGGGAGGAAGACACTGGAGGGTTCATCTTTCTTGCCACTGCCAAAGGAACTGGACTGAGGAATCTACCTCTGAGTCCAGTACACTTTTGTAAAGGACTGATTCACACCAGAGGCGTAGCTGGGCCAAACTGCGCCAGTGCACAGTCTATACCCCCCCCCCCCCGGCCTTTTCTCGGCTGTATTTCCTTGCAGTTTCCACTTAAGAATCATAACTATATTCTAATTATTTTGCATCACTTATGTTCACTTATGAATGCTGTGCCCATAATCCTTATCTTGGGAGCATAGAAGAATCTGAGTGAAGACAGAAATCACATCCAAGTGGGAAGAAAGGGGACTTCACCTGTGCTTTCACAGGATAAGATAGGAAACACCTGAATATGGTGGTTAGTTTTTATTAGTACTTGCATTAGCAACAGATATCCTGGCACCTGACTCAGTCTGCATTCAAATATGTGAAAGGGCTTCAAAATTAAAAAAACCCCAGTATGGTAACCGCTACAGGTAACAAAAATACATTCTCATTCTCTCTTCCCCCCACCCCCCTTGCTAATAAAAAAGAAGATAATCATAAGAACTACTTGTTACTAAAAAGTGAGTGGGCTGGAAAAAAGTGTACATAGTATCCTTGGTAAGCACACAGTAACCTTTTAAAATAAGCGCTGGCAAGGATCAGAGGGTCACAAGTATTCTTTTTATTTAATTTACCTGCTGCAAATGTTCTGGTTACAGATTAACCTCATTTTTGGTCTGCCTTGCACTTGGATTCCTTGGCTCTGAAGCTCCAACTAAGCAAGTTCTGATGAATGGATCACACTCTGTTGCAGGTTTAATACAGATGCCAAGGGTACTGTCTCCTCATCTGAAATATTTATTATTGGCCACTGCCTATTCTGTTGAATCCCAGTTTAACATTCACACTTCCAGATTCAGAACTTGCATAACCAACAAAATACCACTATGTAATGTATTGTACAGTCCCAGGAAAAGACTGGTACTTTCTAAGCCCATTGATTCTAATTAAGATTGCACTGGTAAAGAGGCAGAACCAGTTAACATTTTGTCTAAACTTGTTACTTATGGAACTGTGTAGAACTGTTTCTTGTGCTACACTATAGTAAGATCCCACCAATACTCACAGGTACTGGATATGGACATGCCTGCTGACAAAATCAACTACTACTGTTAATTGAGACATTTGACTTATCCTTGTTTACATAACTCGACTGTTTTTGCACTAAACATTTTGTTTCCCAGCTATCTGCAAGCACAGTATATATCCAGTGCCCTGCCAGAAACTGGGGGAGGGGGGGACTGTATAATCCACAATCCTATAAACAGATATAAACCAGTAAATACCACTGAAGTACAAGCACAGCAGTTCTAGTGGTTTGAGAACCTCATACTGCTTTCACAACTATGAATATGTCAGAACAGTTTACTAGAAAAAGTTTTAAACTCTTATTAGAAGATTGAACTGAAATGACAGAGTACCCTACGCTGGCCATGGAACATCCAGCCACATTGAGACTGCATTTTGTGAAGAGCATTACTATATCGACCCTGTAGTTGTCACCGTGCTCCTGCCTGTAACCTACCCTCCATGGAGGCTTACGTCAGTTCAGTGAGAATTGGAGGTTCTGTGTGATATAAAGCTGCAGACAACAGGGGGAAACTCTTCCTAAGGCTGGCTCTGAAACAACCATCATGAGTCACCAGGAACAGCGTCACATATATTAATATATCAGGCTAGCAAGAAGAACTTGCTAAAATACAAAGCACAATAATCAGAATACTGTTTTAGTAAACTCGAAACATACAGGAATGGTGGAAATACCTGTGTGCCATAGCCTAAGAAAATAAATTGTATGCCCTTGCTCTTTATCCATCTATTAAAAGTCCTTCTGTTTCTACAAGCTGAGTGATATTGATTAAAGAAACTGTTTAAGATGGTATTTGAGAGCATGATTCATTTAAATACATGAAACAATCCCACTGGTGCTCTATTGGACTATTTATGAATGACCCTTTTAGCCCGGCTAAGTTGATGTGGGCAAGGAAGCCATCATTCTGAAGAGCCATCAGCTAATTAGATGAACTGTGGGTGCACCTTCAGAAAGAATTCTGTTCAAACAGATGGCCTTGAAAATGAAAGCATTGAATGGCAAAGGTGAGTGTTTTGATAAGATCATCATATTGCTCTGTTTGTTGGCACAGTGCAATTATGTAAGATTAATTAGGCTAGCAGGGAACACCTGCATGGATAAGGGCACCTAATCGCTACAAAACACAACAGTGAAAATAATCAAGATTAATAAAGCTCATTGTTCAAGTTTATGAAGTAACACTTAAAATAATTGGCAACAAAAACCATACAAAGTATTAGGAATAACTAGACTGGTCTGGTCTGAGAACAACTAAGGTATCATAATATGGCAAAGCTCTTCTAATCGGTTATTTCGGTGCTATCCCACTAACATGGCAACAGGGAGGAACATCAACAAGGAATGTAGAAAATTCAGAATGAGGCTACCATTCCTCCTCCCAAACAAGACAACCTATTAATTAATATTTCTTCCAAATGTAAAAATTACATTGGGAACCGAACTCATTTTGATTTTCAATGAAATTCACACAACAATTCTAAAGAATTATTACATGGAAACAGTGTCAACAGATTTCACATCATAGAAGCTTTATAGGGAAAACCACATGATGAGTATTCAACGCAGAGAGCATGCCCCATATTGATTGCAGCCAAATGCCAATAAGAGGAGCTACCATGTTCATTTCAACATGCTTATATTTGGTTGTATTTTATATGTGACTGTGACTTGGATCCAGTCTAAAATTTCCACTGCCTCCCCCTCCAGCCCAAAATGTCTGCTGAAAAAGAGTGGAATGGGGGACCCTAAAGAATAGTTTGAAAGGGGAGATGAAGGTCTGAGGCAGAAGGGGAAAGTTGACAGAAGTTATCCCTCTTTGGTAGGTGGAAATGACTAATGAGATCCAACCCTGTAAGTTTATTTTCACTACCTGACGATTTGAATTGATATCATTGGCCCCATTTAGCTCATCGAAGAGCCACACACAACTCCAGTTTTCAGAACACATCGAATCCTTCTGAAGTATTTATTTGTGTTCCTTGTTTTGCTTTTAATCACAGATCTTCCAAAAATTTTTGATATAAATAGCCCAAGAAAGGAAGCTTTTACTTACTTATGTTTCCAAGCAGTCCATTCATAATTGTACTGTGATCTGGCTTTAGCGTGTTACTATCCTGATTAATGAACTCAAGACTATCTTGAAGCCTACAAAAGATTTTTTAAAAATAGTTATTTGCATTCCGTTCCAGTATTGTTTGATTTTGTTCTCATCTGTAATCTGTACACATTTTGACCTATGGTCAAGGCAATAAAATTGTTTAATTTATTGACAGGCAAGACAAAGTACAGAAGCTAATTCTGAATATTTTTAAATGGCTTCTCAGCATTATTAGCCTGGAACTATTTCATCCTTCAAGTGTCACAATGTAAAGATGACTTGAACAGCAAACAGACAAGTGGCATCCCATTCCAAGCAAGAGAGGGAAATCTCTATCTCAGTATGCCCTTTCTATCCATTTTCTTTGCACATCTTATAAACTGTGCCTCATGCCATGTAGCAACTTTTCAATTGCTCAACAGTGTCAGGCAAGTAATGTTCTCAGTTACTTTCAACATATTTTCCTTCCTTTATTTTTAACAAGCACCTTTCCTATACCAGCACTCAGGCCAGCACTCCTAAATTGTCAGCCAAGCAGCCAAATGCATTGAAAGGGAGAGGGGACATTGGTTTGCACTAAAGAATACTGTCTTATTAGTGCAGGGCTTCTGAACAAAATGGTGCAAAGGATACACAAGAGAGAAAATCCACCATGTAAAGCCATTAGCAGCATGAAAAGCAACCACAGAAGTGATCTGCTTCCCATTTAATTATGCATACTTTTTGTAATTTGTTTCTGACCTAACTTTGTAATTTGTTTCGGGGGGGGGGGTTCATGTGGCCACAGCTTACATATGTAAGGATGGGGTCCATGACAGAGGAAAGAAAAAGGGTTAATGGAAGAATGAGCAGACAACCTGTTTTTTTCCTCCATTCGCCCTTCCCCTCATGGATCAGCCCAGGAGACAGGGTGCTATTATGAGACAATTTTTTAAAAAATAGCCTTGATCTGGAGCAGGATGAGGAACCAAAAATGGGCACAACTGAAGAGCCATTTATCAAAAAGCAGATGGGAAGGGGTGGGATGAGGTGAAATGACTTCTGCAACTCCCCACAGACAGACAAGAGTGTCAGGCATTCCAAAGAATACAAAATTGGCTTAGCAGAGATCTCCTTTTTCTCTCGTTTTGGCCAGAAGGTTTGTTGAGCACTCTCTCTTTTTCATTTAATCTACAATAAACATAGTTCAGATAGCATCTCTAAGACACTCACGTGTTTAAACTTCCATAGATACTACTTCCAGTTCGAGCTGTAAAAACTTTGCTTAACATAAGCTGTGGAGGTGAGCTGTGAGGCAAAAATATATCATTATTAAAGATATATTGTCTTCATTCGTCTGTTGAGCAGAATATCAGAGTCATAAACACTTCAAGACAGGAAACTGTTCTTTATTCAATGACTGAAAAATAATTTTCTGCCTCGCGTTACTTGGTACATGACACTGTCACAGTTAACAATACATTTATTTACTGTTTTATCATATAACACTCTTTTCCAGTGAGTGAAGGTTAACATAAAAAGGTTAGAATGTATGTATACTCAGTGGCCATTCTATTCATACCTCTGATGTTTCTGCCTGAAATTAAGATGTATTCTAACTAATTAGTGCAATATGTGGTAATCTAATTTGGTAATCTTGTGCTTATTCTTCACTTAAGGGTTCACTTGACGGTTCAAATCCAAGCTGGCTTGGGCGGTCCTCTATAGGCTCAAATTTGTCTACTATCTTGAGTTTCAATGATAGTGAATTTTATGTACAAGTAAAATTGTTTTTTAAATGTTTGTGTGTCGCCCTGTGCCCGAACCAAATCGGGGAGGGTGGGATATAAATTTAATAAAATAAAAATAAATAGAAAAAACAACATCAATGGCAAACAACATATACATTAAGATAAGGAAGGGGAAACAGGATCAGACTTCCTGGACCCACCCCAACTTCCACATATTGATCAGGACTTGTGCATAAATGGGTAGACATGCAGGCTGTTCTGGATGCTCATTTTGTACCTTTGCAAAAACGGACAGTAAGGGATCACATATTCAAATTTCCTGTGCAAATATTTTTGATGATGATGATAACCTGATGCAGGATCACCAGACATGGTTCCATTCACCCCCCTCATTCTGTCATTTCTACACTGTTCAACTGTCTTTATGGTGTCAGTGACAATAATGGGTACCTGAGACACTTCTACTCCTATGAGAGTACTGAATTCAACAAAATGAGATCCTTTGGGAAAGTTCTGCAAACAGAAGTCTTACCGTATGTGATGGATTTTTAGGGTTGAACCTTTGTAGCTCATAGCCACAGAACCAAACATCATCTCCCCAAGCATATTAGCATCTGAAGAACACCGGGAGCCCTGAAATATGCCATTAATTATTATGTGGCACAGTTTATCACTCTTTGAACACAGGTAAAATAAATGTTATTTTGAACTAGTAAACAAATAAACAAATGACTGAAAAATAATTTTCAGCCTCACCTTACTTGGTACATGTAAACAAATAATCAAGAACATTTGATGGAAGATACATAAGATACATATTTTCAGCACATGAACACATAAACTAAATTAGACTATCTACTCAAACTAGAACCAGCATTCCAGAGTCTCAGAGGGTCTTTCATATCACCCATTGCCTGGGCCTTACTGGAGATAGTGGGGATGGAACCTGGGATCTTCTGCATGCCAAGCAGGTATTCTACCACTGAGCTATGGCCCTTGCACTCTTACATTTCATAAAATGATACACAATGGATGGTATTGCTGAACTTTGGCTATTGTCCATGACTCCTAATACATAATGATTCTACTGCTACCTCTCTTGGCCATTTACTGCCACTTGCCTCACATTTTGGGCTGGGCAGCAGCAGCAGCACTACAAGTCTCAGAAACCCAATATCCTCCCCTCATCCTGTCCTATTTCTGAAGTAGCCCCAAAGAAACTGGGTTCTTCCCATCCCTGTTATTTGCTCATCCTTGCATAAAAGAAATGATTTTGTATTTGTAATGGCTGGGGAGAATTTATAAGATAATACTAATATGTTATAAATTGACTAACTTAATTCACCACAACCCATCTGTTCTCAGTTTTTAATTGGCAACATCAGCAATAAAAAACAGGAGTGCAGAATTTCACACACATTTAACACCTGATTAAAAATCATTAATATTGGGTACCAGTCAAATGTGTCACTCAACCTACGGTGCTCCAGATGTTCATGGACTACAATTCCCATCAGCCCCTGCCAGCACAGCCAATTAGCCATGCTGGCAGGGACTAATGGGAATTGTAGTCCATAAACATCTGGAGCACCATAGGTTGCCCACCCCTACTCTACAGAATAAAATATACTTCAGCAGTTTGATTGTCCGCTTTGGTATTTACTGACATTAAAACAGAAAGGTTTTCAGTTGATGGAGGGAAGAATATTCTGTACCTAAAATATTTTATCACATCTGAAATGCAGTTTGATTTTTATAAAATATAATGGTTTTATGAAACAAAGTAGAAATCATATATCTAATTCTAAACTTGGTCTCAGAATATAGGCCAAAAAAAGACACATTGAAGCCAGGGCCACAAAATGGAGATTTTGTACAAACATCCTCCTTTAAAAAGAAACAGTGCCTGTGAAGGCACAACAATTCCAATACGAACAAAAAAATGCTGAACAAGATTTTGTGGCACCATGCCCTTGAAGCTATTGGCATGGAAACTGCTTGCAGCTGAAGGAGGACATGTTAGTGTCAAACCATATACAGCTTTAAAGGTCAATACCAGCACCATGAATTGTGACCATAATCAGACTGGGAACCAATGCAGAAAGCCCAAGACTGAAATGATATGGTCCTATAACCCACTACAGTCAATAACCTGATTGTACCAATTGAAGTTTTCAAGCACTTTTCAAGGGAAGCCCCATGCAGCACTATAATAATCAAATCTCAATGTAACAAGAGCATGAGCCATAGTGGCAGGAGCTTTTCTGCCCAGTAAATCTGAAGCAGGCGAACCAGTCAAAGTTGGTAAAAGGGACTTCTAGCCAAGCTACCTTCTTATCCAGCAGTAGTCCTGGGTCCAAGAACACATTTCCAAATAGTTGTGGCATGCAAACATTTGTATTTTAATATTTTTGTCTATTAAAAAAAGGTAAAGTTTCCCCTTCAGACCCTGGGGTACCACTGCGAGCAGTGATTTTATAGGCAAGCCTTTTTTGTGGGGTAGTTTGCCATTGGTTTTCCCGGCTATTCTTTACCCCCTAGCTATGAGCTAGGTACTCATTTACCGACCAAGAGATGGATGGATGGCTGAATTGGCCATGAGCCAGCTGCCAGGATATCTGACCCACAGGGGGCTCGAACTCCTGACCGTGTGAGTGGCAGTGCAAGCTCTTAACTACTATGCCACGTGGCTCCTATCTTTTGTCTATTGCCTGTATACTTATTTCTAGGCTAATCTAACTGGCCAATTAAAACTGACCATCATTTTAATGGACAAAATTACATTTATACATGATCTTGGAAACACAGAACAAAGCAGGACTCTGTGGATCCTGGTAACAGTAACAGCTTTTGCCAGTAAAAGCTCTCTCTGATGCAGGAAGAAAGAGAAATCCTCATTGCACCAGGAAAATGACCACTGTTAGCAGAATTAGAATGAGATGTGTCATTGACTTTTTGACAGCTTCCCACTACATGTGAACTATCTTGCACCAGAGTTATACTATGCAAAAAATAATCACATGCCTTCAGATATTTACATTAATGTTGGACTTATCTCATTTTTTACTCCGAGACACTCAATTAATCCCAAGAATTTTGCCTCTTCAGTACTACATGCACAATATTAATAGATAATGACTTGTTCTTCCAATAATGCTAATGGCCTAATCCAGAGGGGAAGGGCAAATCATTGTCAAGAGGCAGCACAGCCCTACGCTGGTAGAAATACCCTCAGTGGAGGAGCAAATTAGCCAGTGGGTAACCACTGTGACACACCACGTCACCTGCACACAGAATAGGGCACCGTATCAGTGCCCTTGCCAGCCTCACCAGTGTAATGGGGGTGTTCCAGAGGCATGGCCGGAGTAGAGCTAACATTACCCTGTTTCCCTGAATATAAGACATCCCCGGAAAATAAGACGCAGTGCTGAAGTGCAAAATATAAGGCATCCCCCAAAAGTAAGACGTGGCAAAGGCTCATTCCGCACATGCAGAATAATGCACTTTCAAACTGCTTTCAGTGCTCTTTGAAGCTGTGCGGAATGGCAAAATCTACTTGCAAACTGTTGTGAAAGTGGTTTGAAAATGCATTATTTTGTGTGTGCGGAAGGGGCCAAAGTTTTTGTTTGGAAGCATGCCTGACGAACATAAATATAAGACATCCCCTGAAAATAAGACATAGTGCATCTTTGGGAGCAAAAATTAATATAAGACACTGTCTTATATTCGGGGAAACACGGTAGTTAGCTTCCATCCCAGCTTTGCCTCCAGATATGCAGCGGCCCAGGGAATAGGCTTACGCCATCCATTTGGCTAGAATAAGCCCATTGAGCTCAATTGAGGGCTTTTGGCCAGTAGAGAGAGGTTTTTTTGTATTTTGCCTCCCGTGTTGCCAAAAAGCCTCTGGAGACGGCAGGGCGCCACCACAGCAGCACCGGTCCCAACCACCAAGGGTTCTGGATTGGACTGTAACTGTATCATAATTCCAGAATGCTCAAACTCAGAAGATAAATGAGGTAACTAAACTCAGTTCTGGGCAGATGTACACTGCATTCAAGCTCTCATAAGACTTGCTAAAGTTACATTGTGTAAGAGGAAGGGAGCTTAGCAAAAGCCTTCCTGTCCAAACCACAGTTCTTCCATGATGAGGGAAGAGATAAATATAACTTCATTCTCCTGTTCAACCAAACAATATAAAAGCAAGTTAAATGCTGGGTGGATATGTGTGTAATCTGTAACTGGTGAAGTCTGGAGCTGAGTTAACAGAACTTAGTATCTTCTTAATATACCGACGGACCACCCTCATTAATGCAGAGCCTCAAAATATAGGATGTTAGGATCAGCTTCCCTAAAACAAGGAATTACTTCACTACAAAGGGTCTAAAGATTCAGTTCTATTTTAGGAAGGCTTAATAGAAAACACTTGTGCAAGGTGAGATGACAGAAATATATCCATGTCAGATGACTTGGGCTCCAATAGTGGCCAAAACCGCTTCTCTATCGTAAAGTGTAACTCAAGTTCAATGAGATCCCATGTCACAGTCTTTTTAAATTGTCAGCAAGAAATAGATTTACAGTTGTATATTTCCCAACTTCTTTCTAGGCCAAAAAAAAATCTTGAACATAAGGCTTCACAAATATTTAAAACAGGCTCAACAAACACTTTACAGTTAGGGGTGTAACACTACTGATAGCTCAGTCTCAGGGAAAAAAAGATTATTACTCAGACTCTGAGACCTATTTCAGTATCATTGATTCCTCTCTCAGTGCCCCCAGTGATTGATCCAAGAAAATCTGTTACAATATATATCAGTAGCACATGCATGGGCATATTTAGGAAACAAAATACATCGAATGTATGACAAGACTAAGGGCAACTAGATGTGACAGCATCCACAGTTCTGACCCATGGACATTGCTGACATTTTAAAACCTAATGAGGTGATTTCAAAACATCACAAGGGATCAGGTCTGCAGCATGGCAGAATGAAGTTCTGCTGTATCCCCATCATGCCTTTTCACAGCGGGGTTAGTTTCTGAAAAGACATTGCTGGGGGCCAAGAGCTCTTCCTCCCGTCATGCTGTAGGCCCCACTGCAGCATTTTTAAATCGCCCTGTTAGGTTTCAAAATGGCATCATCATCATCCATGGATTGGACCCAGGGCACCATCTTGTTGGATGTGGCCCCGACTCTTTACTTCTTTATAACAATTGGAACATGAGTGAAAATCTCATCTCAGAATCCCATCTCAAATCTAATTCATGTGGCATACTTCTTGCAGAAGGATAAGAGAAGGGTGACCCTGTAGCATCAAACTTAAAGTTAACTGACGAACACTGGCGTACCTGCCTAGGGACAGGGGGTACCCTATGTCCCCGGGCGCCCGCATTTGGTCACGTGGGGGGGGGGTGCCACCATTTCAGGGTCGTTTGTGTGTTTTTAACATTTTTAGGGTTTTTACGTTTTGGCCTGCAGGGGGCGCTTTTTTAAGGCTAGCGGCACCAAAATTTCAGGGGACCATCCAGAGACTGTCCTGATGATACCACCCAAGTTTGGTGATGTTTGGTTCAGGGGGAGCAAAGTTATGGGCCCCCAAATGGGGTTCCCCCATCCCCATTGTTTTCAATGGGAGCTAACAGGAGTCCCCGGGCTCCAGTTTTCCTAGGAACACCCCTGCTGATGAAGCAGGTAAGCCCATCACCCTGCAATCTCAGTTAGGCTAGGTTTATTGACTTTTCCTTTTTTCTATCTAAAACTTTTCCTTTTCTTATCCAAAACAAGCATCTTCTCCCCAGTTCTCCCCAGGGGTCAAAGAAAGGAAATAGCAGATGTACATGACACATATAGATACAGATATAGACATATAGATGTACCAATTCTTCCAATGGGCCAATAGTAATAAGGAGTCTTCTAGATACAGTTCAGATAAGCTACCTAAATTAACTCTATTCTTTTTCAGTATTCCAAAGCTTCCCTAGGCTAGTTTGCCTGACATCTGCCACCTGCATTGTTGGACAACTACCAATTAATAGCTCCAAGGTTCCTGTCACCCTCTAGCCAGCTCCAGCCAATTCCTAAAAAGGAGATTTTTCAAACCGGTAATACAAATGTCAGTCACAGTGACAATACAGCACATTTACAAATGAGGAACTCTCACCTGATATTTTGAACACTGCTCTTTTGTTTCAGAAGATGAAGAAGAGGAATTGATCGAACTATCCAAAGAAGAGGAACTGTCTCCTCCAGGTTTGAGCTGGCAACATTTCCCAAAGACTTTTACCTGAGCATCGTTACAGAGTTTCTGAAGGAGAAAAATAAATGCGCATTAACTTTATTTTAACCAGTCCCCAAAATCAGAATTCTGAGAAGCACTGCAGTTTGGAAGGTCATAGCTCCTATAGCCTGGATGTACTGAGAAAAAAAATTGTGGGTAGCTTAATTTTAACAACTGCTTTAATGACAGGGACAGAAAGGAGATCACAAGCCAGGCTGAATCACTTGCTAAGTTCCATTTGCTAAATACGACCTCTTCGAGTGGTAGAACTGGGGATACTCATAACAACTGGGGTTTTTTCACATACCTTCTACATTATTTTCAATAAGTAGTAGAAATAAAGGTGCACCAAGACAAATATGGAGTTCACATGGTGGAATAAAAAGTTTTAGGGTGAGTTCTTTGTTTCTTCATTCTGTCAGATTTCACACACATAAAGCTGGACCTTTATAGGTAAAGCTTGTGCCATATTTGCTATCGAACTAGGAGAAGGATACCATTGGATGGGATCCTTACACAAGACAAGCACCTATTACAGCAGAAAATTTCTATTTATTAAAAAATACCCATCCTCCCACAAAGTAGGAAAGACTAAGGTATAAGCTTGAGCGCTGCCCTCACAAAGGTGGGACAGGTAGGCAGCACAATGTGTATACATATATGAACTCTTGCCTATCCAAACTGAATGTTATGCTGAAAAGAAAGAGGTCACTTGGCATTTAGGTCAGAGGGAAATTTGGCTTGAGATGGTACATATCAACCACATCTAATTCTACTCTCTTGTACCACCAGTTACTTTAAACTTTGGAGAGAATGCCTTTTTTATTGTAAAGAACTACTGCAATGGATCATTGTTCTTGTGCTGCAAACGGCGATGCCTTCTAACAGCTTAAAAACCAGAAGGTACATCAAAAGGATTTCTGCACATCATATCATGCGTTCGATTTACAGATAGCTGGTGTAGTCTAGCAGTTAAGAGTGCCAGACTAGGACCTGGGACAACTAGGTTTGAACCCATTTTTTTAAAGGGAAAATTTGGGGTTTTGTTGTATTTTTCAATTTTTATGTTTGGATTTATCAGCTACAGGGAACAGTAGGGTAGAAACATTTTACTAAATAAATAATTGCACAGTACATAACAAACCCATCTTCAAAATGGGATCGTAACTTAACATCCACAGTGTTTCACGTTGTTTCACAGTGATGCATGAGCTTTAATCACCCCCAAAAAAAGATCCTCACAAAGGGAAGGTTGTTTTTTTCATATTTAGACACTTAAGTTTTTTACCATTTGATACTTTTTACAACTCATTTTTATGTGCATTATGTCTTATCATTGTGTGTGTACATATGTGTGTGTGTGGCAAAAGCCTTAAAAATTGAACCTTTAAGGCTGGCTGGTTTTACTCTCATAGCTAGCCTAGTTTATGTAAAGCCAGATAGAGCTCTCTTCTTAGGCTTACAACCCCTGATTGCATTCCTTTGCAAAAGAAAAGCCTTCCATTATGACAGTCTGATCCTTAGTGAGACAATGCTGAACTCATGCCCTGTTAGAATTGCCACTGGCTTATATTTTTTTGGCATACAATGGCAGAATACATGTGAATGGCAATCATATGACTTTGCTAGCAACTCGTGAAAGAGAACTGCATTTTGTCTCTGACACAAATAACAGCGTCTTGGGCTAGGCACAGCATCATGTGATAAAACCACATTGACTCCACAGGGTTACAGCAGCTTGTGCAGGCAAGTCACATTGTAGCTTTCAGTGGATGTTGAAACTTTGCTTAATCACATTTGGTAGTACACAAGCATGTACTTAAGTACATTTAAAAAATATTTTACAATGGGAACATATATTCCAGAACTAAAAAGACAGTCACATTCTCCCCTGGCTATTTTATCATTAGGAATGAATCTTTTACTATCTTCCTAAACAGTAGCTCTTCACAAACTCATCACTGATTACAATGTCTTAAACTTACAATTCCCTGATTTAAACATTAGGAAGTACAATACCTTTTGGCTTTTACAGTGGAATGCAATAAACTTAAGGATCCCATTGGTAAAAGAGGTCAAATGGTTACAATTTTTGGAATACCATCTGTCAGCAGCTTCCCAGTAAGCAAATCATCTGCAGAATGCAGAGTCTGGACAAATTTCAGGACGTGCAATGTTAGAACCTAACATCTGTGCAAGAATCACCTGCTGGCCACCTAGATCAAGTATCTGAGGTGCCCCTCCTCCTCTGAGGAGCTTCTGAACCGGAATGTCAATTAAATATAAGATGCAACCAATCACTAGATATTATGCAACAAAAATAGTTGCCTGTCTTGTGTTCCAAGTATAGCTCAAGCCACGTTTCCAAAATTATAACAGGTTACTGAATAGGAGATGCACTGGAAAAAAAACCCTTCCCCCAAGCAAGAGTATGTTAATGCAGCAAATAAGTGCTGGAGGCACTGTACTGCTAGCACCATCTATTGTGCCCATAGTCAGCAGTCCAAGAAACACCGTTAGCATTTCCATACAGTTAGAGTGCTATCCCAAGCAGAGATACATTCAATGGATCTTCATCAGGGCTCAACACTGAAGTGTTTCTAGCTTAAGATACATGACAGGCGATGAATCTAACTCTCTTAAAATAATGGTCCCTGCTCAGTTTTCATCACCCAAACAGTACTGAGCTATTAGAACAGATCTTAAAATGAAGCCTTCTCTCTCTAAAACCCCTTCCACACATGCAGTATAATGCACTTTCAATCCACTTTCAATGCACTTTGAAGCTGGATTTTACTGTGCGGAAGAGCAAAATCCACTTGCAAACAATTGTGAAAGTGGATTGAAAGTGCATTATTCTGCATGTGCTGAAGGGACCTTAGTCATTTTCTCCATTCATCCAAAGACATATTTCCATGAGGACTCTATTTCTTCCTTCCCAAAGGCCTGACTTTCATTTTCATACAGAATTACTTCCTGCATCTCCATGGGAAGGGATGCCTTCGGTAATTCCTCATTTGTCCTTCATTTCTGTTTTGCTTCTGCCTCCTTGTTTCCAATCTTTTCTCCTGATTTTATCATTGTTCTTGGTAGGTGAGGATGTGCATACACTTTGAGGTTGTTTTGGATCACTACTTGTGAATGAATATGAATAACTATTAACTACATAAAAGCAGAATAAATATGTCACCCTTAATCATTTTTACCCAGACCATAGACAAATCTCTGGTTATAGGGAAGAGTTTAATTTTCAGAAGGCTCACTAAAGTGGCATTGTATAAATAGTTACAGAGTTTATTAATGATTGCCAGGTTTCTTAAGCATCTTTCAAACATACATAATTCATGGTATAGTTCAGAAGTAGGTTTGCTTCAGTCCATAATTTTAAAAAAAGAACTAAAATCCAGTAGTGCACTAGTGCATTGTAAATTTTCAAAACAAAAGTGCATATTCAGGGTCTCCTGCAATTATGCATAAGTAATCTATGTTATGTCAAGCCTGTTCTCTTGCCTAAAACTGAGAGGAGTGCCCTGCAGTCCACTGAAAACTGATTTCTTACCTACCCTAGCAACAGCATTATATGGGATACCATTAAGTCATGGCTAAGCACCAACAACGTTGTGTCTGAAGTGGCCTCTGGAGAGATTCCAAGCAGTTCTCAACCACAGTCATTTTTCCATGTAAACAAGACTTTAGAAAAAAAAATTCTGTCCCAATGGGACTGCCTTAGGGATATGTCAAATATTTAACCACAAACTTTGATTAGTATGAAAAGGTCTTTTCTTCAGAATGGCTTGTTATCAGGTCAAGCAATACACTGCAAGTCTTACAAAAGTTATTTTCTGGCTAAGACATGTATTTTACTGAAATCTCCTCCATGGAGCATGAAATTTCAGTTAGCTGGGAGCAGGGAACAGAATAGGAGTATAGCCCTGTCATAAAAAAAAAACCTTTCTTCCAGATATATGATCTTAGCATTAGCAAAGTCCATCTTTTTGATGAACAGCTTTGTGCAATTCCAAAGCCCATATATTCCCCTAGACTACTGTACTGGAACAACACTGTATTTGGGGGAAGAAAAACAGAGCAATAAATCACACCGGGCCATGTGGGGACCAGAAAGCAGAAGGCATTGAATTCTAAAAGGCAGTTAACAGATGCTCTTTTCACAGCAAAAAAACATTTGTCCCACACAATGTTTTATTCCAAAGGGCAAAAGTGTCGTGGGTTGTAACTAGCACTTCATGTATGCCATCAAGGGAAGAACGAGAGCAGTTTGCCACTTTGCTGAGAGATGTGATCTGAATATTTTCATGTTTCAGAAATATATGATTTTGTTTCAGGGGAACATTCTGTGCTCAAATGGTAGTCTAACTGTCCCTCAAGAAAACATGGGGGCGTAAAAGCGGTTACTGGCCAAGCTTCGATAGCAACAGTAGTGGTATGCCAGGATTGATGTGGATAAGAAAGATACATTTATGGAAAGCTGTTAAATTCCCTGGCTTAATTATATCATAACAATAATCAATATATCTACGGGCAGATCTCTTTCTGGGGCTGTTTGAGCTTTTATGAGAGGATTAATCAGGGCCAGTCCTGGCAACTTGATACCATGAGATCTGTATGACTTACCTAGGACTGGCTATTTGCTACTGTTCAACAGCAACAGCAACTGTAGTTAGAGTTTCAAGCAAACCCAAGTTCAAATCATCACTCTACCTTGAAAGCTCACTGGGTGACCTTGGGTCAATTACAAATTCTCAGTCTAACATACCTCACCAGGTTGCTATGAGGATAAAATAGAGGAGAGGAGAATGACGTCAGTTACTTTGGTTCCCATTAGGGAGAAATGTGGGGCATAACTGAACAAAATAAATAATAAACATAGCTGAAGATGAGGGACATAAAAGAGAGGTTTGGCTGGGTAGGAAAAAGAGACAAAAGCAGAGGAAGGTGAGGATAGGAGGGCAGCCAGGAACGGGGAGAAACAGTACTGGGAAAAGGGATAGAGGGGAAAGTGCAGTGCCCCCTGCCCCCAAGGTTCAACATCAAGCAACTGGGCCTGGCCTGGCAGCCAGCATTGCACAGCCAAGTGGCACCATGCAACTGGGCCATAGTTTTCCCAGTAATGGCTTGGTAGAGGCCTCAAGGGTGAGAGAAGAAATGAAAGTTGAAGAGAGAGGGACAGATAAAAGACAAGTTGGCTGGTGGGTGGGAAGCAGAGAAGGAAGCAGGAAAGGGGAAAACAGGGCTTTAAGGGGACAGGAAAAGGAAATAGTAGGAGAGGGGAAAATGAGATTCCTCCCCGCTTGTAACTGTATAATAACCAGTATTCCACAGTGGGCCTACTTTATCTTGTACAGAGATACAGTACCTTCCTGTATTTAAACCTTAGAGAGCAGCAGTGGCGTAGGAGGTTAAGAGCTCGTGTATCTAATCTGGAGGAACCGGGTTTGATTCCCAGCTCTGCCGCCTGAGCTGTGGAGGCTTATCTGGGGAATTCAGATTAGCCTGTACACTCCCACACACGCCAGCTGGGTGACCTTGGGCTAGTTTCTTGGAGCTCTCTCAGCCACCTACTTCACAGGGTGTTTGTTGTGAGGGGGGAAGGGCAAGGAGATTGTAAGCCCCTTTGAGTCTCCTACAGGCCTCCTCCTCCTCCTCCTCCTCCTCCTCCCTCCTCCCCCCCTCCTCCTCCTCCTTATTTAATCCTTGCTTGGCCACAAGAAGAGAAAGGCAACTGCTTTCTGCTTCCTTCTCTCCTTCCCACCCACCAGCCAACTTGTCTTTTATGGCTTTTGTGCCATGTGGAAGATTAACAAAGCTATACTGAATAACAAATCCTCTGAAAGAAAATATGATGTAATAAAAAGAAAGGTTACAAACAGGAGACTGCCACAATAGTTAAGCCATTAGAAGGAATCATTGAAGTTCCAGTGCTTTACAACAAAATCCTTTCTTAAATACAGCATAATGAGCATCTCTCTTTGAAGTGTGACTATGAATGCAAATAATTTATTGTAGCAGCTTCTTCATATTAAGTTTCTGCTAGATTTGAAGAACACAAGCACAGTACAACTAAGTTTCAATTAACATTACTTACTGAAACTGAGGAATCTTCGGTTCTTCTCTTTGCACTGGAGTCAAACAAGACATTTCGCCCTCTTCTTTCACAGTCCTGGTATACAATTAAACGAATCTGACTTGGATCATACTCCGGCAAAGGCCAGCTTTAATAGGAAAGAGAGAAAAATTGGGCATTAAATAATAGTTGTTAGAATGAATGATTTCATTAAAAGGAAACATCAAGGTCAGATTCTAATATGTTGAAACAACAAAACGGTCCATTGGTTCACTTACCGTGAAGAGACCTTCTCTTGTGAGGCAGAAAGGCATCTTGCTGGGTGCTTTTCACCCCGTATCAGGGAGGCAGAAGAAGAATTTCGTCACTTCCTGTCGATGCTTAGAGGCCATTTTTAGCCAGTATTCGACTGACCGAGTCATTAGAGTCAAAGCCATAGATAACGAGAGTTTCACAGAAGGAGGAAAAAGCTCATGAACTTAGTAACAGTTAGAATGGAAAACAGTTCTGCTACGCTTAACCAAACGTATGGGCATCTACACAGCTAGCCCGGTGAATCATAACTATAACCATAACTCCCTATCAGGAGTCGGCAGGAGCATTCCTGCTTCGAGAGAGAGGCACATACTACATCTAATCCACCTACAGGTGAGGTTAAGATGCCTTTCTGCCCCCCACAAGAGAAGGTCTCTTCACGGTAAGTGAACCAATGGACCGCTCTCTCTGGAGGCGTTTAAAATAGCATCTTGCTGGGACCTCCCAAAGCAGTGTCCCTCTTTAGGGGTGGGTAGTCAGTTAGGCTTCTAAGTGCGATGTGCCCCAATACTCTTTGCCCAAAGATCTGTGTCGGAGGCCCCCACGCTTGCAATTCTGTAATGTTTAACTAACGTGGAGGGGTAGGACTAGATAGCTGCTCCTGCAGATTCTGTTCCACAGAGGCATTGTAGGCCTGAAGGCAGCGCTTGGTAGCAGCAGCTGACCTGGTGGTGAATGGGCAGTGATACCCTCGGTACTGGGAGGTTTAAAGCCTCTATAAGCTTCCATAATACAGCACCTGAGGTTGGCTTAATCGAGGTTTCTTTGGACATGGCATGGCCAAGTTTCTGGGATTAGAGATGTTGATAAAGAGGTTTATGCGTTTTCCTGATTGGACTCCTCGGCCCGAATGATAAACGCCTTCTGATTGCCCCCTCCCTAACATCTAAGTTATGCTAGTGAACCGCTCCTTCGGGTGAGAAGGGCATACGGACAGAATGAAGGTGAGCACAACGTCCTGTTGCAGATGGAAGGAGGATGCGGCCTTGGGCTCATTGAAGGTGGGGTCCATGCTGGCAGCTACCACCCTGTCGCCGCGGGAAATACACACAAGTTGGGATTAACAGGACAGGCTACGCTTGAGCTCCGAGACCCTTCTAGCTGACGGGGATGGGCTGTCAGGAACAGGGTTTTCATCCTGAGCCATCGGAGATGGATGGTCTGGATCGCTCAGCAGGGCGACTTGGTGAGGGGCCGAGAGGACCGTGGTGTAATTTCCAGGGATGGAAAGCGGTGGGCAACCAGGAGGTTGTGATTGTTGAACCCCTTTAAGAATCTAACAACGTCCGGGATGCTGGCTGGCTGGGAGACCCTGGAAAGTGATGCCAGACTGTAGAGAGGGCAGCTTAAATTTAGTCTCCTCAGAGCAAGTTACTCCCTAGGGCCGAAGTTCGAACTCCCTCTTGGAGAAACTCTAGGAACCGGAAGTTAGCAGTGTGTAGGAGAGATTCAGGATCGATGGCTCTTGGCCCTGGGCCCATCTGACAAATCTCTTCCAAGTGTAGTTGTAAATTCTGAGAGTGGATGGACGCCTGGAGGACAGCAGGGTACTGGTCACCTTTCTGGAAGTACCCCTTGCAGTTAGTGGGCTCTTTCCACTCAACAGCCAGACGGGTCAGCTTCTGAGCCAGTCCGGGATTGGGGTGTAGAAGGGGTCCCTGATGGAGCAAAGTTCTGGGAATGTTGGGAGCTGGAGCCAAGGTTGCTGCCCTGCGGCCAGTTCCCTGTAGAGTCAGTGGAAAACCACGTGTCCTCGCCCGCGGCCAAGAGGGTGCCACCAGGATTACTCGGGCCCTCCTCGCTAAGATCTTCCTCCGGAGTAATTTCTCGGTATGTACTGGGATGGGTGGGAAGGGCGTATAGAAGGGTTGGAGGCTGGGCGCTGGCCAGGGCATCCACTGCTAAGGCTCTGTGGGATGAGTAAAACCTTGACATGAACCATTGAGGAACCTTGAGCGCTCTTAAGCGCTAGATGGCGAGCGAATAGATCGCAGCATCGGATGTATCGAAGCGTTGAGTGATTAATAGTAGAATGTCTTCCTGTTCAGGGACCATTCCGCGAAGTGGGAGATGGTCTACGACTCAGCCAATCTGCGCTCAGGTTCAGGGAGAGATCCTTTGATGTGTTCTTGCTTTGATGCTCTGAACGTTGAGTTCGCCTAAGTCAAAGCCATCAGGGAGGCCTCCTTGGAGTAGGCGAGAGGGACCGGGACCCTCCCTGATTGTTGATATATGCGATCTTGGCCGAAGCGATGTTGTCTTCGTCCCAAAACGAGGACATAGCGCTGGCCTTGTAAGTGCTAGATGTTGGAAGGCTAGTAGCGCTAGGAGAATGGCCTTTACCCAGGACGTTGATCGGGAGCTTGGAGAGTAGTGGTTCCCACTTGCCTTGAGCATAATGGTGATCGAGGCTGGCTCCCTCCATCCCTGGAGGCTGGCCGTCCGTGAAGATTTGCAGTTGGTCGTGATGCAAGTATTATTTCGCCCCTGGATCAAGTTCACGCCGGTAGAGCCACCACTGAAGTTGTTGTTTCTTGTGTGGCTGTGCGGAACTAGGGATGGGTCTGTCCTTCTCTGCGGATGATATCCTGCTGGAAGGGGCGTTGAGTAGGGCGTTGTAAGGGCAGCGGCGCATGGAACCGTCCCCATTGAACCAGGTCCATGGCTGGGCGTATCAACATCCCTAGGAGCTTGACCAGAAGGGAAAGTAGGCAAGCTGTTGGACCTGGGTTGCAAGATTGACCTGACTTAACTTTTTTTGATCTTTTGAATCTTTTCCTCTGGTGCAGGAAAAGCTGGCTTTTTTCCGTTGGAGTCCAGGACCACTCCCAGGTGGAGGATCCGCCGCGTTGGGATGAGAATACTCTTTTCCCTGTTGATCAGGAACTCCGGTGGATGTTCTAGGGTCCAATGACAATCTTCAGATCCTTGGGAGGCTCTTTTCCCCTTGTTCTGGAGCCGGTAACGAGGAGGTCAGCCCAGGTAATGTGGGTGTATGTGTATCCCTCTGCTGGCGAAGCATCGCGGATCGGTGCTAGGAGGATCTTGGAGAACACACGGGGAGCAGAGTGTGCGAGTCCGCGCGAAGAGCCCGGAACTGGTAGTGATTGTCTCTGGATTAAGCTAACCTCAAGAAATTGCTCCTTGTGAGAGTGTCTGATGGGAACGTGGGAGATAAGCCTGCCAGGTCCAGGGAAAGTCATGAAATCTCCTGGTCTGAGTGGCCTCTGAGATGGTTCGAGGGGACTCCATTTTGAACCTGGCGGAGCTTGAGGAACTTGTTCACGTTCCTGAGGTTGAGGATCGGGCTTCCAGTCCCCGCCTTTGGGACGTAGAAGAAGTGTGAGTAATGTCCGGAGAATGTCTCTTCCGTGGGAACTGCTTCTATTGCTCGGATGGACATTAGATGGTTGACTGCTTGCAGAGTTCTCAATGCCTTTTCTGTTCGCCGACTGAGGGGAGATGGCAGGAAGGTGTTTGGAGGGAAGGAGAGGAATTCTATTGCGTAGCCCTGAGAGACCGTTTCTTTCGTCCAGGCGTCTGAATGGCTGTGGTGCCATGCCTGTTGAAAAAGAAGGAGACGACCTCCCACCGGGGGGGAGTCAGGACTTGTTATTTCCCTCATTCCGGTTGTTCTTGTCAAATCTTGGCCTGAAGTTTCCTCGTCTACGAAAGGAACCAGACCCTCTATTGGTCCAGGTGTTATTCCTGGAGTCTCTGGTGGACCAATTGGATGCCTTGCCATTATCCCCTGGGGGGCTCATCGCGAGAACTCTTTGGGAACAGAAAGGGTGTCCTAGGCCAGGATTTTAGATTTCCCCATCCTGAGAGCGTAAAGAAATTCTTGGGAGGATTTTCTTCTTGTCCTTAGAGTCGCATCACAGAATGTGCTTGTAAGTCCCTCACCGGCAGGGTCTTGCCATAGAAAGGGGTAACTGGAGGAGGAGTGGTCTTGGAGTGAGCATCTACTCTGCCCAAAGCGGGCCCTGATCCAGGCATTTTAAGCCTGGCCACCAGGGTGGGAGAGCCATGGCCGCACGTCGCCCGATAGGATCACTATGCGCCCAGTGTGGCGCCGGGCGCATGAAGGCGGACGCCTGTCCCATCAGCGATCCAACCCCTCTCTCACCAGCGGCTTGTTCGGGTGGAAGAAGCTCTAGGAAGCTCTGGTTGAGCTCCACATTTCCAGGAGTGCTCTAAGCAATACGGTGGAAGCTGGAGCCAGTGCCTTGATGGAATTGGTCAGATGATCGGTGCATTAGGACCTTTTAAGCATGGAGTCGGATCGCTTATCCAGGGGAATCCCTAATGCTTCCCTCTCCGAGTCCGCCTTGGGTCAGAAGGTTAGTTTCCGACTGGGAATTGGCCACTTGTACGAAGCTGGGCGTCCACTAGGGGGACCTGAAGGATGGAGATTAACGTACCTTTCAGGGCACCACCCATAACGTATTTGGACTGAGGAGAGAGGAAGTGTGTTTGTTTAAGCGCCAGCAGGTGAGCCTCCCACTCCTTCTTGATACTTTGGCTTTAATGAAAAGAAACTTCTTGGGAATGGGAAAAGACCCAGTTGGTTAGGGTCCTTCCCATCACCTGGGGAAAAAAGTGTTGCAACTTCCTTTGGGCAGCCCACTTTGATGGGGGGCAAGGAAGCAATGATTGCCCCTGGAGACCTTCAAGCTAGCCCCGGTGTCCCGTGCAGGTCCAAGAGCAGAAAGAGGTGGGTTCTTAGCCATGAGAGAAGGTGCAACCGGTTTCCTCATCCTTGAAACATTCTAGTTAGGGACGATGTCAGGAATGGGAGGAAGTTCCTCAGAATCTGAAAAAACTGTTCAGGTCCTGGACTGAGTCGATCCCTCCTCTGCAGACTGTCTCTCCTCTATCACCAGGAAAGTGAAAGAGGGAGTCTGGGTGGGCTTCGTCTGGAGGTGTTCCTCAGGACAGCCGCTGGGATCTAAAGACGATGAGGGATCTAGGGCAACCCCTAGTGTGCCTGCATGGACTCCGGAGGAGGAGGGTCCAACTACTGGAGGGATCTGAGGGTAACCCCCCCTAGTGCAGAGTCCCTGTGATGAGCTTCACCTGGGACCTGGCAATGGGGAGCTAGGGTAACCCCTAGACCCATGCCTGCGTGCTTGGATTGTCTCAGAAGGCAATGTAGCAGAGGTGCTGGCTTGCGTTTCTTCCTGGATTTGGTGCAGTTTGTCCTCAATAGCCTTGTTGAGGAAACTGGCAAAGTCAGCAGGAGTGAGGGACTGCCAGTCGAAAGGGGTCTCAGCATCCACCATTTCTTCCACCCCTTCCATAGCACACTCCTCCCCTCCCTCTGGGCCGCCCTCTTGCCTGGTCTCCTCGGGAGTAGGGCCTGAATTGGTGTCGGTGCCGGCTCTCTCTCCCCCTCTGGCGCCATGGGAAGAGCTGCTGCTGTTGTCGCGCTCTGGGAGGGCGGGAGGAGAAGTTCCTTCTGGCCGTCTGCTGGAAGAGGCGGTCGGATTGGGGGCAGCGGCGCGCGGATCGCCGCGCGAAGAGGGAGCGGGAGTGACGCTCGTTGGCCGCTTAGAACGCGGCTGCACTTTCGCTTTTGTTGCGGCCGGAGCGGCGCGCTTGGAGGGCGGCTCTTTGTTCTTCCCTCCGCCGGTTTTGTGGCTGGGAGCCCCGGCTCGTGCTTCGGGGGCTGGGGTGGGTGTTCTTTTCCTAGAAGCCCTAGTGGCTTCTGCAGCGGAGCGGTGGTATCCCCTAGGGGGAGAAAAACGCTGCGCGTCCATCTTGCTCTTCTCCGTTTTTGGCGGGAAGGCTAAGGGGGGGAGGGGGGGGACTGGGAACTAAGCTCCTAGAAGGACCCCCGACCCTGCTACTTACAATTTGTAGATAGAAAAGAAGATAGATGGAAAGAAGGTGAAGACAGGAGACGAATAGTTGAATAACAGTAGGTAAAAAGAATTCTGGTGCAGAGGAACCAGGATCTCGTGCACTCCCTGACGAGGCAGAAAGAATACTGGCTAAAAATGGCCTCTAAGCATCGACAGGAAGTGACGAAATTCTTCTTCTGCCTCCCTGATACGGGGTGAAAAGCACCCAGCAAGATGCCTTTCGCCTCCAAGAGAATAACTGGCCTAAATTGCATCATTGTGCAACTAGTGGTACATTTTTGATAGCTTTATTCATTGGAGTATCAAACAATTCTGAATTTGACAAATGTAAAAATAGTGTATTATGAAAAGATAATTCTCACTCATATCAATACACAAATGACAGTTACAATGAATTTGCTAAGAGAGAGAGAGAGAAAAAGACCAGTGCAATGAAAGTTTCAAGGAAATGGAGAGATAGGAAACTTTTGGCTACTATGCTTAAAACTGTACCATGAAGGTTTTATCATCACCACACATCAGCATGGCTATGTTAATCAGTTCTGTTTCTTAGACATGTGATAATATTTTAACCTCCAGAATTTTAATTTTCCTGTACACTGAAAGAAAGGACAGCCCTTCTTCTAGCTTTGTGAGGTAAGTATTCTTAATTATTCATTTTCAGAATTTGCACAATTACCTCTTCAGAGCATCAAAAGAGAATATTTTTAATAGTATTGTAAAAATACAGCTAATATTTTAATAAATGTCAACACAGATGTAATGTGATACTTCACTACAGCTAAACTGATGATGGACGAGAGGGGCAATTTTTGTCAGGGAGCAGAAAAAAGGAAGAGATCTACAGGCCACCCGGGCCGAGCACAAGTAATGACAGTGAACTTCGCTTCTGGGGGGGGGGGGGGGGGGGGGAGGTTGAGAGAGTTCTGAGAACTCAGCCAGCAGGATTCACGTGCAGGAGTGGGGAAACAAAATAAGCCTTTAGGGCCCCATAAAATTGAATCCCCAGAAGCAAAGTTCACCAAGCCTGGATGCTATTACCAGGAGGGCCTCCTGGAGCCTCTATCTTCACAAATGTGCAGCCTGCTTACACACTCAGAAATTCCCCATCGGCTACAATGGAGCCCAGGCACTGCAAAGAAGAGAATCTGGGCAAATTTTTGGGGTGACTATCAGGGGTGCATTTTTAAAGCTAGTGGCACCAAAATTTCCGGGTATCATCCGGAGACTGTCCTGATAATACCACCAGAGTTTAGTGAAGTTCAGTGCAGGGGGGCCAAAGTTATGGACCCTCAAAAGGGTAGCCCCCATGTCATTTGTACTTAAAATATAATTTTTGACTGTAAATTGTGGCTGATTTCTATAAACAACATTCCCGTTTGAGCAAATTTAAAATTTTACTAATTTTGTGCAGGTTTGAACCACTTCTGGAATAGTTTTTATGCACTTATATTAAAATAAATACACGTTTCCTGTATAGTTATTAAGGACACATCAGTTTACCAAAAAGGGCCTTTGATTTATTCAGTACTTTCTGGAAAGGCTCCCCTTCCTTTCCTCCCAGAGGTTGGCACGGAATATCAAAAAGTCTTTCGGAATGTATGCTTATAAAAATCTCTACAGCAGATCAGATTAAGAAAGGATTGAGCTAAGCATCAAAATTTGGTAGCATTCTGCAACATATCTGATCAAGGTAAAAGGAACTTGTTTACCACACATACAACCCTCCCCCCATATGTATGCATGTTTCTTTAAGTACCTTTGAAAGAACCAGGTGTGAGTGATAAATCACATTTCATATTTGCCCTGTCTAATAGCGTATAAGAACTGAGTAGCATGGCTCAATAGCACCACTCTAGTCCTGCAAAAACATTCTCTGGCTGTACCAAATGAGTCCCAGGAATAACTGAAGAGCATTGGCTAGGGGTTTAGCAAGCTGATCCCTACATATTCACAGCCATGTGATCTTACAGATACTATATATGAAAAATGCTTCATGTGGAAGCAGTGGGTTGGATTCTACCAACTTTTTTGTTTAATATCACTCAACTGTCTTCCTCATTGTTGTCACCATACTGTGCAGGTTTTGTCCATGTGGATGTCAT
Source organism: Sphaerodactylus townsendi (assembly GCF_021028975.2). NCBI lineage: Eukaryota > Metazoa > Chordata > Lepidosauria > Squamata > Sphaerodactylidae > Sphaerodactylus > Sphaerodactylus townsendi. Next base: position 90,005,123 of record NC_059427.1, read on the forward strand.
GATCCCTGGTGAAGTCTTTTCAGTGGTTAGAGGTGACGGCTCTCCACTCTTTTGACAATACAAAAGCTAGTACAATCCAATCCATTTATTTTCTTAAAGATCTCTATGAGAAAGGAACTGGATTCACTGCTCTTATACGTAGTGCAATTTCACCAGCTTTCTAAATCCAATGAAGTCAATGGACTCAGAAGAATGTAACTCTGTTTAGGACTGTACTAATAGTATATTCTTATAATGTCCATGAGGTGCCAGAGTTTTTAAATTCTACTTTTGCTCACTGTAAGAAACTTTCATTTTACAAGCACATATTCAATACCTCATTTCCAGGAAAGCTAAAAACTTTTGTCCATGTTTCAGTCTGAAAACTCATATAAAAAGATCCTAGCATTACTATTGGGGAACAGGGAATTGTCATTCCAGACCTACTCCTTTTATTAGATAATACAGGTTCAATAATTATGCAGTGTTCAGGTAAATTGTGACTATGCCAATATACTTTATCTGCACATGTTTTTTTTAAAACTGAACTGTTTTTGCTGAAAATTATTTTATAATCCAAGTTGCGGTTATTTAATCAAAACTGTCATGGGTTTTAATTTTCCTCATAGTTCTACAGTTTAAAAGCAGAAAATAGTTCCAGCTTTATGCAGCTTACAGGTGGGACCAGCAGGATTTTTATATTGCCACACAGAACATTTACAAAATTACTAATCCCAGTGATAAAAATGGCTGTTTAATGCATAGACATACAATGGGAACATTAATCAGCTACTCATTTTTAAAATTCAGAATGGAAATAAGTGTAATTACTCAGGACAGAGATAGTTAGTGCAGCCTGGGTTCCCTATGGCCTCCAGCAGATTCCTACCTTGACCCTTCTCACAGGAAGGAATGAGAAGATCCATAATTGCAAATGGCCTTTTGCAGCATTTTGTAATTGGGTATCAGGAAAATTACCTGCCATTTTATTCAGCCTTAACGGGGGACCCCGCCTGTGCCAAAAAACTTGACACTCACTATATGTATGTATGAATGGGGAAGGGGGCTGTAGCTGCAAACAGTTTGGCTTCTCGGAATGACAAAATTGGTACAGGAAATTGGCAAAGATGTATTTTAAAATGCAAGGGAAGGTTCAGGGCAATGGGAAATGTTTATTATTTTAAGGTCATGATTTGTTCAACATAAACCAACCACTACTAGTATGAATTACCTCTTCGCATTGTAAAGATGTTTTACTGGCATGATTATGTACCCCTGACATTAAGTTTAACGAAACAGCCTGAAAGGGACACATAGAATTGATAGACAGCAAAAGCTTGATTACTTCTGGAGAGAATATAGCCAATCAGGTACATCAATTTGAACAGTTTACAGTCAAAGACTGACAGCGCATCTGGCTCTAAGACTAGTATGGAAGATGCTTAGACACCATCAGGGTGTTTACTGCCATTTTTCAACTGTAAAGTAGACTACACTCCACACATGACTGACGTTTTGACTTAACTGCCTCGAACCAACAGTAGGGAAAGAGAAGCTAGCACTTATGTTAATTCATCCACATTTTAATGTATTTATATTCATTTTTAAAGTTGTTGGGCTGTGTCAAATTATACACTTACAGTCCAAGTCACGGGGGGAGGGACAAATTGGCTCTTGGAGCTGGCACAGCATATTTGCCCACTCCACCAACATAAGTGGCATTCATGCTAGTAAGGAGGGCAAACAGGGAAGCAGAAGAGCCTGCACCCCACAGAGCTGTGCCGACTTAAAGTTGGATGCTGGCATGGCTGGGGGCAGAAGAAGAGCATTCCTAGGGGTGGAGGTGACCTTAGTCAGCTTCCACCGGACTTTTGGCCTGGGAATGCCTCTGGCACAGGAGTCAGACTTATGCCACTTATCCGTTTTGCCCTATTGAGAGCTTTCAGGTGGCCAGGAGTTTCTCAGCTCTTGCAGCCTCCCCACTTGGAAGCCCTCTGGAGAAGGCGCAGCAGTAATGCTGTTCCCTCCTGCGGCAGCCTCTGGATTGGACTGTTAGACAACTTCATTGCTAAGACTTCTGCTTATTGTCCTTCCTGATCACTGCTGTGGTCCTAGCTTTCCTCAAAAGCAGGTTCCAGTGGCAGGACTGTCAAAGCGTCACACAATTTGTTAAGCAATTAAAATTTATTCATCTAATTTTGCATGTTTGATATTATCTTGCATAAGTATTTATAAAGCTTTGACTGACTTGCTAAAAATGGATCCCTCTTTAAAGCAGACATAAGCACCAGTTTGGTCATCAGCAGAAATAAAATAAAGGGCTGGATGGATAACTTATCTTCAATAGTTCACCCTGTCTTGAATGTTTAAACTGGATCCCAGTTTCACAAAGATTGTAAAATAAGGGTGTCCCAATCAGAGTACTGTTGGAGAGGAAGCAGAATTTTTGCCAAAAGGAGGAAGGATTATGTGGTAATGATAAACTACATTTAAAAGTTTAACACAATATAACAAGTAAAACTGATTATTTATCAGTTGTAACTGAAATTTGAGATCAGGATGATCCAGAGTGCTCACTAGAGGCCCAATTTTAAACATTTTGAAAAGCACAATTTTAATAATTCAACGTCATGTATACTATCTAACATGTGATAATGTGCCACTTTTATGTCCTCTTAGAAGACATCTATTTGCATTATCTTGGTTGTATACATAATTGCTACCATGTGAATTATTTACAACTTTTAAAGCCATAACGTTCTCTAACTCTTCCATATAATATGAAGAAACACCTATTTACCACCTGGAGCACAGAAACATTGATGACCATTACTTACATAAACATTGAACAAATTCTTATGACCATTTATATTTTTCCATTACAAAAATGAAAAACAGAATAGCAAGAGGAATTACTTGTTTCCTCATAGGCCCCTTCCACACATGCAGAACAACACACATTCAATCCACTTTCACAACTGTTTGAAATTTGTAATAAAATCTGGCAGCAGCCTGTTTATTGGTATGCTGACTGAAGGAAGCAGAGGCTGTTTGAAAGTGGATGTTGCTCTTCCGCACAGGAAAATCCAGCTTCAAAGTGCATTGAAAATAGATTCAAAGTGCATTATTCTGAATGTGCAGAAGGAGCCACACAGATCCTAGTTTGAAACCAACTACATTTCACAATTCCAAATACAATTCTCTCCTCTCCTCTCCTCTCCTCTCCTCACAACTCCCAATACAAGCAGCTAAAACTGAAATTTTCAGCTAGTACTATGCTTCCAAACAACATTATAGAAATTGTTTATATGAAGTGACGTCTTCTAAAAAGGCAAACCATACATTATTAGTAATAGAAAATGTATTATTAATAGCTGGTCTACTACAAAGTTATAGCTATCAGAGTATAATTTCCAATGTCATATTCATCAAAGTTATGAAAACTGTCTGATGACGAATCACTCTAAACTATTTTTAAGGACATCAACACAAATGATATTTATAGTTTATGCCAGCTTATCTGTTCTGCATGCCGTTCATGTTAGCACCTTTTAAGAATGTTTATAGAAGCAACAAAACTAGAATTAGGTCCCCTGCCTATTTCATCTGGTACCAATGGCTCTCTTGCACTTTCCAACAGTAGCCAGAGATGCCTCAATGGAAAGTGTAAGTACCATTATGCATTTACCTATACAATGGTCTATAATGGGGAAAGAATATAATTCTCTTGCTAATCAGTGAACAAATTACACTTGAATTTCATGCAGTTACATACTATGATTTACACTACAAATTAAATAATGATATTAGAAATACGGAATTGTTCAAAAGACTAAATTTAGCATTTAGGGCTAGAAACAATGAATTACTAAGGGTTATATAGGAACTGGATTACTGAAAGAAGGTATGTGTGGAATGAGATTTAGGACTGAACAACGCAAATGTTGTAATATCTGAAATAATTACCATGATTATTAAACAATAGGTGGCAACTAAGTAGTGGAAACTGAGAATAGTGTGGATATGAAACTTTCCCATAGGAGGAAGTGGGAAGGGGAATCTGTAAGGAAACATTGGCTGGACATTCAAAGAATAAGAAAAACTCACCATTAATATAAAAATAAGCATGTAATTAATGAAAAATTAGACTGCTTAAATCCTAAATCAATTAATGGAATCTAAACTTCCAAACTACGTACAAGATTGTAACCTTCAGCAATTAACTAATTTCTAACTAACAGTTCCCAGTATGGCAGATACATAGTTTAAAATACATGCAATTTATAGGTAATGAAATACAAAAAACAAACAAAAAAGACATAAGGAAACTGAGACCCTTGTGTCTACGAACAGCTCATACTTTTTTGGGGACAATAGCCTGGATTGCCACCATGTGTATATGGGCAAATTATTGGGTGATGGTGGCATTCATTCATTCATTCATTCATTCATTCATTCATTCATTCATTCATTCATTCATTCATTCATTCAGATCAAGCTCAAAGAAGCTTTATATAAATAATTTTTAAACCAAAATGAGGGAGAAATTTATACAGCAAAAATGAAACTGCCAAATAAAATTACTTTTACCTAGTGTCTAAAAGACAATGGGCTAGGTGCCAGACAAATTCTGAGAGAATGGCATCCCAACAATTGAGGTGTTGCCGCAGAAAACTCATGTATAGCTGCTAACAACTTCACTTTTAATAGTGGAAGTAGAGCAGATAGAGAAGGCCCAAGTTATTCAACAGAAGGGCCACTTATAGCTCACAAGTTGTCTTGTATGAGGAATAATATGACAGTGGGACATTTGTAGGAGATCACTGGCAGATGATGTCTTACCTTTCCCTACCTATCTGTGGCGATCCCCCTCCCCCTCCTGCGGTTGAGGCTGACAAGCCGTCCCACCGTCCCTTTCCGAGGTGCTGGTCTCCTCGTCTCGAGCCCCGGTCTTTGGGGCTCTCAGAAATGTCAGCTGCCTGAACCACAGGGTGCCGCGAGGGCGGAAGGGAAAAGAGCTCCTCCCCGGCCTTCAGGCGCTTGCCTTACGCGCACCCGGGGTCCTCCCCCTCTCCCCTAAGGATGTTGCTGCCCCCTCCCGCACAGGGTGCCAAAGCGCGCACCCCAGAGAGGCGGGTGGCCGTCACCCGGAGTTGCCGGCGTTCCCCCCTCCCTTCCCTCCTTTGCAGCCTCTCTGTCCTCCCTTTTCACTCTCCTTTCCTCCTTCCCCGTGTGCCTCGCTTCCTCCCTCCTTCCCACTCCCTTCCCTGCGTCTCGCCTCCCCCTTCCCTCCCTCCTTCCCTCCTTCCTCGTCCAGCCTCCTTCCTCCTCCTTCCCTCCCTTCCCTACGTCTCCAGCCTTCCCCTCCGTCTGTCCCTCTGCCGCCCAGAGTGACCTCTTCCCCTCCCTCCCAGTCCCCATTAGCGAGCGCCGTCCCCTCGGGCTTCCACCACTCCCTCCCTCGACCCGTCCCGGACAGCCTCGCCCTCCCGTCTCGCTGGCCCTTAAGTCTCCTCTCCCCAGCGGGCGGGGCGTTCCCGGCTTCGCGGCCGCGCCCGACTGGGATACGCCCGCCAGCTGCACGTCGGCCCGGCCTCACGAGCCGCAGCGAGCACCCAGCTCGCCAGCCCGTCCGATCCCGGCCCGACTCCCCTGCCGGGGCTTCCCAGCCCGGGGTGAGGCCGTCCTGCTGGAGCTCAGCTAGGTCGGCCCAGCGACCCTTGGCCCACGCTGGCTGGGAGTCGAGGGAGCTTAGGAGGCCGTCCCGCAGCCGACGGACCCGGACACTATCATTCTTATCTACAAATTCACTACTACTTCCCCCAACTGAGCTCAAATATCAAAAGAAGACCAGATGAAGGGAAAACAGCCTCAAGATATTCCTAATAAGAACCAGCAGGTGCAGGAATTGTTATGCTCTCTTCTCTTACTGCTCTCCCCTTACTGCTCTATTCTCTTACAAGTGTAATCCCACCTCTGCATTCATAACTCAGCAAACATAGGTTTGAAAACATGTTTTCCAAGATAATGTACAATTCTGTTTATTACCTTCCTCTGGAATACAGAGTTTCTATTATGATTCAATTGATTATATTTTACCTTCATCTGGAAACTCCTGGTGACCAAGTACCCTTGGGTCAAGCCTTCCTCTGATTATATGAACTTAACAGCTATCACCCAACGACTGATCATGTCAGTTGTGATGAGATTGGGGCTACAACGATTTATAAACCTTTCAAAACATAGTACTACAAAAGTAACTCAGTAATAACCTATAGGCAACCACTAGTAAATCTACTCAGTGTGATGTATACACTGAAAGCCATAATATGGAATCCAGGAAACTCAGAATTCTTACTCAGCTATGAAGCTTAATTGAGTTATTGCCCATTGTTTGGCCAAAATTTTGGGGGTGAGTGGGAGGAGAAAAACAAATGGTCACAACAAAATCTTCAGAACCCATTTCCAGCCAGGGTAGAATTCAAAAGATCAAGTTGCTTAAAAAAGGCATTAGCAGCTTCGAACATTGATTTGGGTTGCTTCTAATTCTCATTGAAGCAAGAAATAAAGGTGTTACCAAGGAATGATCACATGTTGTCTGAAACACTTTGGGGAGGAGATAATTGCCAAAGACAGTTTGTAATTAATTTCATTAATTAACAGGAATAAGATTATAATATTTAATATTTAATTTGTAGAGCTATTCTTTTAGAATCCTGGCCACAGTATGTACCCCAATTCCTCAAAACATTTTGACTTCCCATGTTGCACTGCATTTATATTTCAAAGGTTTACCTACATGGAAGAGTGGATGAGATCAGCTAAACTAAGAATTTTTCATATTCTATGGTAGGCATACAAGTCTTCAGAGGTTCTGCTATGGTATTTCTAATCTGAAATGGCTTTAAAAGATGTCATTATGGAAGTTATGGCCAGAATAGGTAGGGAGTTCACATATTAATAAGAAGCTGAGTATTTTTCTCCATTACTGGTATGAAAAGGGCCTATATGAAGTTGAAGCTAGTTGCTGCTATCTTTTTATGTTAGTAGTTCATGGAAAGGCAAGTTAATTGCAGACAGCCTGCGATACCATAATGTGAGGAGGGAAGCATTCTCAGACTTACAATCCTGATTTGTAGGGATTCCATTCTCACAGATATCTATGAAGATTTATCTCACCATTCCAAAGAAGAGATTGGTAATAAACTGCTTTGTTATTCTATGTGGGACAAAGGTGGAGAGGAGGAAGGTACATTCCTAGTTCTGCACCAGCAAGGTTCACTCCCACTTGCCACATCTATAGATCAAAAGTACACGCTCAGTAACACCTTTTCAGCATAGCATCAACTTCTGTAGAGAGCAACTGCCTCCTCAGATTCTCAAGTTAGATCTGATCTGTTGCTCTCATTCGCAAGATTAGCCATAATTTACAAAGTACTTGTGCTTGTTCTGGTCAAACAACCTTGTTCTCTTTAACAGCATGCACATCTAAACCTTATTACAGCACTGTCACATGGAGAATAATAATACACAACAAGGACACACCTGATTCCACCTCTGGGCTCCTGTATGCCTAATTTCTGCTGGTTTTCTAGAGTTCTAGGGACTTTGTTTTATCACCCACCTGTTAGTCTCTTGCTTGTCTATTAGGTTTGAAGTCAGAACTACACAATCTGTTACACATACTAATTTTCTTTTCCAGCCCTAAACTCAAGATCCTTCAAATTATCATAACCCTGCCAAAAGGGAATCAAATCTACTTTAACTAGGCATACCTCGGAAAATTTGAATTCAGCACTTCCAAATCCCACTGATTACAACCAGGGAGTTAAGCATGCGCTTAAAACACTGCTAATGAAACTGACAGGATTTTTAAAATGTTTAACTGACTGCACCCTAGAAACACTAATGAACTAGGAAGATGGTTAAAGTATGTCCCTCAAAACAAAAGCACCTGTTAAATTTCCAGAAGCACAGAAACTTTCACTGAATTTTTTTTATTTTAGGAAATAATCCTTATTATGCTGGAAGTCCCTCCCACCTAAACAAGATTAATCCATTAAGGCATTTTAGACATGGGCACCATCATCTTTCAGCCCAGCAATAAAATGCCTTAGCAAAAACTACAGGAGCTTAAACAAAATTAATTTTAAAACAGAGCTACAATAAAGCTTCTTAAAAAACACAAATACAATAAATCTCATCATTACTCCTATACAATAAAATGATACGATAGCAAAGTTATGTTTAAGCTAGACTTCCTATAAAAGGATACTTAATGTTTCATAGATACCTGGGAAGCATCTTTGTCCCTTGAGCAAGCTCCACTTTTCGGAATCTCTGTGAACTCCTGTTAGGAGGACCAGCTGCCAACCCAGGTTAATAATAGCAATGAACCACATTCATCCAGAACCACAAGACTGTCAGGTGACAGATTGAGAGGTCCGAATTTAACTGAAACAAAAGATGTTCCATGATGCAGCACCAAAAAGAAAAAGAAAAAAGGGGGGAAGCTTTGTGGTTGAGGAAGGATTAAAAAAAAAAACCTTCAAGAAAACCCCCCAGGTTTTTGAAGCATAATACAAGCTCTTCCACAAGGATCCATGGTTATACGCTGCCCCACACTTTCATAACAGAAAGCCTGACTTTCCATTCTGTCGCTCAGCACTGAATTTTTACTACAGCAAACATCATCTGTTTCCCCCTCCCCTCTAGTTCCTTTGTCTCCTCGAGTGTATTACTGCAGAGGACAGAAGATCAATCTAATTCATCAGCAAACTAAGTGCCCTTTTGGCAGCCAATGTTGACTGTACATGCCAGTTTAATCTAGCCTCCTCCTTTAGCGAAACCGATACGGGCTGAGCCTCATGACCACGGTCCCCTGGCAGCTGTGGCTGCGGTCCCGCACCTCCATAGTCCACGCTTGTCTGGAATTCTGATTGATCGAAGGGGGAAAGACAACAAAGCAGCCTCCTCTCCAGCGACCTGCCTTCTTCCCCTCCTCTCATTTTCTACATTCTTGGAAGCTGAAGATGCCTGTGTTCAACCCTTGATGATAAGCTCAGCCAGATGAGTGGAAAAGCAAGCCCTAATAGCAGTCATGTGACTCAGAGCTGTCAGTATATGCCACCTGGACCTGCAATGAGCTTGCCAGCCAATCCCGTCTCTCCGGCTCGGCTCGCATGCATGCATGCAGATTTCACCATGAAATTGAGGCCATTAGCTGTTTAACTATGTCAGGGTCCTGTTTGGGTGCCTGATTTATTACACTGGAGGGGGGATAATGTATGTGATTAGGCCAATAAAATGAGACAGCTCAGAAAAGCACAAACTCCAGTAAGTTTGAATTGAAGAAAAATGGGCTAGTTTAGCATTTTTCCCTCAGCACCCCTTGAAATCTTCACCCTCCAGCCCTCCCTAGCACAGATCTTCTGTGTGAACAAAGAAAGCACTGTGAGCTCTAGAAAGGCTCATTAATATTACAAGTGAAACCCCAGAAACTCCAAAGACTACTGGATGGCAATATACATCTTACGACCCCTGGCTAGCTACAGTAAACATGATTGTGTAACTGCTCTTGGGGCGAAACACTCATTTGGATGGAAAGCTGATAGAGGAATTTGGTTATAAAAGCAATTTTGTAGGGTGTGATTTACAATCTTGAAGGAAGAGTAAAGTGCAAACTACTGAAAAAACTCCAGTGCAATTTCCCAGCCATGTTCCATCTTTTCCACAACCTCTCATGCTGTTTTAGCCTGAGTGAATTTTTTACTATAATTACAAATTTATCATATCATGGGATAGAGATAACAGGGGGGAATTACTCAGGGAATTCAAGTTCATATAGTTAAGCTTTGCATTTGGACAAGGCAAGCTAATTGTTTGCTTCAATTCTGTTTTTCAAAATGTAATAATATAAGAAATTACATTCCCCCCCCCCAAAAAAACCAGGAAGTTCTGTAAGCCTTGCTCCAATTTTTGAACACACATTTATTTATTTATTTATTTATTTATTTATTTATTTATTTATTTATTTATTTATTTATTTATTAAATTTATAGGCCGCCTCATCCCTGAAGGGCTCGAGGCGGCTCACAACATAACTGTTTCTAGAACAGTAAATCAATATAACATAAAATCTAACTCATTAAAATTCAGCAGCAATTAAAACAATAAATACAGATTAAACAACAAGGTTGTGTAAAAACACACACACACAGGCGCCCGGTCTAAAGGCCAAAGGAGAAGGGAGGAGAGGCAGGGCCCAGGATGGAATCAGGGCCCTACCAGGATGGAAAAGGGAGCTTAGTTCTGGTTTCAGTGGGGGGCAATAGAACCGCGGCCAGCCCCTCCAAAAGCCCAGTGGAATAGCTCCGTCTTACAGGCCCTGCGGAATTCACAGAGGTCCCGCAGGGCCCGGACAGCTGGAGGTAGAGCATTCCACCAGGCAGGGGCCAGAGCCGTAAAGGCCCTGGCCCGGGTCGAAGCCAGCCGGATCGTCGCAGGGCCAGGGATCACCAGCAGTTCTGCCGCAGTTGACCGCAGCGGCTTATGTGGGACATAAGGGGTGATGCGGTCCCATAGGCGGTCCTTATCAGTCATATGTTAAAATGTTATCCTTTATTTTCTGGTGAAGGAGGGTAATGGTAAATGATTGCTGATTGTCTATAAATCTAATCTGCGTACTATCAAGAATTTTCTATGTGCGGACTGTGCAATTTCACAGAGCACTGAAGTCTTATGTTCCCCTCAGAGGATTTCCTTATCTATTTATTGAGCTCCACTGAAGAACACCAAATGCGTATGAATAGACATGATGTTCAGGTCTCCACCCCCCTCCCAAAAAAAATTACAAAAAAAATTCCACCACCCCAAGGGGCTAAGGTGAAGTTTTTCAATCAGGGACCTTTCCCTTCCCAACCTGCAAGGCGAATTACTATTAAAACTAAAGTGAGTTTCTGAATCAGTTATGGATTTTCTGTATCAGTTATGCTGTACTTATCTGCACCTGAAGAAAAAACACAGGTAAATCTCACAGAACAAGATGACAGGTGGAATTCTGGGACTTAATATTCTTGGAACCTTATTGTTGCCTTGTCCTGTGTGCCATGCATGGATTTAATGAAATATTTCTAATGCACAAAAAAATCAATAGAACTCGAACCTGTTGCACTTAGTGGATTCTGATGAGTACACTTAAATTTCAACTAGTTTAGCAGCATAAACTGATTGATTAATCACTTCTAGATTTGATTAATTTTCATTCAGATAACAACTGGAATTCTTCATATCAGCAAAGAATATTTGTAGGAGGTCTGCTACAAAAATGAACTTTTAGTGTGCTTCCCAGTGCATTCATTGTAAGCCGAGCAGAGCCTGTTGGGGAACAGTGGCATAAAAATTAAACAAACAAATGAAACAATGGAGGTAGTCAAAGTGGATTTAGTTGGTTGATTTTGATCATCATGATCTCACCAAAATTAGAAGAGGTTTGGTGCAACTGCAATTATTATTTAAATGTTGGCTGGATTATAGCCAGTGTTAGTATATGGAACGTAACACAGAGTGTGTACGCCCAAACTGCCAAAATGAAATGCTGCCAGATGTAAGCATACTACTTGAGCTCAAAAAGATTACTGATGTCAAAAGTGACCTTTTCTCTTAAGCAATGTAATGGTGAGAAGTTAGTGAGGCCAATGTATTATGTAAATATTTATTTACAGGAATAAGTTTCCATATTACCTCATTCAAAACTATCAGCACATAAAAGAGTTTTTTAAAAAAACCAAGACACAATTGCCCCAGGAAATGAAGACCAGCCTCATAAATGTAAACAGAGTAACTGAAAGTAGAAAGCAAGTGAGTGGAATTCTCCAGCAGCCTCTGCAGTATCTGGTATGTGTTCTGAGACCTCCCCTGGTAGGTACCTTATGGCCTCATCCAGTGGAGGGGCCAAATCTGCTCCTGGTGGAGGAGTATTTCTGCCTGCATACGGCCATTGCAGTCCTCCTAAAAGTTCAGATGTGGTGCTGGATGCTGCGCCAGTGTCCCAGGGCCCCTTTAGCCTGTGCAGGAGGGTGGGCCAGGGAAGGAGCTGTCATTAGTTGGCTCCCTCCTGGCCTTTGCCGACATTACTCTGGCAGTTTGGGCCTCGGACCAATGCTACCAAAAAGGCAGCATAAGTCCATCCAGCCCAATGGAGGCTTCTTGGCGGCAGAAAGGCTTTTTTACTGTTCAAACCTCCCCATGCCACCAGGAAGTCTCCATGAGAGAGGCAGGGCAGTGCCGCATTGGCTCCTTGGTTTGCCACTAAGTTTGGATGGAGCTGCCCATTTGCTACCTCCATGAGTTTGTCCTGTTGTTTAGACATCACTGCTTAGCATTAGCTTCTTCTTCTTTTTACTTATGTTTAATTTTTACTTTAAAATATAACATAAGAACAGACCATTTTAAATTTTAATTGCAAACACAGTTACATTTCCCCACATCTTCTTGGACAGCTTGATCAGATACTTAGACAGTTACGTTGATAATGCCAAGGTCATGAATTTAACTCTCACACTGGCCATTCAGGTTAAATGAAATGTATTTCATGAAATTACTCCAAGCCAATGAGGCAGTAAAACAATTATTTATGCCTGCAACACAATAAATTTCTTTCAACACCCTGCATACATGATGTGTTACATTACTGTGATCTGGTTAGTTAGACAAACCATTAGACAGTTGAACACAGAGATAAAATATACAGTTATTAAGTGTACAATGTTTAACACATATCTGGATCTTTATTTTCCCCACTTAAAACTCTTGCCACCAATCTCAATAGAAGTTGTATGGGAAAAGGTTTACATCGAAGCGTCATACAACAGGCCCATAACCTTGAAAAAGCAACATCGTGAAATGTTGAAAGTGAGAAGTAATTTTAAGAAAAGCTTTCCCCACAATCCAACTGCATCCAACTGAACTCTGATGGATGTGATACAAGATTTTTAAAAGTGTCAGTTTAATACTGAAAAAATAAATTAAGGATAGCAATAGTCAAAATAAACAAGGCAAGCAAGAAGTTAAACTACACTGGTACACCAGTGTTTGTTTTGTATCCCATTCCAATTACAGTCTATTATAAATAGACACCAAACAAGCCTACATAATACCAACTGGTACTGCAAAACAACAGGGCATTTTCCCCCCAGTCAAACAGTTATTTTATTGTGCACCCCCAGCTACTCAGACAGCTGGACAGTCTTTCCCCATAGCTATTAAAATGAAAGTGTGAATGGTGTAGTATTGTGTGCATTTAATGGGAAAGTCTTAGAAGGAAAGAAAATACCAGGGCTCTTAGTCATTTTGCTTGTGCCTTTCAAGGTCACATTTTTGATATGTTGCACCACATTTTGTAAAAAGTACATCTACTTTCTAAGCACAATTAGTTTTACATGACATTCAGGTGGCTTTATTTCAAGTATCTGTCTAAGCACCATGGTTCGAGCACCACTTTTCATGATTTCATACCAAAATCTGATACTCAAGACCACTGTAACACTGTCAGGTAACAGCATTCTTCTGCAAACTGCAATCCTACGCATATAGTCACTTGAAAGTAAATTCTGTTATCTTCACTGGTACTTAACATCGACACAAAACATTCACAGCACTGGGCTGCAGCAACAGCTGCTGTCTTCAGAAGATGGGACTGATACAATGCCACAGATAAAATTCAATCTTTGTATCTTCATTCTTTCACTCAGTATTATGGTCTTTAAAAAATCTTAGTAAAGGAACATTCAAATATCTGTGGCACATTTGCACAAACTATTTTTCATACAACCATTAAGATCAAACACAGAACAACAGAGCTATGATTGATACATTTGAGCCACTACTGCCTACTCAGAGATGAACTTGGCTATCCAGGACAATGGGAAGAGGCTTTCCAAAATCCAACTGAAATATAAGATGAGTTCTTTCATCGTAGTGCAAGCATAAATTGGAAAAGTGGGTGACACAAAAAATGCAGAATAGGATGTATGTTCCTCTATCAAGCCTGCCACTCCCCTACACGTCACAAGGATTGCCTTAGTTGTACTACATTACAATCTACCCTTCCTCTTATTTTAACAAACAACAAATACAGCACAATTTTAACCAAACTGTCCCTCCTGATTCCCAGTGTGGTTGACATAGACTTGCTCCTCCCTATACCCAAAACAAGAATATTGTTTTATCTTTCCCAACATGCTGAATGTTTGAGATGCTCAGATTGTTTCCAAAGTTCAGCACAAGGTCAAACATTATCCCCCAACCCTCCTCAGCTACAAGCTTGTGAGAAAAGTGAGGCATTGTCATATTGTCCAGAGGGGAAAGCAATGCTTCCTATGGTTATGGTGAGAAAGGTGTTTGTGAAACCCCATTTTAAAGCAATACAGTGAAGCTTTTTCCAAACCAGCTTTCCAAACCAGTTCTGTGTTCTCTTCAACCAAGTTTCTTCAGTTGGAGTAGCCAGAGTCTGAACCCACTGACATGTACAAATAACATTTTTTACCATAAAATCCATCTTCTCATGGATGAAATGTTACAAAAGCAGAACTAGACATTGTTGGGAAACACAGTTGCCAGAATGAAGTCAACAGACTCCAGGGTTGACCAGAGCAAGCAACCTGATCCAAGGAAAAGCTGGCAGCACTGACCTTAATCCTTTCCCTTCCCATACTGCTTTGCTGTCCTGGAAAGATTTTTTTTAAAGCCCTTGTGCTTTGGTAAGCAAAGGTACATTTGTACTGGTATGAATAATGAGACTGCATGTAATAGAAGATGTACCCACTTGAGCTGGTGTGATACTTGTGTTTGCAGATATACATGACAATGTGTATTAGATGGAGACACCACCATTTCTACCCCACCTTTCTCACTGTCCATGGTGGCTCAAAGCAACTCTGAAAACAAATGCTTTTTCTGTATCCAAGTATGCTCTTGCCCACCCTCACCCCCGATGCTTGTGGGGGACATGGTACCCACTGACCCATTTCCTGGAGCCCACCAAGTGCTTTTAGAAAGTGGGAAAGGCTAGATCTGGCATTTGCCCAGCAGGGCCTCTGAATAGCTGTGCAAATTAAAAGGCATCCTGCTAAACAGAACTTCTGTCTAAAATGTCAACTTCTACAATGATACAGAATTTTACTAATCTCACTCCTTCACATTTTGTGGTCCTCCTGTAGGAACAATTTTGAAATTGACTCACCATTTTGTGATTGTGCTCAATGTCCTGTGTTAAAATTCCAAAAGTGCCCACAGACTCCAAATGTTGGGAAACCCCTTTTGCACTTTAAAATTTGCACAAGTTCCATAAGTCAAGAAGGGGTTTGCTATAAAAAACAGTAAACAATTGGCAAAAATTCTGGAAGGTATTGACCTTGGAATTCAAACAGGTCAAGCAGTAAGCAACAAATGTAGGAAACTCAGATTCTTAGTTTGAAGAAGTACTACAACTCCAGTAGTCAAAGTATCAAACTAGGTGGCTACTTTTCAGTTTTTGTTAGTTTCTTCAAAAGGCTTCAAGGTCTGTAACAATCTAGCAAATGCTCAATTTTTTAAAAAAGTATTACATAGTTCTCCAAAACAAAGCATTTCAAACATAAGTAAAATAAGGCAAACTCAAAAGATGTTTAAAAGTAACACCTCTTGGCTCAAAGCACCCTCCGCCCTGGAACGGTGTCAAAGTAAAGTATATAAAGTACCCTATGTTGTGATGGGAGATGGTTTTCTGGTATGGTTCCCTCAGAGTGCCACTTTGTGGCCACATGTAGAACTTGCTCTTCTTTTCCCCAGGTGTAAAATCTGCTATTGCGTTAACAGGTTTTTAACTGTTCCAATATAAAATACCATAAAAGTCCAACACGAACACACCCCTGAAGCCCAGCATATGGCAGAGGTTGCTATAATTGCGGAAGCAACCTGTTTAGAGAGAGATAATTTACACACCCTGCAGCACTCACTAAGCAAGTCTTATGTGGAAAACTGTTTTGCCTGTGAAAGCGATATGGCTTAATGGAAGTCTTCAAGCACTCCTTGGCTGTAATCCCTACCCCCATATAATTGATTAAAGAGACTGCACTTGTGACTGAGTGATTTGAGAAGCAAATCAATCTCCAGACAAGTATTTGTCAGTCATATCTGGAGAGCAATTGTTACAGACTGTTGGTACGTTGATACTGCTAGAAACATAAAATATGATACTGGGCATTATATTTCATCCAGTATTTCAGAGCAAACAAAATATGAAATTAAGAATAGTAACAATATAGTTTACAAAAAAAGAACTAGTTTTTAAAATACAGCTTTTTTGAATGATTCACTAAACATGTCCAGTTACCTAACTCACTAATTTCATTTATTAGTATTAATTGAATAAATGTAAATAACTCTGCCCCAACTTGTATGGCCAAGGCTAGCTTTACACAATCACCAATAAATTTGTACATTGCCAAAATTTCTGTGCAAGTGCCTTGTTTTTTTTAAACATTGGAGTTTGAAATTTAAAAAATCTCATCCGTTTTCTGAAAATTTCAAGAGATTCCTGTATTTTTATTGTTAGAAATAAAGACAACATATTTCCTGAAACTCTTTGCTAGCATTAAATACCAGTTCAGAAAATTCAATCCTTAGGTCTCTTGTCACCAAAACTGGTACAAGATGGAAGGAGGTGGCCTATCTATGTCATCTTGCTGTATAGCACTTTTAATCATGTTGTAAACCAATTGTATGATATTTATTTATTTTTATTCTTATAGAAACATTTTAACCCACCTCCCAAGCCACACTCAAGTCAAGTTACAATGATAATAATAGAAAGATTACAACAAAATTCCTGGTCATCTGCTTAAATTTAATATCTTTACTGCTGCTGTTCTCCAAACTACCAAACAGCTCAGAAGGACAGCAACACTGGAATTAATTTCATGGTCAGAAGCTACAGCCCTTTCCCTACATAGTTGCAGATGTCATGCAGTGAGTTTGAAAGTGTCTGAATCATGGCACATTATTACCAACTGGAGAAAAACCAAACTCAGCAATTCCTTTCACCCAAGCTGTCAAACTATATTAGCACAGCAGTATTTAATTCTAATCCAATATCACCACTTCACCATATGGCCAGAGAGACCATGAACAGGGCTTCAACAGAACATTATGAGAAGACCTGGCTTTAATTTGGTTAATGGCCACATATATCAGGCATATATAAACAGATGGACATTCTAGCATCCCCCTAAGGCTACTGAGAGTTGTACCACCTCCCACTAAGAAAGAACACCATTCCACCTGGCCCGATCCATTCACCAGGAAATGAGTAGCCATAGGGATTTAATTCCTCCTCAGTTCCTCCCAAAAAATATTTTGATCAAATAACTGCTGACTAGGAAAAGACAGTCTGGAATCTGCCACCAGACAGAGGTTCAAGGACTGTTAAGTTATTGTTCCCTTTTGTATTTATTTAGTCTTCTGTCTGTAACCCAGCTTGAAATAATTTGATCCAAATACTGGACATGAATCTTTAAAGTAAATGCCAAAGAAAAAGAAAAGCCAATGTATGACTGAACCCAACCATTAAGGGTTTTGAGGAATAGATGAACACAAGATGCAGTTTCAGATGACACCAAAGCTCTGCGTGATCTTAAACCAGTGATGGCGAACCTTTTAGAGACTGCCGGGGGCAGAGCAAGGGGAAACTGCACCTGGGGCACGCATGCACCCTGTGCCCCTTCCACGCCCCTGCCCTGCCCTGGAATGCCCTCAGAATGTCCCGAAACACCCCGTCCCGGAACACTCTCGCCACAGTACGTCACGCACCCCTCGTCCCCTTGGCGCTATGCCACTGCCGAGTGCCCAAACTGGAGTGACAGCTCGTGTGCCCACAAAGAGGGCTCTGAGTGCCACCTCTGGCACCCGTGCCATAGGTTCGCCACCACTGTCTTAAACAGTTCTGCAGGGCCTGTAAGTCAGAGATGTTCCACAGGGCCTTTGATTGAGGTCACAAGTACGTCCCTAGGCCATCCGCCGGCCTCCCTAAAACAACAATACGCCATCAACACGTCATTCTGTGTATGTTCCTCCCTTACCTCTGCCCATGCTCAGACAGTACTTTAATGAGAGTTTATGTCTGAATTGGGCCTGGGCAGTTTCTCATAGGCTTATATTGTGCTTGCCATCTCAGGGTTTTTAAATGCTATGTATGCTTGGGATTTTATGAGCTAGTTACACTGCTTTTAAATATGTTTGTTTGCTGCCCTGAGCCCAGTTTCAGCCACAGAAGTCAGACTATTAATTCAATAATATAAAATTTTTAAAAAAGTTCTTTAAGTGACTTATAATCTTGAAAACAGCAGAACACCATCAATTATCTGAATTTTTCTAACATTACTAGATTAACCTTCATTTAAAAGGGTTGGGGCTGAAAAAACAAAAAAAAATACATCAAGCCTTCACACAGAAAGCAGGGTGTCTTCAAGATTCACAACAATCAGTATATGAGTTCTGTTTGACTCCTTCCCTCATGTGACTATTTCATTAGGTGTTGATTCATTCAGTCATGAGACACAAAGGAGATGTGAACAAACAAGGATGCAAAGTCTGACCTCAGAGGAATGGCAATGCCTGTTCTGCCAGTTTATTGTTTTACTAGTGCAAAAGAAGGAAATACAGTCCCAAAAGATAAAAGGCCTCACTTCTTTGTACTTGTAAAAGGATTGCAAAATTTTCTTGAGCTGCTGCTTCAAATCCCAGTGGGACTTCCTTGTCTAAAAAGCCGCTTATTTCAATTCTTGGTTTGCTATGTTAATGACAATGTAATGCTGAGAATGTACATTCAAACTGAACTTGTTTTCTTTAGGGTTGGATCCTATGCTGTTAATTGGAGCCTTCCCTTAATGGACAAGATGTGTTCCACTAGATCAACATTTCTGACACAATCTTTTTTTTGTTTCTGTCTAAAAGAAAGCCTACATGAGCTACTATGAGGTAAGATCCAAGAAGGAATACAAGGTCTGTAGATCAGTTGGAGGAGATGGTTATGAAATTGCTACAACATAGTCTGGATCGGTTTCAGGCCAGCTGATGTCCCAAGAAGAAAAGTTTTATTTGCCTGATTTTGGCCAAGTTGTCTCAAGCCTGCTTCACTGATACATTTTAGTACACACTGTAGGTTATTGTCATGCCCAATACAATACTATTATATATATAACACTGAACTCCATGCTGGTTCTTGAGGACTAGAGGCATCGTTATTTAGACAATGTAGGGAGTAGAAACTCAAAATGGGATCTGTTTAAAACAAAATAATGCATAATATGTACCAAAGGCTGTAAGGTTTCTGTTGCTTTAATGCAGTACAACCTATTGATTTGAACACTATAAATCAAGGACAAAAAATAGTCTATAGAGCTCTGCAAATATTTCCAACTGTGGAAGTAGATGGCTGGCAGACACAATGGTTGTGCTTGGTTCTCTCAAGTCCACATAAAGGTGAATGTCTCCATTTTTCTTTCAATGACTTTCTGTACTAGCTCTTTAAGCACTTCTGATACAGCCTATCCAGAGGCATAGCTGGGCCAGAGTGTGCCCGGTGCGCACTTTGGGTTTTCCGCCCCCTCATCCCCCCCTTACCTTAGTTCAACCTGGAAAAGCGGCCTGTTCCCTTCAGGCTGAAAACGGCCTGGTGGGAACTACACTTCCCATGAGACCCTGGGGCTCGCAAGGTCTCCTGGGAAGTGTAGTTCCTTCCAGGCCATTTTCAGCCTGAAGGGAACAGGCCGCTTCTCCAGCTTGCACTGTTTCACAAAGGTAAGGGGGGGCATGGGGGCAATTTTACGCCTCTGCAGGCACGCGCCCGGTGCAACACGCATACACATGCACTGCTCCCTGGTAGCTCCGCCTCTGAGCCTATCTGCTGACTGAGGATGGTAAACACCATGACTTCTGTTGAACAATGGTTACATTATGTTGCATTTTCACCTTGAAAACAAACCCCTGTACAGAGCCAATTTTCTCTTCAGCATGATCTTCAGTCATAGCTAGTGATGTTTTCAATATAGCAGTGCTTGTCTGAGAAGGATCAATGTGACAATCAACTAACTTAAGATTCAGTCCAGTAAATAAATCCCTGCCAAGGACAGGAGTGCCATTAGGGGCAATGTAGGACTCTTCAGATACAGAACATACATCAAAACTCATCAGTACACACAGAAGACATCCACAATCAGATTTCTGGTTGTTGTTTTTAATAGCATATCAATTTTAATTTGGGTTTAGTAAGTGACACATTTTTAAACTAATATCTATTTAAATAGTTTAAATCAGGCATTTCAGAGACTGAAGAATGATATCCAACAGTTCAATTCTTTGAGGCTTTTCTCTAAGGCTGCAGTAGATTCCTTAACACTGTGCATGATTTTGCTTTCTGCAGTATATATAGAACTATTTCAGCACACTTGGATTGCACATTCTTTTGTTCAGAGTAGTTGCCACAGGATATTTTGGCAAAATGTCCAGGGTTTGTTTGTTTTTACAATAGTTGCACTGGGCTGTTTTTGCAGAATTTTACCATAGAGATTGAGCAATTTCTAGGGAGGTATGATGTCACTTACAAGTTTTCCCCAGAAGTGACTGATGCCATCACCTGCCTGCCGTCATTACCACCCATCCTTCACTAATTGCCAGGCCAACATCACAGGCAAGGAAATGCATGCATAGCTTCCATCTACCTCCCAAAAGGTATTCAGGGAGAGAGAGAAAAATAATTAAATGCAGGACTACAGATTTCAGAGTGAGCGCTATGTTTCTGGTATCAGCTAGCCACCTTGAGCCACAATGAAAAGCAGAGTATGAATGTTTTAATAAGTAACAGAAAAGTAAACAGATAATAATTGCAAATAAAAGCATTGAGCTTCTTATCGCAATAGCTGGATCAGACCTTGTGCCCCCTGACACCCATATATAATCCAGTAAACTCAATAATGTATTTTCAAGGTAAAAAGTGAAAAGACACTCAAGAGATGAGATTGTGAAGTGAAGTATCCAGGAGTATGAAGCTGTTAGAATTAATTTGTGATAAAAGAAAGTATACAAAATGTCTAATAGAACAGTCCAAAACAAAGTCATACTCTACTACACACACTGAAGCCAATGGGGTTAACAAGTCAACACTATTGATTGTACCACATGTGGCAAGTTGCATCTGGCTTCTGAGGTCAGGGATCAGCAAATGTGGTCTACTTTACACATACTTCTAGTTAGTATGTTGAGCCCCAGCCAACTTTGTTACTTGAAATAGGTGAAGGAGATTTCTCCACAAGCCCAGGACACTCTCATGGGACCATTTTCTATTCTAACCAAATTCAGGTTAAGGAGTAAGTTATAGTGGGCTTTAGAGGTGTTCCAAACATCTTGCAATTGCATAATAGAATATACTCCTCAGCCTAGAAACAGGAACTGCTTCTATAGATCAATATGATGATCCCCATTCTACAGGGAAAGGGATCTTGACAATTAAAAATGTTGGCTGGCCTATGAAGTTCAATAATCTCTTTTTTCCAGGCTTGTTGGCATTTTCTCTAGTGGACTTCTTATATAATAAAATAGTTTGCTTTTTATCTAACAAGTACACTGTAACCAGCTAAATTAATCTGGGAAAAGGAAATGACGTTATTTCCCCCTGTTACATTCTATTCCTACATCCCCTTCCAGTCCCCAGAAAAGTAATTTCTGGAATCACAGAACTCATGAAGAACTGTAGCTACCCGTATCGGGAAGCTGGAGTGAGGGAGAACAACAAGATACAACAGCAACCTCCTCCTCAGTAAGAAAAGCTTGGAAAAGAAGGATGAAAATTTTCTTTAGTACCCTGTCCATCCTCACTCCAATACCCCAACATGCTCTGGTGTTCCTTCAGGCAAATCCCACAGTCCCAGAAATGATGTTACTGAAGACTAGGGCTATGGAAAAAGAGAGGTCTAAAGAAGGTACACAGATGGTTGGATATAGTTCATCACCACCAGGGATCAAATGTACCCAAAAAAACTGCACTGGAGAGCATCCAGCCCTCCCTTCACTGAAGATGTTGAATACTAGTCTAGACCATGCTGGCAGGAGCTGGTGGGAATTGTAGTCCATGAACATCTGGAGAGCTGCAGGTGGCAGAGCCCTGGTCTAGATTAACGGATGCAAATTCAACCTGTAAATTCCGCTCTCCCCCCCCCCCCCGCCCCAATTCCAATAATGAAAGTAGTATAAAAAGTTGGTGGCAGTGAGACAGATGTGCTCGTATGAATGTTATAGTGGATTTGTAAAATGTAATTCTTTGTCAAACATGCATGATATGTGTGCATATGTGCGTTAAATGGGAGCAGAAGCAGCAGAAGGCCATTGCTTTCACATCCTGCATGTGAGCTCCCAAAGGTATCTGGTCGGCCACTGCGAGCAGCAGAATGTTGAACTAGATGGACTCTGGTCTGATCCAGCAGGCTCGTTCTTATGTTCTTATGTTCTTAAATGCCATGAAGTTGCTTCCAATTTATAGTGACCCTATGAATTAATGTCTTCCAAAAAGTCCTATCACTGACAGCTTTGCTCAGGCCTTGAGAAGTGAAAACTGTGGCTTTCTTAATTGAATCAATCCATTTCATTGTAGGTCTTCATCTTTTCCTACCACATTTATCTTCTTCTAGAATTATGTCTTTTCCACTAAGTCTTATCTTTTCACAATGTGACCGAAGTACAATAGTCTCAAGTTTAACCACTGTAGCTTCTAGAGAGAATTTGGTCAGAACTCTGCTACAAATGGCAGGCATGGGCCTGATAAAAGACACTGCATTGCTGCGACTTTTCTTTTTTTTCCTAGCAGACCAACAGCTACCTGTGATTTTTTTTTTTTTTGCTTCCTGGAGCACATTTTTAGTACAATTACCATTTTTGGAATAAAATGCTTATTGCATATAATCACCACCATCACTTTTGCTACCAACAGTAACAGCCCGCTCATAGCTATGTCATCAATACTGTTGGCTGCTTGAGGGAGCAATGACTTTGAAAAAGGAAGTATTTTCCTCTTCAAGTCTGTTTCCTGAGCAACAGAATATACTGTTTTTGGTGCTGTTGGTATCTGCTTCTCAGCAGATGTTAAGGTGTTTGTAACATATACAAGCACTTAAACTTATACAGTCAACAGAATGTTCAGAGCCCAAAAGGTTAATTTAAAACTCCTCAAGATTGGCTGTAAAAGCTGAACAGCATTATAAAGCCTGAGAACAGGGAGCTGGGGTGGTGGTGGGAGGGGAGGAAGTGTTAAGTTGTGACAGCCAGAGTTAACGGTAACTCTAAGGTAGCTCTGTTCTGTGTAAGCAGCGGTCCATTTCCGAGTGGGCTGTGATTGGGGTTTACTCAAGGAGAGTGGCTATCCTTCTATAAGCACAGTGTGAGAAAGACAGTCTAGGAGAGAGTTTGTCTTGGTGCTACTGTCCAAAGAACTGTGTGTCATACTTACCTAGTGTTAAAAGTAAGATTTTTAGAGAAAGGCTAGATAGCCAAACAGAACTCCATAACAACTATATTGAACTTACAGATTTATTTTGTATAGGGTTGAAGTGACAGTATTATCAGGAAGGCACAAAGATAGTGTCCTGTCTGTAATTTACATCAACTGAAAAAGTCATTTGTACATAGGACAAGTAAATCTTGTATATACTAGCCATTCTAAAACCAGCTTCCTTTGTACCTATTTTTTTCTCCTTAATCCTTTGTTAGTTTAAACTTGTTCCTGCAAAAAATATGTTTTAATTTCTGGTTTCAAGTTTACAAGCCTCTGGGGCCATTTCTTTATTTAGTTTGTTACAGAAAGACAACAGGTTATTTTAGTTTTCTTTCAGAGATACTGCCCTGCCCAATAGACAAGTGCTCTGAAACACCAGCAAAAGACTATTTAGATGGCTTCTCAGAAAAAATATATGTGGGAAAACTGAAAAAGAAATATGAACTCTTAAACTCCCTCTCCACGTTACTAAAATTTTTGTTCTGACAATAAAAAGTTGCTCAGTCAGAGCTGTTCTGTGTTAGAAATTTTGGAGAGAAAAATTTCCCTCAGAGCACAGGCAGTTAGCAGATGCTTCTGTGTGAGAGAGGCTCTCTCTCTCTCTCTCTCTCTCTCTCTCTCTCTCTCTCTCTCTCTCTCTCTCTCTCTCTCTCTCTCTGAAGAAAGACTAGGGGATGTCTCATTATAGTGTTCACATAAAAACAACTCTGTCTTTTCAGAGAAAGAGGCAGGATATTCAGTTTTCCTGCCTACTGCTCCGGAACACTCACAGGGCTTTCCTGGCCATATGAGGGCAGACAGGAAACCCCAATTAAACAGCTGGCAGGGCTGCACAGATGAAAGAAAACCAGAGGCACTACAAGGAGTCATTGATATGCTTGCATTATGCGGGCAGGGGAGAAAGAACTCTGAGGCAGGAATGTATAAATTGTAATTTCACCTAGAAAGTCTCATACACACACACATTTTTAAAAGGACCTTTCTGACATAATTCTTCTACACCTCTTCATTCTGTTAAAGCAGCTTGTTACTTAAATTATTTCTCAATAAAATGCTAATAAGCTACAGCTCATGGAATGAGCAGAACAAAACAATGTGGCTGCCAGACACAACATGAGGGCGGGAGAGGAGCAAGGAAGGCTTCTGGTGAATGAGATATAAGGAAATGTGGGGAACAGTAATTAGGGATAAGGAACTTTCCTTCTGACTATTTTTACGTATGATTCTAAATGCAGGGAAAAGCAAATGGGAAGCTGTTTCAAAGGGAGAGAAATTAAGAGAGGATTCACGAGCATGGCATAAAGCTGGATTATATTGAACGGATTTTAGCATTCTCCCATCTACACTCAGCTATGGCTTCATTCCCTCCCATGAGGGAGTAGATATGTCCTCTTCCCTAGCACTAAAAGAATGGTATTTGTCACTTTTGATTTCATTAAATGGGCTTTTGCTCACAAAAATGTATGCTACAATAAATGTGTTGGTTTGTAATGTGCCACAATACTCCCTATTTTCACTACAGAATGTTGTTCTTTAGTCATGACCAAAGTTAGTAACCCTCCAGGCATAACACAGTGCATAATAAAATCAACGTATGTACAAGGGAAATGGTCATAAGAGCACTAATTCTGCCCTTCTCCCCACAACATAGGAGTAGAGAACTGACAGTGCATTTGTGCTCACTTGAACTCTATGTGTACTGAAATCAATGCACATAATGTCATTAGATTACAGCCACTGCAATGGTTAATGGTAGATTAGGATCTGGGACAACCAGGTTTGAATCCCTGCTCTACAGCTCAGATGACCTCGAGCCTGCCAGCCTAACCTACCCACAGAGTTGTTGCTGTAAAGTGGTAGAGGGCACAATGCTACAGAACTAAATAAATAATAAAATAATACAGTGTGTGGACATGAGAGCTTTGCACATAGAACTTAAAGTGAATAAACATATGACCTGACTTGGCACAAGTCCATCTGTAAGTCTACACGCTCATGTTATATATTACCTGAGAAATACAGTGATGGGCACATGCTCATTTCTTCATCATGGGAAGGAACCAGTGGCAAAGTAACAACAGCAGCTGGGCCTGTGTTTTACTGGTATACAGCCAAAAAACAAAGGATGTCCAAAAGTCAATCTGCCTATATTTGTATCATATTATAAAGCACTGTGCCTGTGGGCATTACACAATATAACATAGCTTCCTTTTTGTCTGTTTGGCTGGGATTCAAAGAAGGGACATTGTGCATTCAGATGACAGCCACGCATGCAGTCAGCGCTTGACATTCTGTTTGTCAAGCCATAGACAAACCACTGTTCAACTATTTCTTTTTCTAAAAAAGTCTTGTCTCTTCAGCTGTGGGGACTGCTGTGACAAAAATAGAAAGCAGTGATCTAGGAGTTCTAGAGGTGTGTTTTCTCCTAAGTGTGTACTTTTCTCTGCACTGTAGCACAAGCATTTATTTGCTTCTACCTGTGGGAATGCTCACAAAACCTTCCAAGTGCACATTAAGCATATTTTACATGAGGTATGTAAAATATGCAGTAAAACCATAGTAATTACACAGTGAGAGTAAATCCATAAATTGCAGTGGATTTACTCTAGTTTTCATGGTTTCAAAATTACAAACCACATCCTAATCAGTCATAAATTAAGCATTCATTACTCTGACTCCAATGAGGACTATTACCATTTTCCAGAGTATATTTTATATACAGAGAACATTTATGTTTCATAAATAATCTAGAATCTACAGATTTGGATTCTGAGAAACAAAACTGATTATTCTATCATTTTCAAATTATTAGTAGGATCAGATGAGTTCTTTATATCCACTTAAACTTAATGATTTTATTATAATGTTTATTTTACATCCATTCTATTTTTTATCACAGTCATTTTCAAAAGCATGAAAACCCGATTTACTTTTCAATACCACAGGTATGCACTCAAAACAACAGAATTCTTTATTATATTTTTATCTAGCCCTTCACTGAAGAAGCTCAGATCAGCGGACATGGACTTTTCTCCATTTTTAAAACAACCCTGGGAAGTAGATTAAGTTGACAGACAGACTGGTAGTATAAGGTCATCCAGTAAATTTCATGGCAGAGTGGGGATTTGGATCAACAGGTGCCTCTGGCCCTAATCACCACATCACACTGGCTCTGTATTCATTCTGTATGAAATACCAAATTTCTTGCAGTGCATAAATGCATAGCAGGTCACTCCCACTACTTGTATATGGGAATGATAATGAGTTCTGGATTTTTATTTTTTTACTGTATGTAATAGTCTGCCTTTCTGACAGTCACAGCAGATTACAAGAGTTCTTTTTGTTTTAAGAAATAATAAAGAATCTATTTGGTGACAGCTTACCTCCAGTGTGATATAGCTCTTTAGTGATAGCAACTATTCTGAAGTAAAATTACAAAGCGCTAAAGAAGAGTTTGGATTTATACCCTGCTTTTCTCAACCGTAAGGAATCCCGAAGTGGCTTACAAACACTTTCCGTCCCTCTCCCCCAATAAACACCTTGTGAGATAGATAATTTGGAGAGAACTGTGACGAGCCCAAGGTCACCCAGGCTTCATATGGAGGAGTGTGGAAACAAACCTGGTTCACCAGATTAGAGTCTGCTGCTCATGTTGAGGAGTGGAGAATCAAGCCTGCTCTTAATCACTACAGTATGCTGGTTCCTCTAAGGCAAATACCACAAACATACACATGAATAAAATGCACACTCCTTGGTGATCTGAAGTCAGCAACAACACTAATTTCACAAATTTAGCTACACCAAGAGTGGTATACATGTTATCCAAAGCACAGAAGCAATCTTACTTGAGACAGAATCAAATAAATGGATCTTAACTGTACATCATAAGGCTCACTCCTGTCATACTCACATAGTGACTCATGGATCTCAGCATTCAGCTATCTTGTCCCACTGCAATAAAGCCAGCATCACAACAGTGTTGTACCATGCAAAACTCTTATTTGGGTCATAGATCCTTTTGCACAAAACTCACCAGCACGAGATTTGCTCTAGATTTTCTATGCAGGTACAGCTTTTGAGACAGAGAGAAGGCATCCCAGGAACCTTCCATGCAACACAGTGAGGTAAGATGTGGCTGGAAGCTTCCCAGCTCACTGCTCTTAACTCTACATTAGCTCATGCTGGTTTTGAACTTGTATCCCCAACAGCCGATTTGTGTATAAAGGTTTGTACAATTAAAAAAACATTGATTTTCCATACAGGAATGTGGCTATGTGTGTTGTGTTCTTCAGATTATATCGCACAGTAATACTGAATGATTAATACTACATCAGGGTACTTCTTAAATTAATACACAATTATTAATGATATATATAACCTAATGTAATGCATGGTAGGCCAGACTACATCCAACTTTTTAAAAATCCCAGACGCAAAGATAATAACATTTTTTGGCTAAAGTCATAACTCTGAGTATACCAAGGTCCCAACACAAGGCTGAGAACATAAGCATACACATACTGGTACCTGCAGAGCAATAATAGACAGACCAATAATAAGTCAGTTGCTTTCAATTCTGTCTCAGTACTACAAGCTATAGAAATACACATTCCCTGTAGCAATCCTGCTTTCAACAAAACTTGAATGGCAGCTTTTGCAAATTAGTGGTTTAAAAAACTAGACTTTGACATGACTGAATAGTTTTAGGAAACCCAGTTCATCCCAGAACATAACAGAAAGGGGGAAAGGGAATGCAGTCATGGCGTTTGGCATAATGCCACAGTGTTAAGCTACAAACGAAGTCTGGACATTATATCCTCCTCCGTTTCTTCATTAATCACCTAGAACAGGTGGCAGCTTGCTAGGATTTGACTCCCATTCCTTGGCTACTATATATCAAACGTATGCAACTGCAGATGAACAAAATGAAAGGTGCAGGAGCTTGTGGCAGCATTAAATTAAAGGTTAATAGTTTGAATGTCTCATCGTGACACATGAATGCATCATTAAAAGCCTACAGAGCTGGCTGAAGCTGAAATAGTTGCTGGCTCTTCCAGGAAGGAAAGGGCATTCAAGCAGAAGCAGACTCATGCTATATCAGCCATTAAACTCCATTCATATGGTGTGTGGCCTATTTCCATCCTGGGATTTCCCAAAATTAACTCCCAAGTTGTTGGAGAAGAGTTTGGCTACCAAATTTCTGAAGGTAGGGCAGAGTAATACTTGCTTTTTCAAAAACAAATTCCACTCAGAAACATACAGAATCTTGCTTTGAGTCCTCAGTGAGGAGAAAAGTAAGATAGCAATAAAAAATCAATAACTCTCTCCAGTTCTCGGTTTCTTTGAAAGGACTGCGTTTTCTTAAATCTGAGATTAAATGTGTTAGATTTACACAGATAACCAGCATCAACATGTGTATGTTTAACCCTCTGCAGTGCTTGTTCCAGGTTTTGGAGAACTCTTAGATAAAATTCTCACACAGGGTCCATGTCCCATACCAGTTCCTTCTGCTCCCTACTGCTCATTTAGTTTGATTTAAGCTTTTCCCTTGAGACTGGAATATCTAAGCTTCTCACCTTCCAAAGGCCAGAGAGGGAAAAAAAAAGCTGTAGAAACTTAAGCTTGCTCACTCACCTAAGTATAGGTACTTACTAAGTAAAAGCAAGGGATAACGTGAGAGGAAGGGGATTCCGAGATGTGCCATAGACCTCTGTAGGTTTCAACAATGCCAAGGCCTTATGTTAGTCTATGACTGAGTTTTGGAGAAAAAAATCTCACCACTTACAGGAACCAATGACCAGTAGCCTAGCTTTGAGGGCTGAGCTGACCATAATGAAAGGTGTTGCACTCAAAATGGTCATTTTTACACACTCCCTGAAGCAATCCTGACCAACAGAGCCCTTTGTAATAACAGCTGGTGGGACCAAACACTTACAGAAGCAATGTGGAACCTTAAGTAAGGCACTTTCTATCTGCCTACTGTCAGGGGGATGCTATCTGGGTGATTAAGGTGCATTCCCAATCCTATGTAACCAATTGAAATAACAAACCAATGCTGCTTTGAAGTATTTGTAACCAGTCTGCTATATGTAACCGTTGCCATCTGTGCATTCTTTCATTGATCTTATCTCTGTCCTATGAGAAAAAAATTACATCTGTTATCTCATAGGGACAGGAAGCCAGGTGGCTATCTCGCTATCTGCTGCCAACCTTGGGGCTATCTTGGCTCCAAAGACTGTTTTTCACAAATTCTTGGGAAAGCAGGAGGAGGGCTTTTGGCGGGGATAAAAGGGACAAGGAATGCCAGCTTCACCAGAACTGGTTTTCACCAAGTATGGTGCTTGTATGCCTCATCAATAAACCTACTGATCAACACTTTGGAGTCAATTTATTAGTTTAAGGTTCCAAGACCTAATACCTACTTACCTTCAGACACTTGCCAGAGTCTAGTGGTTTTTCTAAAAGGATAGTTGCTTTTCAAAATAAGAGACAGCATTCATACTACTGCAATTCTGCAATATTGTGCCTATAATTTTTGAAGGCATGCTGATGCTGCTGAATAATAGTCAAGGTCCTGTTAGCTATATACTCATAAAAAAGTTTATACATACACACAGACACATGCATTCAAGAGATATAAATGTAAGAGATACTACACTTAGGCAGAAAAAAATGAAATGCTCAGATATAGGATGGGCTTGACAACAGTACATGTGAAAGGGATCTGGGAGACTTAGTAGACCACAAACAGGACATGAGCCAACAATGTGATGTGGCAGCCAAGAAAGCCAATGGATCAATAGGAGTATAGTGTCTAGATTGAGGATGTAATAGTACCACTCTATTCTGCATTGGTCAGACCTCACCTTGAATACTGTGTCCAGTTCTGGACACTACAACTCAAGAAGAATATTGACAAGCTGGAACAGGTCCAAAAGAGGGCATCCAAAATGACAAAAGGTCTGGATTCCATGACCGTGGTGGCAAACCTATGGCATTCCAGATGTCCATGGACTACAATTCCCATCAGCCCCTACCAGCATGGCCAATTGGCCATGCTGGCAAGGGCTGATGGGAATTGTAGTTCATGAACATCTGGAGTGCCATAGGTTCGCCACCACTGCCCTATGAAGAGAGGCTCAGGAAACTGGGTATGTTTAGTCTGCAGAAGAGAAGGTTAAGGGGTGACATGATAGCCATGTTTAAATATTTGGAGGGGTGTCATGCTGAAGATGGAGCAAGCTTGTTTTCTGCTGCTCCAGAGATTAGGACGAGGAGTAATGGATTCAAGGTTTGGGAAAAGAAATTCCACCTTAACATTAGGAAGAACTTCCTAAGGGCTTTTTGACAGTGGAAAACACTGCCTCAGAGAGTGGTGGAGTCTCCTTCTTTGGAGTCTCTGTTTTTAAACAGAGGCTGGATGACCATATGTAGTGTTTTGATTGTGCATTCCTGCACGGCAGGGGGATGGACTTGATGGCCCTTGTGAACTCTTCCAACTCTACGATTCTATGATCTGATTAAATCAAGATAGGACCCCAAAAAATCAGGTGACTACTTCTAAGACTCCACAGAGCTCTTGACAACAGCCTACCATGTCTTAGAACAAATTGCTTTTGAAACGGTCTCCAGAGCACTATTTGATGTAGCAAGACAGAAGGTCTGTTAGTCCTGGGAGATGAAAAAATAGGTATGCACACTTACTTGAATGCACCACTGATTGGATCTTCCCCCTGCTCTATAATCTAAGAAAGAAATATCAAGTTCTTCATTAAGATTGATAGCAGAAAAACCAGCTAATTACTGGCTACTTAAAAAGAAAGTCTGTTTATCTGAAAAGATAATGATTCGTTAATGCAAAATCTTCAAAATGTTATCAATAAAAAGTTTTATTAATGCACAGAACTGCAGCTTTTAAGAACACATCAGACAATCCCCACATTTTCTTGACCAAGTTTCTGAAAAAATAATTAATACAGTATTCTTGTTTTTAAAAATCAAGCATAGATCATCACCAGTGTGGAGGGGGAGTCCCTTCTAAATGGAACCTTTTTGTTTCAGTGCAGGCTTCGTGATTTTGTTTCCCATACAACATTAAGCAATGATTCACTCAAATTTCAGCATGTCATAAGACCAAGGCTATCCATTATTCAGGCAACACTGAACATAAAATAGAGGAGGAGAGAACTGTGTGTTTCGTCCTCAGTTTTTTGGAGAAAGGCAGGATAAAAATGTAACAGATAGAATGGAAGCCACAACAAAGCTTCTCCCTCTGGTCTCCAGGACAGTGCAACAGTCCCAGAAACAATTAGTAACAACCCATCTTATGGCTTCTCATCATATCAGCATTAACCCAGTTTTTCAGAGATTAATTATATCCTGGTCCAGAATTTCTTACAATGCTCTCAAAGTGGCAGAAAGGCGGCCTTGCTGCCATTCCCAAGCTACCGCTGTTACACAAATACTAGATTTTCCCACTGATTTTTAGAGAAGGGATTTAAGCGGACATTTAACTCTCCCAATGGATAATGCTGGTCAACTTTTGACAGGATTGATTCCAAAATTTATTTCCACAGAATACTTAAATATAAGAGTAAGGGTGTGATTCAGCTAAAAATTAAGTAATTTTAGTTCCAGTTAACTGATTTCACATGTTCTAAAATAGTGCTGTTCTTTAACTTCTCTGTTCAGACAAGAAAGAGATTAACAGTGCAATCACAATGTGTTTAGAAGAGTGTAGATCTGTTTAGGATTGCACTGTAAGGCATGAAAGTTAAGACAGATAGAAAACATTTATTGGCATATAACACTGTAAGGCATGTTAAGAGCAACTAATTCATATCAAGACATCTTGAGAACACACCCAGAATCTCTGAAGTTGCTTCCTGTTTTGACTGACAGAACTCTGTACACCCTTGCCTAAAATTAAACTGATCGTGATAACTCACAAAGATAAAGGAATAAGTTTCATTTTTGCTACATTACTGTGTAAACTGAGAGTAACTGAAACACACAGATGAACTTGCAGCACCATACAAGTTTCTTCCTTGTGTTACAAGCATGTGATACTGTGCACACTGTCACGATGCAGCAATAGGAGAACGTCCTGACTAATGATGAAACTATCCTGCCCCTTATCTTTCCCTCTTAGACATAGATCCAGAAGCAGTTTTTTTTCAAAGCTATACCAAAATGCAGCAAAAGAAAACTGAAGTTCAGCCTCTAATGGGCCAAGTTATCCAATAAGGAAAATTTTTTAAAACTGATTCAACATGTCTCCACTTCAGCGAAGCGAAACAGTAAAAAGTGAATCATTCCCTCTGCTAAGGACTGAATCATTCCCACTGAAAAAGGAAAGCAATTCCAAGAAGGTATACTGAGGTCATGTTCCGCAGAATGCACACATTGCTTCTCCATTTGACACCAGCTTCACCAAAGAATGGTAGTCTCTGTTACCCAAAACAGTATTCCTGGCAGTCATTTTCAATTAGACAACTTTCCATAAAAGAAAAGTGAAGAATCAGGAGAAGTCAGTATATAATAAATGTTTGAGTAGTATATTCACATATATTATCTCAGTAATCTTGACAACAATTGTGGAAAGTAGCAATACTATAATCCTCTTACTGCAGGCAGAGGGAACTGTACATGTGTATAATTTCATGTGCATTTATAGACTCTGTTCTGACCTTCAGATCAACATGTGTAGGTCAAGAACAGACACTATGTAGGTAATCTTGTTCTCTCTCCTTCCCCCCAGTTAAGTTGCCTGCTTCCAGGTGGGGTCTAGAGTTCTCTGGGAATTACAAATGATCTCTAGAGGACAGAGATCAGTTCTTCTGAAGGAAACAGAAGCTTTAGAGGGTAGATTCTACAGCATAACATCCCAACTGAGCTCTCACTATTTCCCAAGCTCCAGCCTCCTCAGGCACCACCTCCAAATTCCCAGGAATTTCCAAAGCTGAAGTTGACAATTCAATCGTCCATGCATTGAAAGGAAGCCTGATGCAGACTTAAGAAATGCCTACTATAAAACAGTTTCTTCTTGCCCTACACCCAACAATTAGTCCTTCATGCTATATTATTCCCAGCCCCAGGAGTTGATAGTCTTACTAAGACTCTCTTCTATATATGTATACTCAGAAGTGAGCATAGGATTGACAGTTTTCAAAAATACCCCCAAAGATAGGACTTGCTGCCCTGAAGCCAAGGAAGGTCTTTGTATTCCAGTGTCTCATAACACCACACAACCTGGCTAAGAGTTCCAAAAATAAAGGATCCATCTTAGCAGGTCTACTTAAGGCCCCTCACTGTGCAGCTTTTTTGCCCTTCCTGACACCATAATACCCTTTCAGAGACAGTGCACCTGACTCACTTCCCACAGTGAATGTAACAAAGGAGTGGAGTGTACAAGGGGAAAAATCCAAAGCCATAAACCAAAGATCAGAATAGAAGTGAAAAGTTGACATTTAGTCAGAAGAAATCCCAGATTAGAAGACAAAAGGCACCAAAGGCGCTCAGCTTAATTACACACTGCATAAGAAGAGTTAATTGTATGCTGCTCAGAGGTCCCATATGACTATCTGCAACACCCCATGAGTGTAAAAGAGAAACCATACTATTTGTGCTCTCAGAATCGTTCTTCTTTTGAAAGAGCTTTACCCTTGAGAAAGAAAATACAGACTGAAGTTTAATACAAACTGAAGAAGTTTCATACAGACACAGGCAAACCAAACACATCCGATGTCATAGCCCAGTCTTAGTAAATCACATATGCACAGCTAAAAGACAAGGAAGTGATCACACAGAGACCATGGGATGGTGACACACTTGCACAAAAGAACAAACTCGTGACCATGAATGAATGAACTCTAGCCTACAGACCTGATTTTAAAAAATAAAAATAATGCTAGGATTACAAGAAGTCAAAGAATCCATTCACTGCAAAGATTAGTAGTAAGAAATTACTTAGTTTCACTTTTCTGGCAGAGATGTTTGTTAAACCCCATGTCTTCTAATTCCTGTTCAAAACACAGAAGTTCATTCTGCTTTGCTTTTATATCTATTAGGTTTATTACAGGGTATTTGTTTTGGTGTTGCTGAGAATACTATACCTGCAGGAAATGCACTGGTATTCCCTAATATAGAATACTGGTCTAGCTTGATAAGTGGGTGGTGTACTGCTATGAGTCACAGTAGCAATGTAAATAAAGGAATCACAGGGTAAATACTGCATTCTTCCCAAGAGAGAGAAATCCTAAGGGCTTTGATGACAGTCACAGATTGACTGTAAATCAGTGGTACAAGCTTATTAAGACGTATTCCAATGAGTTCAACTGGACTTTCTCCCAGTTGAGTATAACTTAAGGCCACAGCCTAGGGACCAAACTATAAATGACCCTGGAGGTCCTTGAACAAGTTTTGGGGCACTAAAGAGCAGTCACAAGGAAATCCCCAATATTAATTCTAATCATGGGTCTAGGAGAGGCAGGAGCCCGTACATAACAGTTTTTAGGCCCAAAATCCATGTTGAATTATTGAGCCAAGAGCACATTAAGTTGCCCTATACTGAATCAGACTAATAAGTTTATCAAGGTGAGGATCATCTACTCTTACCTGGAGCAGATGTCCAGAGTCTCAAGGAAGAGATCTTCCATGTCATCTTCTACTAGAGTTGATACTTTTAACTAGAGTTGCTGGGAGTTGAACCTGAAATCCTGCATATACAAAGCAGATGCTCTACTGAGCCACAGCCTCTCTGAGATCTCATGGAATGCCAATGTCTCTTGTAGTCTGCACATCTATGTCCTACAATATTTGGTGGGCTATCTTTAGCCTCTGTGAAACTTACTGTCTGAACCACTCTTGAAAACCAGGAGTTCATAAGAACACAATGCTCCATCAGGAGAGAAGAAAAGAACTATAGTGGAAAAGTAATACTGGACAATGGAATCAGGAAAAATGGTATTCCAACAGAATATCTAGATGAAAGTGCAGGAAATGAGCCATCGATTCTAGGAGGCAGAAGACTTCAAACAGGAGGTAGCACAGTGTGCCTAGGACAACTTTTAGCTGTGTGGCACAGTTTCAGAATAGACAGGACCTGCTGGTAAAAAGGAGACTTAGTGTAATCCTAAATCCATTCATGTCAATGGGCAATGGAACTGTGTTCAGGATTGCAATGTTCTTCATTCTAAAGAATGCAACTGGTAAAAGATGTTATCTGTAGGTGTAATCCAAAACAGGTTTCAATTGTTTCAGACACTCTCCATGTTCTTTCAGGCTTTGTTCATACATCCACAGAGATCTGGCCAATGATATACCTTGTAACAGTGGCTGCTTTTTGCTGTAGTCTCCAGATCCTGTTAAGCAAATCCTCCCTCAAATGTTCTACCAGGATTCCCACCTGGTGCTTTCCCCTACTCTTAGCCTAGCTACCCATGTATAGTATTGTTGACTGAGATCCAATTAACAGTTACCACTGGTGGTTCTCCTCTCACTGCCAAGTTAATGACATTCAGATGGCACAATAAACCTCTGTCTGTGCTTATCATGAACACAGCTTGTTCTCATACACTCCTTCCCCATCCCTTCATACACAGAGCATGACAGGGAGCTAGTTTTAGGAGGTTAGAATTTATCTACAATTTGCCATGCTGTCATGTTTCTAGGCAACCAGAGATGAAACCAGTGTCTTTTGTGTTCTTAATACGAGTCTGAATGCTGCATTTTGTGGTTCCTATGTAGACTTTTTCACAGCTGAAGGGTATGCAATAGACTCCTGCAGAAGTGAGGGGGTCTTTCTTGTCCTTTACTGAGCATTGCATCTGCTGTATTTTCCTAGTAGGTTTGAAGATGGTTTGTACGTTATGTTTCTTCATCAGTTTCCCTATTTGATCAATGATTCCCTTGATGTACAGTAGAAATATTTTTCCTGTGGTGGGCTGTTTCTCCTCAGTCCTCTGGGTTCCTCTTGGTCGTTAAGCTCTTCTGATTTCTGTTGTGGAATAGCCATTAGCCTGCTGAACCCAGTCTAGATGATTGATTTCATCAGGGAGGAGTATTAAGGAGCACAAAAGACACTGTCGGCTTAACTGTCCTAAAAAATCTGCAGTTGCAGAGCAAGTCATAAACAAAACTGGACATAACATTTTATTTGAAAACACTGAAATTCTGGATAATTCAGAAGGTTACTTTGTCAGACTGCACAGGGAGGCCATTGAAATTCACAAACACCAAGACAACTTCAGCAGGAAAGAAGAGACTCTGAGAATTAACAAAGCTTGGCTACCAGTACTTAAAAACACCAAAAGCAAACTCGAAGGACATGCTAAGTTCAGGAACAATGGACTCCACCCAAACACAGGATTTGCATTCACCAATACTGCTGCTGCTGCTGGGAATGAAAATGTGAATCACTCCCTGAACTGATAAGCCCCACCCACAATACAATACTATCAACCACATATTTGCATAGCAAGTTCCACCCAAACACTTACTGATTGGTTCCCCACCCTGGGACATGGACAATATATATTTGAAATATTCCCTTCTCTCAGGACACAGTGTGTACTTTGTGCTAGCGACTGTACTTGGTGCTAGCGGATAAGGGAGGTGAAGAAGCAAGCAAGAATGGAAAAAAGCCATATTTCAGCCTATCACAGGCAAACAAAAGTTAGTCATTTCATCTCAGAGTAGCTTTCAAACACCTGTTTCTCAGTGTTTACATCTGTCCCAAGAAACCAGCTCTTTCAGAAGAAAGCAATTTTGTGATTCAAATTGGTGAGAGAAGGGGTCCCCAAACTTGGTGAACTTATGGGCACTTTTAGAATTTTGATAACGTGGAGTGTGCACGACTACAAAATGACTGCTTTTGGAGCTGGGCCAACAACACATTGATCAGTTGCAGGCCTAGCATCCTCTTATGATGAAAGCTGCATTTCAGAATGAGGGCTCAAAGAGGCCACAAAAATGATGCCTCCTGGGTTTTCCTGAAGCACCTTTTGCTCTAGAGAGGAAAGGCAAGACTGACTGGTTTGGGACAGAAAAAAGTGGCCATCAGGAAATCCTTTTTGGGACACCACAGTGTGCTATGTTGGGGGTTGTCATAGAGAATGATTAATGAGCACAGAGTATTTCCCAGCAAGCTGCTGTTATTTTGTTTCAAATGTTTAATTACTGAATACATACATTATTGTGCAGAGGTGTACCAGGGCCAAATGGCGTCCGGAGACAAACCCCCCTCTGGGCGCCCCCCCATGTGGGGCCCCGCTTACTCGCCTTCCCTCACCCTCCAGCTGCTAGGCAGGGAGATGGTGATGGCAGCGCCCCTCCTCTGCTGCCGCTGCCTCCCTGCCAGTGCCTAGTAGCTGAGGGGTCTCCGGGCACCCCCTCCCACGTGACCCACAGGCATGCGCCCAGAGACATCCATGTCCCCATGTCTCCACAGGCAGTACACCTCTGTTGTTGTGTCACTGGACTATGTTGACTGATTATTGTTATCAGTCATCTTGAACACAAGAGAAAGTGATATACAAACTTAATTAGAATAATAGCCAACAAAAAATTAAGCTCTTTAAAATCATTTAACATTGGTTGAATTGTGGCCCAACATGTTTTCTAGTATCATTGAGATTCTTTAAAAAAATTCCTTGCCACAGATGACAAAGAAATTTCCCCCCACCTTCTAAAAATGTCCTAAGTGTTAAATCTTGGTATAAAGAAATTGAACAGCTGCCATCTTGACACAAAGCGTAATCATTTTTTCTACTTGCCAAGATTCATATTTGGACTTGGCATGAAATGGCTGCATTCTCAAAGAAGAATTCCAACTTGAGACAAGAGGGGGGAATCAAATGACAAAACAGCCAGATAAAGGGAAATACACATTGATTAAGGACACCTCAAAACAATTTGTACAAAACTGACTGGAGAACATATGCAGAAAGTATCCTAAGATTGAATTGAAATGAACAGGAGCACAGTATCTAGGGCTTATCAACTACTTGGAAGAAATATTCCTAATTGAAGAACCAATAATCAAACAATAAATGAGCTTACATTTGAACAATAACCAATGAAGTTACCAACTCTCCCAGGTAATTAATGTAGGAAACACAAGTAACACAAAGTATGCAGTATACACAACTGCTTGAACTGCATGCCCAACTGCAAGCAAAACAAAGCCAACTAGAGGGAACACAATGCAAAGTTCTCCAGTGCTATGCAAGGGTGGATTTGCCACCCAGTGCACGGAGAGAGAAGCCAAGACCCCACAATAAGACACAGGACAACCTTTTTGGGGGGTTGCGCTTTTAACACTCTTTTGCAGATGAAAAATGAACTGATCATTCAGTATTTCCAGGGACAATGCACAAAGAAGGTATGAGACAGAGAAGCTTGGATGTGAATGCCAGTGGCTGTGCTACACCCTATGGTTCACCATGTAGATCTGCAAATCCCAGAAGTTACACTTTGCACAGAGAATCCCAAGCAACCTCTGATACAGCAGAACAACCATTTTCTGGAAGACAGGGTTGCCAAGCACGAACACTAAACCTATTTTCTGAAGAGGCGCACTGGACTACAACACAGTAAACAATTCCTATTTTTCTTTTCTGCATTTCACATTTTATAAAACTTTCAAACCTGGTTTAACAACTATCATGCAAATCTCCATTCCAGATCTCTGTGGCATTAAAAAACAGACACAGAGTACACATTCAAACCAACAGCCTATTTAGTATGAATTAAAGATGAAGCGAGTTTTGTTGTTCATTCAGGGTAAAAGATATGGTAAATGTACAGAAAGAACATGGCTTTGATGTTGAGTTCTTAAATGAACTAAACATCTAACTTTGGGGGGAGGGGTTTGCCACGTGAGGCAAAGATGTATAATAATAAACACACTACACTGCTTTATACTTGGTAAGACCACTGGTCTATCTAGGTCAGTACTGTCTCTTCTGTCTGGCAGTGGCTCTCCATTGGCTATTTGATACTTTTAGATGGAGACGGCAGGGATTGAACTTGTGACCTTTTGCATATACAAAGGAGATGCTCTCTCACTGAACTACAGCCCCTTCCCCCATATCTATCCATTGGACAGTATGAAATAGTGCAGCTAACAGTGACAAGCACTACAGGCTCGTACAAAATGTATTACTTTCAGTAACAGTATGCTAGAAACATTTTTGATGCTAGCTTTTGAATAGCTGCAAAAAAAAAGTTTGAAGTTCCCCCTGTTCATTAATAATATTAATTGCTTTCATTAAAAAAAATCAGATTCCATACTTTGGATGATGTAGGGATAATAGGGCTTCTTGCAACCTCAACAGGTCAGAAAATGGAATTAAATTTTATTGTACTCTTTCAGCAGCAATAAAAGCATGTGCCCTCTGGTTCTGTTATAGATAGATGCAGCTGCCTATACTTTTATGCCACATTTCCTTGTGATATTTGAGTCACTCTGAACATTTGCGTCACATGGCTATTTCTCCTAAGAAAGTGATCCTTCTAAATAAATGAAGAACTTAAATGTGTGCGGCATCACCACAACTGATATATTCTTCTTCTATCTTTGAGAGAGACAAGAAAGGCTTGCCTATAAGATTTACTACTGCATGAGTATGTCTCCTGATTTTTTAAGATAATAAAAGGCTATATAATAAAAATGTAATATTTACTAAGGACCCATGGAAATCTGATTAAATACAAAATTCTCTCCCCTGCTGAGGTCTCTACAAACATATAAGCCGCTTCTGCTTAGCACCAGCAACACCACTGCCTCTAAACATGAAGATTCCATTTAGCTTATGACTGATAAATCTATCCTGCAAAATATACATCAGGTGTATACACATGGCCCCCCTGAACATTTAATTATAGAAATAACTTCTCACTTGACTCCCAAGTTCATCCCCGCTTATGCACATGGTGTCAACTATGAGCCATTAAAAATCATGAACGAGCCTTACTTAATTATGAAGTTCCACAAAAGATTTGATCGCAGAGGGAAATAGTGAAGGAACTGACCTTAATCACTCATCATCAATGTATCTTTTTAGGTACCCATAGAAGATAACAAAGCAGCAGACCAAGAGAGAGATCTTGAGGTGGTAGTGGATGGCTGTTGTGAAAAAGGCAAATTCTACGCTGGCCAAAATTACATAGGAAATAGAGTATAAAACTGTGGCTAACATACTGCCCTTATACAAATCTATGGTGAGACCACACCTTGGAATACAGTTCTGGTCACCAGACCTTAAAAAGGATATTTCAGAGCTTGAGAAGATGCAGAAAAGAGCACAGAAAGGATAATGCTGCTGAGTTGTCTTGCTTGTGGGCTTTCTAGAAGCACCTGGTTGGCCACTGTATGAATAGACTGCTGGACTAGATGAGTCTTGGTCTGATCAGGCACAGCTTTTCATGTGTTTTTAAGCTAGTTGGGTAGCTACATTTAAACCCAAATGAGGCCTCCTTTGTAATAAAAATAGAATAATAATAACAATTTGCTTCCATTTAATGATAAACCTAATTCTATAATCAGATAGCACACCTCACCCTATTAATGTTAAGTCTGATGTACAAACAACCAAGAGGAACTCAGAACATATACATTAAAAAACTTAGCTCCCACCAAAATGCTTTACATATTGTCTTGCATATATTTTTAAAAGACAGCTGAAAATCTAATGTTAAGAAATATAACAGCAGGAACTGTAAACCTATATTGTGAAGGGAATTGTTTTTGATAGAGTAAGAGTTTGCATGCAATAAACACTGACATGTTGAAAATTGTGGCTGGTTCTTATTTACAATTAAGTGCCTCTATTCCAAAATATGTGAAAAGAGGCATGAAACTCTTCTCAGAATTTAACAGCACTTAGCTCTATTGTATGTGTCCATATTTTTTTACTGACTGCTACACAGCTGTTTATTCAGGCCTGTCATTAGAAGATTCGCAGTTGGCAACTGATATGCTAATAAAACCGAACACTAGAAATAGCCAGCAATACACAAGAATGTTTCATTTCATTACATGTCAATTTAAAAAATCTCTTCTAGCACACTAAAAAGAGAAAACCACGAGAACATTTTACCAACCTTCTTGCCTAGAAAGCAGACAGACAGACAATCTTCATGATATCTCATTAAGGCTAGATTTACACAGGTACAAAGTTACATAGGAAGTACTACTTAGAAGTTTATCATAGAGGTGGTAACACAAAACTAGTTCAAATACTTAAGCCTCTTTCAGGTGAGAACAATTATCTGTTAGATTTCTTATCAAAGAGAGAGGATTTGAATCCTTTTTGCAAACCAAAGGGTTTGCACCTAGATCACCATTTGATATTTCCAAAGAAGTGACAAGGTGGGTAGATCATTTCCACAGATCAGGTAGATTCCAGACTTCATTTGTGCTTTGTTTATTTCATAGTATTAGTCTAAACTGGTATTGTAATTTTGAGGCAGAATTTATGTTAAAAACTGGAAACCATGGAATATAAGACTCTTCACTTTTTAAAGCAAAGGATGGATTTCTCAGGAGTTGTAAACTGGCTATAATATTTAATTAGCATGATATTAGCTAACTTTTTAATTCAGCCTGCTCCAACAGAAGTTTAACTGACAGAATTCAGCAGTTAGTGTCAATACTTAGAGCAAAGTAATAATATGGTCATGTTAAAAATTAAACAATACTGATCCACGGCTTCCAACAGTAGCCCTAGGCCACGAGATTTTGTTTTGACATATGATCAAACCAAAGGAGATCGTTACGCAATCATAAAATGATCAGATGATGAAGATCAAATAGGCATATTGTAGGAATAGCAAAAGTCTTGTAAAAGTGAATTCAGGGGCAACACCTAGCTAGCAGCCTCTGTGACTCTAGAATATTACCGTATCTCGTGCAATTTAAGCAAATGAATACAATTCAAGTGAATTCTTTCTTATACTGAATTCACACTTTGTAATTAAATCTTGGAATGGCAAATCTAGAATCAGGACTCATTCTATTCTTCTAGTGTAATGTTACAAGAGCCAAATAAACACTGTTGCACAGAAAAGGGTTTTTACGGATTCCCACCAAAACAAGTTCCACTGAATTCAATGGCATTTGCTCTCAAATAACCATACAAAATTGTAGTCTGTTTCACTAAAATGAGAAGGACTTGCATCTAACAAAAAAGCAATGAATCAATGAATGCACACCAAATTCCAGAATCATTTTTACAAGTTACATATGGAAAAGCTTTGGGTGATTTTCTGACCTCAGTGCTCATTTTTATCAAATTCACCAATTCAGATCCTATTTCAACCGCTTTACCAAACACAAATATAAATGACATAATATGTGTGACAAGAGTATCATCATCATCATGTAAAAAGAAAAGTAATCATAAACCCTGATGGGTGGGATTTTGATGGTGGCATATATTCAACTATTATTTAAATAAACATGAGAGGGTAAATGAGAGGCAGAAAGACGTTCTGGAGAAGTATCTCTGGCTTGCAGAATTTTATTGGGTACCCTTTCTTAGCCAGATTGGGGTTTGTGTAGCAAGATCCAGACAGACTTTTCTGGTAACCCTACCCTCTACTGGCAGCCATGCAGTTCCCTTTTCTGTCCCTCCTTAACATTTAAGGTGGCGCTTAC
Organism: Sphaerodactylus townsendi; assembly: GCF_021028975.2. NCBI lineage: Eukaryota > Metazoa > Chordata > Lepidosauria > Squamata > Sphaerodactylidae > Sphaerodactylus > Sphaerodactylus townsendi. The sequence continues at coordinate 90,048,340 of NC_059427.1, forward strand.
CAAAGAGAAACCACCCCTTCCACTTTCAGGGCAGCCTGAAGAACTGGCATCTTTTCTTTTGAATGTGGATCAACTCAACTCAGTGTCTCAAAGCTTTGGCCAACACAAAGCAAGAAACGCAGCCTCCTGGGAAAGTGGAAGGAGACAGTCCTGCTCGCTGCTGCCGACACCCCCAGCAAAGGAGAAAAATGAGCAAGAAGCCAAACGGGGAACCGTTTGGATTCGTTTCTCTTTTGCAACTCAGGAAAGTGATGCAGACCCGATTCTACACCGACATGTACGCACGTGACGACCACACAGAGAAAGAGACACGAGGGCGGGGGGGAGGAGGAGAGAAAAGGAGGGGAGGAAACAATCAACGTTGCACGAAGTTTTGGCGCACAGTAAAAAACACATATCCGTGCGATTTCCACCTGGAAGGAAGACCGGGTGCATAGCCTCCTCCAGGATAAAGGAGATGGAAGTGAAAGGACCTGAGAGAGAAAGAGACAAACCCAGAGTCTCCCACAAGTTAGTGAGAGGAGTAGACGGAGTGTCCGCCGTCTAAACTCGTGCTGGCCAGGAAACTGGAGTACTCAGACAAGCAGCATGAACACCAAAATAGAAGGCAGAGGGACAGATTTCCCCGATCTGCTCCCCAGCAGGGCAGGCTGCACGCCAGCCAGCCCCGCTGCCCTCTCCCAGCGCCCCTACCTGAAGACGCACTCCTCCTTCGGCTCCCTGCAGGGGGAAATCAAGCCGTTCTTTTTGTTGAAAAGCTTCTGCAACAAGGTGGGCGTGGGAGGCATTTTGGGCGGGTGAAAGCGGCTCTGCTGCCCCACCGGAGCCCCGATCTGGGCGCGCAGCTGGGGCGGCCAGCTAGTTCCGCGAACCCGACTCCATTCGGCGTGACAGTCATATGACAAGAATTAATCACTTGGAGCAGCCACGGCAGAAGAGGAGGGGAGGGAGAGGGGCAGGAGGCGGGGTTTAGCCCGGATTCCCCGGCCACGGATTGGCTGAGGAGTCGAGGCCACGTGGTGAACCCTGGGATCCTTGCTTGGCTTGGCTGAGACGCGGGGCTGGGGATGTTTTGGTGCTCAAAAGAAGGAGGGGAAGGGGAGGCGCGGAAGCTGGCTTGCCGCCCCCTCCCCACACCCCTCAACTCACCCGCTGAAAGACAAGGGAATACTGGTCACAAGCAAACATTTGAAAAGAACATTCAAAATTTATTTTGTGAGTGGCACTCCCCCCGCCCCAAAAGCTCCTGCTAGCTTGGAAGTGTGATTCAGCAACTGCCTGCTCTTTTTCTTCTCCCTCCCTCACCCACCATCCGTTTTCAAGTCGCGCATCATTGATACAGCAAGCAAGTAAAATAAAAATCTGGGCCCCAACGTTCTTTGCTGTAACCGCAATTAACATATTCTTGGATCTTCCCTCAGGGCTTTTTGTTTGGTCTTCCTCCTTGCCCAGATTCAGATCTCTGAATACGGAAGTCCAATTGGGCGTCCCTGAGTTTACGCTTGAGACCAAAAGAACGTGCATTTCCATTTTGTGTCCGCGATCTAGAGGAGGAGGGTTGTGAAAAGAGTGGCTGCCACCTGTGCCAAGCCGATAAAATAGGAAGATAAGGTCTATAACAGCTAGCTCCTATGATTCTGTTGCCTCATGTGATCAAGAAACAAAATAAAGCATGAGACAAGGAAGACAACAGCCGACTTAATTTTCATTTGCTGAAATCATTGGTTGGGGCAAATTTAGCTTCACATCAACAGTTCCACATTTGTAGTTTCTGTGCTAGAAAGACTGCCTTCCTATAAGGAAAATGTGCTATGCTAAGGGCAAAATCCTGAGACACTGCTCAGTTCACATTAGTAGTCCTTCAAAGAATGGTCAGAGGAAGAACTGCGTTTTGAATGCAGAAGGCACTATTGTCTTATTATTATATTTCCATATTGGGCTGAGGCACTCTAAAGCAGCTTCATATCTACCTAAATACTGCAGGGAAGGAAAGAAGAAAAAATTGTTACAGATGTTTTTGGCAGTATTTCCATGGCAACAATAAGGTCTTGCATGCTTCGTACATTGGTGTCCAAATACTCCTTGTATAATATCAACTGTCACAGAAAAAGCATTGACTGTAGCTAATTTCAGGTATTTTCTCTTTTCCAGCAAGCGTAAAATTATGCACTGGGATGGAAAGAGTTGACACAGAGAGAATTCTCCTTCTCCCAAAATACTAGAACTCAAGGGCATCCAATGAAGCTGATGGGCAGTAGATAGATGAAAGGAAATACTATTTCAGGATAGATGAAAGGAAATACTATTTCACACAGCAAGTGATTAAAATGTGGAATCTGCTGCCAGAGGATGTGGTCATGCCCACAAGCATGGGCAGTTTTAAAAGGGTATTAGATTTATGGATTGTAAGCCAATCAGTGGTTACTAGACATGGTAACTAAAAGAAATCCTTATGTTTGGAGGCAATAAACCCCTGAATCCCAGTCGGTAACATCAGGGGAAGGTCTCAGTCTCTATGCTGTTTTCGGACTTCCAGAACTGGTTGGCCATTCTATGAGACAGGATGCTGAACTAGATGGACCACTGGTCCAATCCACTAGGAGTGGTCTTATGTTCTTAATGTCATTATATAGTATATAGCCTGCAATTAAGAAGGGGTAGAATTTATAATTTAAGAGACATTTCATTAACAGAATTTGGGAGCTTGTAGTCTACTTAGGAGCTAGAAATATTGCATGATATCAGAAGTAGAATTCCACTAAAAATTTATGCGGATATGATTTTCATTTCTACAGGCAAAATAAAAATCCTCAACGTAAAGACAAAAGTAATAAAAATCTGGCGCTGTGGTCTCTGATCCAATCTGGCAAATGGCCACAAACTAAAAAAGGCATGAAAATCAGAGACTCTTGGAATTGTGCATATGAACTTACAGTGATAGATGAAGTGATCTTTAAGCAGACCAGTGGCAATACTGCACAGAGAAATGTAAAGTTGCAGTAAAAGTCATGTGAGTCATCTAGGCATTAAAAGGCACAACCCTCCTTCCAAGCTTAAGAACTGATGTGCTGGCCCAGGATCAATCAGGAGATAGCATATATAGTGGAAAGATGTTTCACTTGCCTTAAATATAAGCTATGCCAACAATCAAAGTGACTCAGTGCCTGTGCCCAATAAGACATACAAGAAAGTAGGCACTAATTTATTTACAGAATTCAAAAGACTTGTGGTCACATAAATTTATTCTATATGTACAGAAAATATGCATTCTGACTGACAAGTATCACCAGCAAATACTCTGCATTTTTAGGCAGTTGGTCAAATTCATAGATTTTTAGCACACTACATCGAGTTTAAAGTTTTCTCAGTCAAATAGACGAGTAGAAAGACCATAAAAAACTGATGGAGAAGACTTTTGGTAGTAGTGATGATTGTTCTATTTCACTGCTGATTTGCAGGAGAATGTGCTTACAAAATGGTTGGAGTGTAACAAGATAATGTACCCCCAAATCCAGTTAGAGAATCTGGACTAATTGGTTCTCTAAACTATTGGTGGTGGAAAGTGTCACAGCTGACTTATGGCAACCCTGGAGGGTTATCAAGGCAAGAGACATTTGGAAGTGGCTTGCCTTTCTTTTTCTCTACATGGGCTGAGAGATTTCTGAAAGAACTGTGACTGGTCCAAGTTTACCCAGAAGGCTTCATATGGAAGAGTGGGGAATCAAACCCAGCTCTCCAGATCAGAGCCTGCCATTGAATCCCAGATACCTCTTGGATTTATCAAATTGAACTTATTTGCAACATTTAATTTTGATAGAGCAAATGAATCAATTTTGAGTTCTGTTCTTTAAATTATTACCAGCAAACCAGGCAGAAACTTTCAGAGTTACTACCTTTTATGAAAAAAAGAAATAATTCTCTTTATTAGAAAATACAAGCATGTAAAACTTCACCCTATAGCAAAAACAAATACAAAAATATCAAATCATCCATCATTTCTCAACCATAATTTGAATAAATAAAATTTAAAACAAAACAGGTTTCAAACTATTGTCTTAAACTGCTTTTAAGAATTTTTTAAAAACCCAAGTCACACAGACAAACAGAAATCTCACCTATCATCAGAAGAGTTCTACCCAGAGATCAATGCATCAGTACATTTATATAGAAAAAGCAGCAATATTATGATAAATCTTTCAGTTTATAAATATGTGATAAATGACTGGTTTATTACTGGTTTATTTATAAAATGACTGGTTTATAAATGACTTGTAGCTAGATAAATGACTGGTTTATAACTACTGGTGAGATAACCAAGTACATCTAACAATACATCTAATATGTGCTTATTAACTCCCTTTCAACAAGAAGGCTACACAGAACTCTCAATCTCTATTAAAAATGAATACATCTAATATTTCTGTAGCTGCTTCAATTCATGGTCAAAGATAAAAGAAAAACTTTTCGCAATTAGATTGGGCCAATAGATAAGCCTGAAATGAGCATACTTATACATGGAAATACACACAGTCAGCAAGAATAAATAAAAAAAACCCCTTGTGATATAATCCAAATCCTGTTACAGGCTGCCTACTCCACTATTTGTTTGCGTGCCTTAAAGCTGTTCAGTGGGGAGGGAAGGAAGAAACAGCAACGGAGCTGATTTCTCACCGCACCTCTTCTTCTTCCAGCAACGTCTCTCTTTGGGAGTGCATAAGCTGGACATGGTGGGAGAGCTTTTCTCTCCAGTGCACAAGCTCCCCAGCCTGCTTGGTGATCCTGACCTTGATGTGCGGGTCACACATGGTTACCAACACGTAAACCTTCTGCTGGGTGAGAGGCTCAAGGCACAATGCCACACTATCCTGCAGCCTCTAGACGAATGTGCACACTGCTGGAAGCAAGTTTGCATGTCCTTCAGCTGGCTCAAAAATTGAGGTCAAGTTCTCATGAGCCATTTGGATCATGGAAATAAACAGAGCCAGTATTGCCATGTCAGACAAGAACAATGGCATAATCGTTAAAGGGGCTAAGGACCTCCACAGTTTGAGAGATAGTCAACCACTTTTCTGGGTTGAGAAGGCTCTCTTCCTGTACCACGTTAAGTCTCACAGAACAAGATGGTAAGGATTCCTTTCTGCTTCAACAAACACTCAAGCATGACAAGGGTAGAGCTCCAGGCAGAGCTACCTTCCACACTGTCTGCTCTTTTTCCTGAGCCAAAAGCAAGCTATCGCTTCTTTTTCCCTGAAGCAGAACTCAACTCCTTCTTTTCCTGTTCCCTCCAACATCTCAACCCTGAAAGGAGATTGGATGTTGAAACAGTACTCCTATTGGCTGGGCTACATGGCAGTTTTCCCCTTTAAGGACAGGACAGCCCTCCGTTTCTCACAGGAACATTCTAGTGTATTAATGGAAATGCAACTAAGGCAAGCCTTAAGATCGGGGGCTTTCTTCAATGGCTGCATTTTCTGGTAAGCTCAGTAAATATCCCTCACCTTCTGTAATGGGAGCACAGCATGGTTGTCCATAGCTATCCAAGCAGTCAGCAATAGTGCAACCAGGGAGCTAGGTTATTAGATGCCCACTGTTAAGATCTCTGCCTACCTGTAGGTTATTGCTTGGCTTTTACAATGAAATCTTTTTGGGGGGAGGGATGTCATTTAGCCTATTGCTATGCTACTGCCATAACTATCATATCATATCTCTGGGGGATTTTTAAAAAATTCCCTTTTTTCCCAAGGTCTTTTACCTTCAGCTTTTCCAATGGAAAAAAAGGGAAGTTGGGGGAATACTAAAAAAAACAACCCCATGAAATATTTAATGAATGAAATGCTTTTAAAGATGGGCAGCCCATCCAAGTGGCAAGGTGGTTGGTGGCAGTGCAATCATGCCACCCTGCCGCTCCCAGAGAGGCTTCCTGGTGGCGGGAGAGACTTGCAAAACAAAACAGCCTCCCCACCACCACAAAGGCTTCATGGGGCTGAATGGACTTATGTGACCCAAAAGGGTTGCATAAGTCCAGATTCCCCAACACCGGCATAAACAGGCAAATGGCCAGGATGGAGCCAGCTAATGTTGGCTGCTCCCCTAGCCATACCTCTGCACCGCCCCTGGTGCACTGGCAGCAGGAGCACTGGGATGCTGGCGCAGTGTCCTGCATCACAGAAGGCCGGCAGAGCCTGCACAGTAGTGGTTTCTCGCCTGAGCTGGGGTAAGTGCCCCAGGGAGGCCATTTCTGCCAGCAGAAACCTGTGTCACTTCCACCAGCGAATTCAGCCCCCAACTTCCCCTCTGGATGGGGCTCAAAGTGGGCATGCTGAAAACTGATCTCTGTTGTCTAGAGATCAGTTGTAATTCCAGATCTCCAGGCCCCAACTGGAGGTTGGCAAACCTCCATGACATGAACATTAGACTAGAAACCTAAGCTACCTGTTTGCTTTTGGACACAATGCCGGATGGAGGTGCTTAATGTTAAAGAATATACTTGAAAATCGTTCCCCCTACCCCCACCCATACCTGGATACATACAAAATACGTATACATAACTATCTGAATTCTGCTCAACTCAAGAGTTCCTCCTAGTGGTTGCTGTGCTAAAGATGGCACACTTGTCAGATTCACTGGAGTTTCTTCTGTCATTGTTCTGAGAGGCTTCTGGAAGGTAGTTTAGAAGATCCTTCCAGATTTTGGGAAGGCACACAAAACAGTTTTGAGATGTTTTTTGCTGGAGATTTAAAATGGATATTTCAAAAAGGGCTACATTTCTGGTGACAAGTTAACCAAAGGTAACAGACCTCAAAACAGCATGCGTATTTTTAAAAATGTGATTGCACTGGTTGTAAAGTGAGATTTTTGGAAAGGAAAGCTTAAAAACCCTTCAAACAAATGTTCCTTTACCTTGTGCCAGCCCAGTTTTGTGCAGCATTACATGCCAACACCACATGTAAGGAAGGGGTAGATACTATGTGCTTTGTCAAATCTTTTATACATTTAGTGTGTTAAGGAAATCTAAGCCATTAACCCCCACCTGGCATTAACGTTTTTGTCCACAGTCCATTAATTAAGCAAAAGAAAATCCTTAAATGCATTGGCTTAGATCCAACAATCCACCCACATAAATGAATTAATTATCACTGAGTTCATCTTCCACTGCAGACCCTCCCTTTGCTTATCACAATATCATGAGAGTTCCTTGTTTCCACAGATTTGGGGGAACTGGGTCATTCTTTTCTACTGGCAGAAGTTACTTATGCCAGTGGGGGTACCGGGTATTACCTTTAGATTAAATTTATCTAGTCCAAACTGATCTGGATTGCAGATGAAAGCATGAGGATACTATATTAACTTTTTACAACAGTGAACTAGCTATTTTGCTCATTAGACAGGGCAACACTATAATTTGTTGGTCACATTGGATAGATGTAAAAGAACCTGTTCATCTCTTGCAGCAGGACTCCATCTTTGACTTCACGAAGGGTCTGCAAGGACTTCAGAACCCTTTCTCTCTCCACAAGCAATAACTATGAAGTGACAAAAAAAATCTACTGACCTGCTCTGGCTGGTTATGACTGTAAAACTGACAATGCTCTGATTGATTAAGCATTTTTTCCTTTCCTTTTTCTCTGCTAAGCAGTGGAGTTTATCTGTGTATTCCATTCTACATTCCCCATACTTCATAGTTCTATTTATAATACTATGTATAGGCAGGCTAAAGTTCTGCAAACCCTTAATAACGTATTGCAGTCACAACTATGTGACCTGTTAAATCACTTGGATTATACAGCCACAAGACATTTGTAATACATGTGCCTGATCAGGCCATAAATCTCCACTGCACATTTTCCACCAGTTAGTAATGTTAGGGAGGCTGGGGTGACTCATCTGAGATGATGTCATTAAAATCCTTCAGAGGATTATTTTAGGCCCACAGTTCCCATGGAGCAATTGCACTGACTCCAGAAAACAGCGACTTGAGATAGATAGGCTCATTGTTCATGCACAACCATAAGACACTGTCTTTAGTCTTAACTATCTAACACTGAGGAAGCATTTTCTATTTCTGGTTCGGTCTGTCCATACTACCTTACTTTGATTGCTTGGAACTAAATATATGAAGCAACTACACTGAGGAGTTCCTGAGTTTCAGTGAATATTAAAGATATATCAGTGGTTTAATCTTTGATATCATTAAAACATGGAAGTCCCTTGAGCCTGCTGACCCCAAGGAATAAATATTAATGAGTAAAGCTACAACATACACATCTGCAAGCAATTAGCTTGCAGTGGATCATACATCTTAACTTAGAATCTAAGGTTAATACAAAAATAAGGCTGTCGCCAGGACGACTCTCTCTCTCCCTCTCCTGGAGGTTATTTTATGTAACATGAAGTTTACACTGACATTGTGAAAAGCTGCATCAGATGATTCCCGGCTGAAATAAGAAGCTTGTTATTCAGAGTATGTTGCTGTGTTTGTGTCAACAGCACTGAAGGCTTCCAGCTTCCATCAAAGGTGAAGCCTCAAAATGCAGAAGTGACCTTGTCAAAGTTTGATGTTGTTTTCAAAAACAAAGGAAGCTATGTGGTCTTCTGAGAATAAAGATCCCTTCCCCAACGATATTAATGCCTGAGGGCAACAGTGCCAAAAGTAGATACCTGGTCCCAGCAAGGAATATTTTCTTTCTTTTCTTTGATTAATATTTTCTCAGAAAATTCATCTTCCAGACAGCAAGATGACTACAAAAAGTTATTCCCTAGCACAGAACGAAAACACACAATTTTTCAAAAATACATCTCTGAATATTCATTCAGCTTCAACAATCTGATTCCAAAAATAGGTGGGTGAAGATATTTCATTCCCATGTGAGGCTGCAGAACACTCACAGCCATGCCCACATTCTGCACATGTGGAAATAGTTGTGCAGTTTAACATAAAGTGAAAATAGTCAGTGTCTCTTTGATTTTTTTAATGCAAACTTAAATATCTTGTTTTTAATACAGAACTTGAAAAAGTCTTTCTCCTTCAGATTTGATAAATTACTCCAGTAGGTATAAATCAGAAAGTATAGAAAATGCTATTTAACTGACAAAGTCCCTTATCTGATTATCATTTAACTGTAATAACAAGTAAATATGTAACATCTTATATCTTCACTACTATAGACAAATACTTTCTACAAAAATCAAGGAAGTTAAATGCGTTGTAAAACTGCATCAGTTCAGATACAATTTGGGAGCACTTTAATTTGGACTTACTGTCCATACAATGTAACTATACAGTGTCTCATAATGTACTCCAATTTCTGTCTTCTCGCTTCCAATCTTTTTTTTTTCAACTGTCATTACTGCAGATCCAGTTTCTGTCATTTGTAATAATATCTAAAAGAGAAATCAATTTGCATTGGAAACTGGATTCTTTAATGTCCTCGATGCTACAATTTGTTTAAAATACATCAGGATTTTCAATGCTTTGATTACAATAAACATAGCCACACCCATGAATTCTGAGGGCTTTGAAGGGAAAATATACATATTTAAATTTCATTATTAGTATTCTGAATATATGGAATGAAGTGAAAAAACAAATGTAAAACAAACTGGCAACTGCAAAATACCTATTTAATGAGTTCGCTCAGTTTTTAAACATATCACAGTGAAAAGGGCAAAAAAAGAAGAGAGAATTGAAACACAGATAGATCAGTCAGTGATTAACCTTGTAGAAGGGACGGAGGGAGAGGAAACTGCGCCCAAGGTATGACCTGCCCGCAAGCGCCCCCCACCATTGCCCCCCCATATGGCCATGCCCCAATCTGCCCATGCCCTGCCCTGGCAGAGTGGTCTGCAGAGATGTATGGTGGGAAAATGCAGAGGTGTATGGTGGGAGGACATCTGTTCTTCTGCTCCCTCTCCTCTGGGGAGAGCAGAAGCAACTGAAGCTCCATCCTCGTCTCCTTTGCTTTTATAAGCAAGGGGGCAAGGCCCTGCCTCCCTGGTTTATAAAAGCAAAGGAGATGAGGACGGAGCCTCAGTTGCTTCTGCTCTCCCCAGAGGGGATGGCAGAAGGGACTGCCGGTTGGGAGCGGGGAGGGAGGCGGAGAGGCTTGGTGGCACGGTGTCCTCGGGTTTCCTTGACCCTGCCTACATCGATGATGATATGGGCAGGGCCAAAGGTGACTGAAGACAATGAGGCAGCAGGACTTTCTGCTGCCTTGTCATCTTCCTGGTCATGTGGAGGGCCGATTTTGCACCCCCACACGTGACCAGATTAGTGGAGCCCGGGGAAGAGTATACCTTCTGTCCCTAGGTTCATACGCCACTGGAGGTCTGGGGAGCAATTTTTTTGCCCCCACGGGACGTGCATGGGACGTGCCCTGGGCACGGCATGCCCCCCCACCCAGTTGCAGCTTCACCACTGCTTTTTAGGCTTCCTTATTACTGTTCTCATTTTCACTGTTTGAAGAGAAGTGTAAGAGAGATAATAATTTCACTTTCTCTAGGATATGAAGGGAATTCATGGCTGAGAAGTGAGTTAAACAGAAGTCTTCTTGGTCAGTCTAATGCTCTTTCTACTCCCAGCAATTCGTGCTGGTGATTCTTTCCAAGAGTTCTCCTCCTCCTGGCATGTATTTCTCTCGCTAAGAGAGGAATCCTTTGACATTTTAAAAAATTCTATATATCCCTTCATTTTACCTGCTGGTATTCCTTGTGGGGGAAACGATATTTGTCTCAGTGGCTGCTGGACACTTTTTAGTGGTCTAAATTCTGGTGAAGCTTTAACAATACTGCAGATTTCTGGTGGATGACGGAGATACTGGAAGAAAAGGATCACAATGGGAAAATTATATATCTGTATATCCTTTTGAAGGAAAGCCTCTGAAGTAACCATTTTGAACAAAAACTGCAAAAAGATCATAAAGCTAACAGCCCACTCCTATGTAGAGATAAGCATACTCAATGCCTTAGCCAGAGAAACTGGCAGCCATCACGTAAATACTTGAGAATAAAATCCTTCTTTCTAAACAAGATGCATTACCTAGCCAATTAGTTCAAGAATGGCCTTTGTCTGTTCAGTTTTTGCAGGACAGTCCTTGAAATCCAGTAGCAAAAGCAGCCCTGTGCTGTGAGTATCATGGCACTACTGGTATTGTGAAGGCCATTGCCATGCTATTGTCACTGGCAGACGGGAGAAATTTAGCAGCAATGTCTTCCCATCTCCTCTTTTAAAGGTTGCATAGTAGTGTGCTTGACAGTAGAGAGAAAAATTATTCAAACCACAGATAAGAAACTTTTATGAGTTTTGAAACAACAATCCAGGGAAAATGGGAAAGCCTTTGTCGCTTTCACCACTGCTAAGTTTTAAAACAAAGATATCCAACCTTTTTAGGAAGACGGTCAAATCTGAGGTATGAGGTATAAACTATTTTCACAGAAACATGAAAATGAGATACCCCTAAATTAGAAGTGCTTCCTTGAACAAAGTGTGCATCTGTTTTCTTACATAACAATAGTCTATTAGATGGTTTCACCAACCATTAGATGGCTTCACATTAGACGCTAGTCACTGAATGTAACTGGCTGATGAAAGAATAGGAAGAAGGTGGACTTCCCTTCTCATTTCCAGGGGATACAGAATCACACACTCATTACCGATAAAAAAATATATATTTTACACATTTGATTTTAAAGGGAAGGATTGCATATTTTTAAAAAATACTCCAGGAGTTTAAATACAAATAAAACTTACAAAGTAAAGTAATACAAGAATATTTTAAATAAACAAAGTACTGGTGTTGTGTAGTTATCATGGTGTTGGACCAAGATTTAGGAGATGCAGGTGCAGATCTCTATTCTGCCATGAAACCTGCTGGGCCATACTAGATTCAGCATCTCTCAGTGTAACCCTTCTTAGGTGATTACTATGAGTACACAGAAAATCCTATGATGAGTCAATCCAACATGAAAAAAAGATACAAAGTTGGTACCTCAAGTTGGATAGGATTTAGCTACTGAGGAATAGGTACAAGTAAGAGCCACCATGAGATGGATTGATCCTATAAAGGAGCCATAGCCTCAGTTTTCAAAACCTGAGTTTTGGAAAACGTTGATTCATAGGGTTGCCAGGAGCCAAAAGTGGCGCCCGGGCCCTGCACACTGTGGAGCACTTCCCACAAAGCCCTCCACCCCACTTACTTTATTTCAGGCGGCAGCTGGCTGAAAAAACCAGCCTGCTCTGGCTGCCGGGGATCGGCTGATGGGGTGGGGTGAGGGGGGAACAGGTGTGTGGGGCAATTTGTACCCCCATGTGACCCCAATGGCGTGCGCCTGGGGTGGGGTGCCCCGCCCCACTATCGCTGTGCCACTGCCGATGTGTGAAGAATGCTTAGTTCATTCATAGTTTTTCAAGTCAAGATGGTGATTATAGTGTAATGGGCAACTAATAAACAGTCCTTAATAAATGATTAACTAGAGATTTTAATTATTATTAGTAATTGCGTGTTTCACAGGTTTGTTAACCTATATAAAATCTACTCTAGAGTAAAAAGTGAAAGAGCACCTAATCCTCTGGTGGCAGTGCTTGAACATTGTTAGATACTATCTCTGTCACAGCCTTTCTCCCTATCGTTGGAATCATGAGCAACAAGTCTTTTGCTATACTCAAGAGTCTGGTATGCCTAAGGATTTTTGCATTTTTAATGGAGTAATAGGAAGCAAGGTGACAGAATGGGTAGAAATAGTAAGACCAGCCTGATATCTTCACAGCCACAGGAGCACACTAGTTAGTGCACAAGGCATGCCATAAACTCAGAGAGGATGTAACTGACACAATGGAAGCCCTGACAGAAAATTAACTCAATCACACACTGAAGGCTCAAAGATCACTGGTATAAACTGTTTCAGTTGAATCAAGGTGCTCGTAGGCGCAGCACTCTATTGCCTGCCATGAGAGTGACCTAGTGACGTCTGTCTCTAAGTAATTAAGTTCCCTCTTCTTCACATGACATCTCATACGCCAGTAAGACAACAAAGTTCAGCTGTAAGACATTTCCTCTTTGCCTTCCTTATTTAGACATTTTTCCCATTTAAGGAACACCACATGCCCACTCAACTGAAAGGATTGCATCTGAACTCACTTCGGTTTCCAGGAGAGGTAACATAACCTGCTTTTTTCTACTATTCTACCACCTGCTCAAGTTGGAACAAGTGTGTAGGTGTTATCTTGAGGATTTTAGTCTTGTTTTTCAGTACCTGGTGCCACTTATATAGTTGACATACTTGCTTCATATATAATTTGGTATTCTACTGAACCCTCACTGTTTGCCTATCATATTAAAACACTGGTTTGCCTTCCAGACTTGTTCTTGGGCCCTGTCACTTTGTCACAAGAGTGTGTAGTCTGAGTTCAGATTTAGACATGGCTTTCTAGCCAAGTGTCAAAATCTCAATCCACAGCTCCCACCCAGGACAGGAGTGAAGGAGAGCAGAAAGATATCTTTCCTATGCTTGCCTAGTTTGTGTGAACTCTTGGCCAACTTTGGAAAGTTCTAAGCCCATTCAAACAGCACGTATCTAGCATGAGAACAGTACATTTAGTAACAAGAGATCCTAAATCCTCTCTAAGCTTCTTAAATATAGGCAAGTGCTCACTCAGTCATCAAAGGGTTTCAACCTAGTGCATCACACAACACCTCATTGGTTAAAGACTGGTTCAACACTGGTACAGTGTGTGGGGGGGAATGATACAAAAACACATTCACCATGATCAATATAAATGCACCTTTCCTTCTCTAGGGTCATGCTTTGGAGCATTGGGTGAGGGGAAGTTCTGCAAACGCACAGCCTTGTGCTGAATAATAAAAAATTACAATATCAATAAGGCACTTTATATTGTCGAAGGCTTTCACGGCCGGAATCACTGGAGTGCTGTGTGGTTTCCGGGCTGTATGGCCGTGTTCTAACACTGCTAGAACACGGCCATACAGCCCGGAAACCACACAGCACTCCAATGAGGCACTTCTTCACAAAGCTCTGAAGCACTTTGGAAACTGATTTTAAAGGCTTCTTTACAAAATAAGAAGACTGGATGAATAATGCACCTGGCTTTAAATAGATAAATCAGGCAACTCAATTGAAGGAGGAAGAGAGGAATTCCACCAGTGGCAGACCCAGTCTAGGAAACTGAAAGAAGGTAGAAGGTAAAGAACTTGTTGGGTCTTCTTAAATATGATGTGTATCTTCAGAGTTCAAAGGATTTGTGTTTTTTAATCATTTGCAAACTATTTCATTATGCAACAGCATTTCAAAGGCATTTTAGGTTACCACCACCACGAAAAGGAAAATAAGTAACATTTAACCTGAAAAATACTGCTTTCTGGAGATGCAGGAACAGTTTCTTCCAAATTCAGGCTAGTTGTGTTTAATTTGGCCACAGGTTTCTGCACTGACGACATGCCAGGCTACATAAACCCAAAACAAACACACAAAGCATTATAATTAATACAGATCTAACTGCTTGCAGTAAGCAGTGAGGGAAAACTCCTCCCTCAGCTTTGCTAGTACATTTTAGTATACTTTGAATCATGAAAAAAAAATAGCCAGTCAGAAATTTTACACATGTTGGAGTTACTCCTGATTCTCTTGGGAGTTTCTGCTCCAGAAACTCAACAGCTGATGCAGAATACAGCAGCAAGGGTCCTTATGGCAACCTCCTGACAGGCACATTTTAACTGGTGCTCTGTCAGCTGTGCTGGCTCAGGGTGGAGTACTGGATAAGGTTCAAGGTTTAGGATAGCTATGAGACTGCCTCTCCTGGTACACCCTTTAAAAAGTCAACGAACTCGGCAAATGAAAATCTGCTGGTCTGACCCAAAAGATATCCAGCTTGCCTCAAGCGGGGCAGGGCTTTTTCAGTCTTGGCCCTAACCTCATGGAATGCTCTGTCCAGTGAGATCCGGGTCCTGCAGGACCTGACACAGTTCCACAGGGCCTGTAAGACAGACCTGTTGCACCAGACATATGATTGAGGCAGCTACGGGGTTTTACCCATCTTGAACTTCCTCTCTTCTATCCTCCATTCTTTTCTACCCTTTTTTCTTTAGTGGCTTTAAAACTGTATTTTAATGATCTGCCACCATTGATGTATTGAGTAGTTTTAACAGGGCTTATATGTTGTTTTAAATTGATTTTATTGTATAAAACCAATGAAATAAAAAAGTGTGTCTGGCTCCACACAGAGACTAATTTGGGTAACAATGGTCCATTCCGCTTAGCACAAAAAAGACGTCTGGGGGACATCGTAAAAGAGTCAGCTTCCTCTTTTCACTCTGCACACCCACAATAAGACATCCCAGGGACATCTTTTAAAAAAGGCACGTCTCATGGTGTTTCCACACAGCACAGGCATCAGAGGGGAAAAGAGGTCCCTTTTCGCCAAGCCATTTAGCTAGGAGGTATCTTATTTTTCCCTCAGCAGATCAGTCTTCTGTGTGGCTAAGATTTTCAGATTCATGTCTGCATAGCTATGAAGATAGCTCATCAAGAAAAATTTTAAAAGAGGAAAACTATATATTGCTGGAATAGGCAGGAAGAGCTATATATTTTTTCTGTTCTCTAACATCCAGGGACATTCAAGGGGCAAGGTGAGTCATTCTCACTAAACACCTGGGATTCTGTTTCACAAATCATTGCAAAAGCAGATCTGAAGGACTCCAGTGATCCCTATTTTTTGGTGTTGTTGACACACCAGGTGTCATCCTCCCAACAGCTTTCTCACCCCCAGCTCATTCCAAGCCCCACATTCCCCTCAGGCTTAAAGAGTAATGGCTTACCACATCATACCAGCTTACCATATCAGCATCTGGTTCTTCCAAGGCAAAATCTCCATCTATAATTCTATGAGCTTGGACTGGTGTTTTCAATGCAGTTGAAGAAAGCGCAACAGAAGAGGAAGAGGATGCTGTGGTTTCTAGGAAACTCTTGAAATGTAATGTCTTTCTGAACTTCATTTTTCTGGATTGTTGATTATCAAGCTATAGTAAGTTGAAGAGCTAAATATCACTGCAAAATCAACATTAGGAAGGAGCATAGGACTTTTAACTAATCCTTCTTGAGTCCTCCCTAGTGCATTAGAAGAAGAAGAAGAGTTTGGATTTATATCCCCCCTTTCTCTCCAGCAGGAGACTCAAAGGGGCTTACAATCACCTTGCCCTCCCCCCTCACAACAAACACCCTGTGAGGTAGGAGGGGCTGAGAGAGCTCCGAGAAGCTGTGACTAGCCCAAGGTCACCCAGCTGGCATGTGTGGAAGTGTACGGGCTAATCTGAATTCCCCAGATAAGCCTCCACAGCTCAGGCGGCAGAGCTGGGAATCAAACCCGGTTCCTCCAGATTAGATACACGAGCTCTTAACCTCCTACGCCACTGCTGCTCCTTTACAAACATTCTCAATAATCTTTATAACAATTATTCTGACATAAAGCAAGTCAGTATTATTATCACCATACTGAAGAAGCAAAGAAAAGGTGGGCTGAGAGGTTCTCGTAGAGCCATGGAGGGAGTTCATGACAGAGGCAAGATTTGAACCAGGGACTCCTGGTTCACCACAAAGTCTGATACTTGCCATATTTGCAAAGAGTGAATAGTTCGAGAAAAAAAGAATGAATTTACAGTAACTTGCTTTACACAATTAGGTGTGAAAATCATATTGTATTCAGCCAAAATGCTATGGTTTTGTATGTGGTGTAACATTGTCTAATTTAGATATCTGACCTGTTTTACATCATACTCTTTTCTTATAGTGATTGGTTGGAGTCTGTTTTCTGTGATTATGTACAACAGACATTTTTACAAATAATTTTCTTGGCACAAGGTACTCATCACTACATGTGGTCTAAAAAAGAATCACTCCTGTTGGTATATAATGAAAATGGCGGAGTCAGCCCATGCTTTTAACTATTTAAGAGTCTTTCTTTTGCACCAGATTACAAGGGTATGTTTTGAACAGACACTCTGGGTGAAAAGACATTTTGCTAACAGCATCTTCTTGACAAATTTTAATTCTGAGGATATAAAGAGAAGCATTCAAAGAAAATACCTATGGGAATGTTGTCAAATTTGAACATTTTCTACCTCCATTGCTAAACAGCACTATTTAGATGGCACAGACAGTAGCCATAATAAAGAAAAGCATAGGAAAATGTAATTGTTAGGCTCTTTGTGTTTAACCCCCTTTGCATGGGGTGGTCTAAAATTTCATATTCCTGAAAATGTTAGCAGCAGAAATTATTTAGCTAACTGTGTAACAGTAGCTACCCCCTAAACAATTTTACATACAACTGTTTTATTTATTTTAAGCTTTACCATATTTATCTCCCAAAGCTACAAGGCAAAACAAGAGAATCATGGGCTCAACCCTTTCTCCACAGCAGTTGCTCCTACTAGTCATTTTGCTTTCAGCCAGCTTCATGCAAGAAAGCATGCCTGGTGGGGAGAAAAGTCAACAGGGAAGAGCTTTGAGTAACAAAATCAGAAAGCAGTTAAGGGTTAAGCAGCTCCTTGCACCTGCTGATGCTTCTCTGTAAAAGCTGTAGTACTGTTGATTAACAAGCACAAATTTAATGAAATAACATGTCATTCTTTCCTTTGTGATCCAGCCCTAAATGGTTATAGGAAGTATACAGTATAGTCCTGATTAAACTCATTCATTAATAACAGCTTACTGCTCCAAGAATAATCTCTCACTTGTCCTGTGGTTGTAAAATCATCTTTGTCATTCAGAGAACTGCTATTCCACCTGCTGCTTTCCAGATTTATCCATAACAGGAATTGATTTCACACATGTGCCATGATAGCTTACGGTTGTTAAAACTATGTTTCAAACTGAGTATTATCCCTGAATGCCAGATAGCTTCAGGTTTTATTACCAATCATTATGATGAGAGAAAAAGCAGGAAACAAGATGCCACCTACTCTTTATGAAAAACAGTAGGCAATAGGGGTGTGGGTCACCTTCCACACCTGGTCACTGGCATCTCTTTTGTTCAAGACAGAAGCAAGCCAATATGCTATAGTGATTAGAGAGATTAAGACCAGAGAGAGTCAGATTCAAATTCCAACACCATTCACAAAATTCACTGGCTGACTATGGATCAGACACTTTTTCCTAGCCTTTCACAGGACGGTTCAGAGGATTTAAAAAAGGCCCTGTACACTTCCCTGAGATTCCTGGAGGAAGGATGGGATAAAAATAAAACTTTTAAGAAAGAAAACCATTACCAGTTTGCTTTGTTTTGGAGGCAGTACCAAGGTTTCAGAAGGCTGTGATTTTGGTGTTTTTTCCTTTGATGACAGGATTTTGTACACTCGCTTCCCTGCAAACCACAAAATAAGTTTAAGCAAGCTCAACAAGCACTCCAAGCTCTG
This sequence comes from Sphaerodactylus townsendi, assembly GCF_021028975.2. Lineage (NCBI taxonomy): Eukaryota > Metazoa > Chordata > Lepidosauria > Squamata > Sphaerodactylidae > Sphaerodactylus > Sphaerodactylus townsendi. The sequence goes on from NC_059427.1 coordinate 90,066,759, forward strand.
GCTAACCTCAGTTGCTTGGTCTGCTACATATATGATATCACTAATTTCATCACAGTTTCTAAATACATGTGCCAGTGTTTACTTGGAGAAAAAGACTTTCTGGGAGGGAGTAAAGAAACTCTAAATAGCGCTCACAGGATGGATTGGTGTCAATCATTGGGATAAGTCAGCCAAGAAAAAAGCACAAGCAATTATGAATGTTCCCAGGGATGGTTCATGGGGCTAAGAATTTAAAAAGAGATATTATACTGTCTGAGCATACTGTACCAGTTAACACCACTAATTGTGCATCATTAGCAACATTTATTGACAATAGTAAAACCATGTTAATGTTGGTGGTTTTAGCTCCAGGAATGCTATTAAGCATAATAGGCAAAAGACTTGCTTTGGGTCTCTTTTAGAGAAACAAATGGAATAGAAGAGGTCAAGCAAATGTAGTGTCTTTTAAAAGGCTGGATTTTGGGGTCCTCATTTTCTAAAGCTAACGTCATATGGGCTTATTTTAATATCACAATGTAGAAACAGATCTATTAGTAGAACTACTAATTTATACATGATATGCCATTCAAGTCACACAATATGATTTTACCTGCTACTGTAGTGGACACATCTGTTGATTCACAAAATTGTTTGCTCTTAGACAATGTGTCACTGAAAAAATTCAAACAAATGTGCTTCCTTTTCATTCAAGTATTATGTTAGTAGTCATATGCAGTCAATGATAAAATTTTCACTTTTTTATAACCCGGAAGCTAATTTTTCCTGTTTAGCCAATATATTTTTACTTGGTTAGTTGATTTGGGTAGTTGATATAATCACGATTGTCTCAATATTGTCTCCTAATTTTTCTCAGGATCCATTTATATGAGACTGTCTATTATAAAAGAAAACCTCCATAGCTGCCTCAAAAGCAACAATTTCCATGTGCCAGCATTTACTACAACTCCCACAATTAAGGGATAAACATTCAGAAACCCAAGCTAAGAAGGTGCAGAGGTATCCATGGATAGACCAGTTCATGCTCATTATCAGCCAAATACTTCATAGGGAATCACTGTGGAAAGACAGCATGGTACTGGTTCAGTGCAAGGCTCTACAGACATTTGATTATTTACAAACATTCCAAGGTAATATCAGACACTTCTATGTTTTGATCAGGTAACAATGATTTCCTTTGAGAGCCATACACTTAAAAGGAGATTCCATGAATGGTCTCTGTTACTTGATAGCAGTCATTTTTGATGGTATCAATTATCTATTAATGGTGGCAAATGATATCAAGCCAATCTCCCTGGAATAGATTATTGTGATATGCTGTGGGAAAGAAGTACCCTGGAACCTTTTACATCACCCTGGAAACAGAAAAAGGTCATCTGCCTGCTCAAACATCTTCTAGGATGGATCTTACAGGCATATATAGGAATTCCAACATTTATCTTTCTGTCAGCCTTCCTCAAAAGCCAGCCTTTTCTGTATGGAGTTAGTGAAACCAAACTAAATAAAGGAGCCATACTAAACAAATCATACAGAAAAAGAAGAATTTGGATTTACAACCCACTTTTCTCTAACTTTAAGGAGTTTCAAAGTGGCTAACAAACTTCTTCCTTTTCTCTCCCCACAACAAACACCCTGTGAGGTAGGTAGAGCTGAGAGTGTTCAGACAGAACTGTGACTAGCCCAAGGTTTCCCAGCAGCCTTCATGTGCAGGAGCGGGGAAACAAATCCAGTTTACCAGATCAGAATCTGCCAGTCATATGGAGAAGTGGGGAACCAACTTGGTTCTCCAGAACAGAGTCCAGCACTCCTAACCATTACACCATGCTGGCTCTCATATACATTCAAAACAAAGGGAAATTGTATTAGGCATTGGGTTTAATAATATTTTTCATCTGAATCCAGGCAGGATGGATTGATTACTGAACAGAAACAGCACATTACCAGGCAGAGCTATAATAAGCCCACTGAAATCAGAGGATTTAGAAAGGCGTAATTCAGTTTAGGATTAAGTTAAAGTTAGCTAGCCCATAGTTGAATATACAGTATCTGTTCCTATAACTTCTTCCTGCCAGTCTAAGAAAATCTATTTTAAAAACTGATAGCCTTAGCCTGCAAATTGCTCCACTCTCACTTACTCATTTCCCAGACCATCTGCCATGTTCCAGCGCATGAAAATACAACTTATAACAGTTATATCAGAAAGATCACACACAGATCCTCGTGCATAGCACTGGTTGTATGTACAGGCCAGTGATGTGTACAAGGAGTAGGGGACTGAAAACATGGTATTTTATGGAATCTTTTCCTTTGATAACTAGCGTTTATTGAAAATAAATTATAAACATAATCACCCTGGAAAATATTAACTCATATATATTAGTATGAGTTATTTATTAGTGAAGCTGCTCAAGGTAAATGAAATTCAGCAAAGTTAAAGTGACTGTGCCTGAAAAAGTATATTCTCAACAAATAGTCACATTAAACAAAATATTTTGCTTATATATTACCTCGGAAGGTGCTCAACTTGACTCTCCAATGTATTTTCTAAGAAGAGAATTACATGGAAGTATGCAGTAAAAGTTTCATCATCACTTTGAATTACATATGAATGCTGTCTTGAACTACACAGAAGGTACAATAGATAGCAGAAAATGAGACAATTCTATTCCTAAAAATATAAGATGACACAGTGCAAGCATTCCTTGATGATAATCTTAATTTGTCTCAAGCGTTTTGCAAAATACACAGATCTCAGAGATCAGGATACTGTTTTCCAACTGATAAGCCGCAATGCCAAAAGAAAAATAACAAGTTGGAGCAGAGTCATAGCTGCAGAAGGGAAATCCTCCCAACCGCATCACGTGATAGTTTCCCAAGCTCGCTCGCACTACGACTAAGGCGTGCATCCAGTGCAAGACGCCCCCCTGTCCCCTGTGTGCTACGCCACTGAGTTGGAGATATGTAAGCATCCCTGTGCCTATTTTCTTCCTCTATTGGCCACTCAAATGATTTACTACCAAATAGATATGCCAAACTAACACTGCAAGGCAAGCTTAAAAAGAATTACAGCTCTCTAAAACCACTGAAGTCACCGGACATAGAAGACTAAATCTGTATACGATTGCACTGACAGTAGGGAAGGGAAAGATTAAGCACCACCTATCCATTTTGTCTTCTCTTGTGCAAATCATGCACCCTTCAGCTTTTTAACTGTAGAGAATCAGCACCTTCGGTTCCCAGAATTACAAAGTCTGGTCTTTCACAGAATAAATGGTTGGAATAAGCGACTTCTGCATGTCTGGACAATTGGGGGCGGGGGGGGGGGGCACTATGTATCTTTAAGCTGTTCTATTGTTTATGCTCCATGTCTGGGCTCTGCCCACCAACTTCTTCCTTCGACCTTAAGCCATTTTCTTTCTTTTCCTCCTTTTGCACTGAGCACAATGTAATGGCTACCTCGTCTCCTGCTGGGGCTTTCCTACAGAAGCATATCACACTTGCACATACGTGACGGCGTGTTAGAATGCCCACTTGTGATAGGGAAAATTATCTCTTTAGGCTAGGGTTTCTATCTATCTACTTTTCACCTGGAATAATGCCTGTAATCCAAAGTTACTTGAAATAAATATAAGTTTTCATTTCAGAATATTTGTTTGGAAGAGCTCCTTTACTGCACTCACACACAGAACTGGGCTGATCCATGTGATCCTAGGGAATAAACTTCAGATTTAGTCAAACATTTTGATCATATGCAAGAAGTTACCAAATATTTTCGAAAAATCAGACAGTGATGGTATCTTGTTTACACTGATGGCTTTGCTTGTATCCAGGAGTGTAGAGTTCTTGCATCCAAAGTATTCTTTGGGACTATCACAGGTTTCTTCTAAAGAAAAAGGATGAATAGTATTAGTAGTTCTCACAGTTTTAAAATTCACCAATTAAAAACATTAGAAGAGTCCTGCAGGATCAGACCAGTGGTTCATTTAGTCCAGCATCCTATTATACACAGCAGCCACCCAGCTGCCTTGAACAACTGACAAATAGAGCATAGAGGCCAAGGCCTTCCTAATGTGTTCTCTTATCACTGGTATTCAGAGGTTTGGTGCCTCTGTATAGGATAGTTCTTTTTGCTAACCACAGTCAGCAGGCACTAATAGACCCATATTCCATGAATCTGTTTAATCTTTTAAAACTATCTATGCTTGTGGCCACCACGTCGTCCACTAGCAAGGGATTCCACAATCTATTTCCTATCCTGTTCAAAATTGTATGAACCTTCATCACATCCCCACACTGCCATCTTTTTTTTCTAGACTGGAAAGTCACAGAATCATAGATTTTGAAGGGGCCATAGAGACCCCTGAATCAACACAAGATCAGCCTAAAGCATCCCTGAAGTGTTCGTCCTACTGCTGCTTGAAGTCTGCTCTAACTCATCACTGCTGAACTACTCTTAACTCTTACTGTAAACACACACACACCGCCCAATATCCAGTTTGTCAAGTCCTTAAAGGATGGGTGTTCCAACCCAGTGGTAACCAACACTAGAACTGTAATTATAAACTATTTCTGCTACAGTAACTCCAACTGATTACAGTATACAGGGTCGAATACACTAAAGATGCAGAAAACGATATGTTGAATACATAGATAGAACATGTGGCTGTCAAACCAGGATAGACTACTTTAATCCCAGGACTAGGGCAATTGGAAAATGAAAGGTAGATCAACAACTGCCAGACCAAAAATTCAGATTAAAGGATGTAGACGGAGTAAAAGAACAATACCCTTTGTTTATTTAAGAAACATTTAGCAATGTTTCATAAGGTCAACTTTTCTCACCGGAATATTTCCAAAAGCTTTCCTGAGCAAATAGGAATATAATATACTAATGCATAATTTAAACATAATAAAACACATTAATGCATAATTTGATGAAATAAATATGTGCTCTTATACATATCTCCTCCCACCCATATGTATAAAGCACAAACATATACCTAAATCACTGCCATCCCTGAATGTTTCAGGTGATGAGTAATTATTTGTTCCATCACTAGACTCTGTATTAGCATCTATACTAGAATCCAAGCACTGTAGCAGAAAGTCTGAAACACCTGTTGGTAGGGTCAGCTCTGTAATTAAAGGGAACATATAAAAATGAATAATTGACATTTGAAAATATTCTGCATAAACATGAATGACATTCTTGCAAAAGGACACAAAATTTTAAGATTTGGGTTTCATTTTGTTGAAAGCTATACATCTCCAACTCAGACTAAATTTGTACAGGTTTTACAATGCAGAACTGCAAACAGGCACATGATAAGCTAATAGATGAAATAAGAATTTAACACAAAGTAGATATTGTATACTCATATTTACTACAAAGTACATGCTGTAGTCCCCTATTTACAGTATGGAGACCACATTATTCAGGTTCCATCATAAGCACTGAAATATTTGTTATGCTAAACACAACATGGACTGCATGAACATTTCTACATATACTTTCCAGCTTCATCTCAAAATTTCATTTTTTCATGCCAATAAAACTTACAATGTAAATTAGCCTGCATGAGAAACATTGCAGAATAGACAATAGAGTTGGCATGGGAAACCAATATGTTATTTAACAGTACTTTACATGAAGGGTGCAAGTCACATCTTAAATATACATTTGGAAAAAAAGAGATCTTGATCCCACTACAGTTAAACATACTAACCTGAACTAGTCTCACTGGTCCCCAGGCTCTCTCTACTTCCCAAGTTTAAACGCACGGAACTCTAAAGTCAACAGTGAAAGATTTAGATGATAAAGCATGATCTAGATGAAATTGAGATTTTCCTTTTTGCCATACAAAATTCACAAACCAGTTTCCTGGACATATATCCACACAATTTTCCACCATCAATAAGTCCAGTGACATTGTAGTTTTGATTAGAAAACTAATGTATAGCTCATCACCAAAAACTATTAAGGTAACTATTGTAGGCTGCCTTGATAACCAGAAGTGGGAAGAAAGATCCCTATTTCAAAACTAGAAATATCAAGAGTGGTATTGAATACAAAGCTGAACAATAGGATGAATTACTAGATCATTTCCAGAGAAGGAAATGGTTCCTGAAAGTCTCTTTTCCCTCACCATAAACTTAGTGAAATGGTGTTCTTATAACACCCTGATGATATTTCCTGTACTCCTAGTTCACATGGCTTCCAAAACTAATTTCCAAATCACTAAATATCAGTGAGCATATTGTAAAAGAATTATTTGCATACTGTGGGGACGGACCAGAATGTCTGTAAATTTGTATTTGATCAAGAAAGATTAAGTTGTATGAAACAAAGAATTGAAGAATCAAAATGGAGTTTCTCTATAGTGACCAGCTGAAGCCTGCATGTTTGCGGCAGGTCAAAATGACATGTCAGAAGCTTGTCAGTGATTATACAGGCAAGCAAAGATAAACATCTTGAAGATCTTGTCACTAAAGGGTCAACGTGACAGCAGACATATGCATTTATAACTTTGTTTTTGGGTCAGAGCTAGCTATATGGGATGCCTAATGGAAATAAAAGAGATCAGGGGTTAGAAATGAATGTGATTAGTTAAATTAAAAAGTGTTTTTCTATATAGTTAAATGAACACAGAAATGATAATGAGAGATTCACATTTATTAGTATTTCACTATAATCAATAATTGTATAATCTTTTAAAAGTTAAAATCATTTTAAAAAGGGAAGTTTTATGATCTCAAAGAATGTATGTAGATTCAAACCTGCATGCCCTAAGGAAATCTCTCTCTTTGGGAGCAAACTTAGAAAACAGGTTTTTCTTGGAAACAGAAGTTAGTTTTATTGCTGCCCTTTGCATATGGGCAGACAGAGAGGGCCACGAGCTAACAGCATGCAGCGCTTGAATATCAGAAGGAATCAGACACGTAGAATAGAGGCTGTCTTAATGTGACAAGGAGACAGAACTATCCAATGGGATTTTAAGGTTCATGCTTATAGCACGTGAAAGTTATGGATTATGTACCTGGAACTTAAGGGGATGAACTGTGACGTATGTATACTTTGTATCTATAAAGACTAAGGTCTTTCCTATGGTGGGCGTGTCTCTCATTTGAGAGCACCCAGGGAGTGTCTCTCCCTTGGGAGAGTTCACATTCTGTAACTTATATTCTGCTAAGTAAAAACTGTCTGTCTGTTTCTGATGTCAGATGTCTGATGCTTTTATTTCTAACATATCTTTTCTCAAACAGCTGAGCAGGCCGGACTTGAGTTCTGGCCTCATAATACAAAGTGTCGTATATACATTTTGTTAGGACATAGGCGGGCATTCCTTTTTTTCAGCCCGTCATTGACATATTGCTCAGACCTATTAAGAGCTCCAACAATAACATTCATACCTGTGGTGTATTACTGTCAATTTCATTGATTTTTTCACTCATATTCATGCCTGCGTTGTCATTATAATTTAGTTCAACACTACATGAAAAGGAAACAACAAAATTATGGGGCTACATTTGTCATGGAACAGTTCAAACCTTCTCCATTATTAGGATCCCTTCCCTGGCAAATGGCAACTGTCCCTAATTTAGAACATATTACAACTATCCAATGTCCTTAAAAGCTGGAGGTTACATTACAGCTACAATAGGGATAGTTCAAAAATGGAGCAAGTTATTCCAAAAAAAGGAGTAAGTCTGTCCACAGTACCTACAAATACACATTATATGGTTTGACATCATAGTGCTGAGATCCTCCCCAAGATACACAGCATTTTGTGTGAGTGTAATAATGTACCTTTGTTCAGCTGAAAAGCAATCCACGTTGGAAGTTTCTTGAATTGCTGGTAATGTTTTTGCACTAACGCTTCCAATCTGCCCTGGAGAAAAGCAAATACTTGTTCAAATACTAGGTTACCAAGACCATGTAAAAAATGTGCCGTTTTAACAGATTGGGTTCCACTGAATTAAAAAGAAATTCAGCAGTGCTACACTATGCATTTCAGAATCATGTCTACAGAAATCAGGTCAGCAAAAAATATGATAGGTTGCTTTTCACTAGTATGGTAATTTTTTTTAAAAAAAATCACAGATAAGCATGATTAATTCATTTGCAGGTAGTGAGGGGGAAGAAGAGTTTAGATTTATATCCCCTTTTCTCTCCTGTAGGCGACTCAAAGGGGCTTACAATCTCCTTTCCCTTTGAGGTGGGTGGGGCTGAGAGAGCTCCATAGAGCTGTGACTAGTGCAAGGTCAACCTGCTGGCATGTGTTGGAGTTACAAGCTAATCTAGTTCCCCAGATAAGCCTCCACAGCTCAAGTGGCACAGCGGGGAAGCAAACCCAGTTCTCCAGATTAGCATGCACCTGCAAGGAGCATCAATGGCATGAGAAACCTTTTGGGGTGTCAATTATAGGTACTATAAAGGTTGACTCATTTGGCTGTTTATGAGGGGGAAATTTGTCAAGAAATTTTAACTTTCTCATGCAAGCCTCTCTTTTAGTCAGACCTACTTCTCAATTAAACAAAGTAATCCTGCAAAGTAGTTTTATAAAGTGGACACTGCCAAACTCCACAAAAGAGGACATCCAGATAAAGCATGAGGTCTTGATTAATAGCAAGCAATTATGCCAATAGTACTCTATAAAGTTACCTTGCTTAAGTCAACATCAATAGGATACTTTTCTTTTATATCTCATAGACTCAAAGCCTCTAAATGAATTGGTAACTATTATAGCTGTTCCTCTATTGCTTTAAAATTTGTACAAGACTAACTTTTGGCAAAATAGCTGCTACATTCTCATATCTCAAACTTTTAAAGTATAGCCTGGTCACCACTAAACTCAAGTGCCCCTTGTAGGATATTTGACTATTTTTTCCTTAGAACAGACTAGTCATATCATACCAGAAGCATTATTTGAACTCCCTTAATCTCAAATATGCGTTGCTATGCTGCAGAAATACTGTCCAAGAAACAAGACAAAAGCTGCACTGGGAATATGGCATTGTCCTTCAGTTTTCTGAACTCTAGTCCTCTACAAAAGGATATTACTTCCAGAGCCTGCTTTTTAAAAAAAGTAGAACTTCTGTGTTCCACAAGAGCATTCAACGTCTAATTTTTATTCAAGTTATTTTTCCAGAATACAAGATAGGATGTTTTAAAAGTGTGGGTATCCGTTCAGATGGGCTGTAGGAAGCAAACTAAAACATACTCATAAGGAAAAAACTCCCTCAGTAATAAAGATGCAACTGATATGCCTGAGCATTCATTCTGGCATGACACTATAAGGAAGGCCCTGCTAAAACAGACCTAGTCCAGCAATATTTGCAAAATCCCAGAAAGGAACAGGCTAGAAATTAGCCAACAACCCAGTGATGGACCATACTATTTTTTTCAGTGTACTCTGCTATATAGAACAATTATATAGAATCAAGAAAAGCAGATGCCTTAATTCTATGTGATCAAGAACCACAAACACCTTTACTTATACTATAATTTTGACATTGCTTTTAGTGTACAGTATTCCTTAGCGATTATCATCCTCACACCACCGCTCTTGGAACCAGGGATGATTAGTAAAGTGTGAGGTTCTTAGGCTTGTCCAGGCTAGCACCTACAGAAAACTTTATGGGTGAACAGAAATTTTGACATGGATTTCTCCCTATTTCTAAACATATGGCATTCTCTGTATAGCACAGGCTAAAATACCTTCACATTACACATACAACCCTGCCCCAAACACACAAATCAATTTCATCTGGAAAACATAATAAATCAGGATATAACAAGAACTGTTTTTTTTCCAAAACAAAACAGAGCAAAAGAAAGACACAATATCAGCTACTAAGTTCAACATACCCATGCAGTGTTAGGGGGAGAGTGGGAGGTACTAATAGTACTAACACAATAAAGACATTTCTCTCCCTGGAATTAGTTACAAATTGAACAAAATAAGACAAATGAATTTTGAAAGAAATAATTACAAATACAAAAAAAGGAGTAGTTTAGCCTCCTGAAATCTTGTGATTCAAACAGTCCATTGAGGGACCTTCCATGAAATGCCTAGCAGGCCTATTAGATTTTGATTCATGCCACTAATTAAAACCATCACTGAAAGGAGTTTGCACATGAGCCCAATTTACAGTAATATTTGCACAGAACCTATGCTTTTATTCTCATCTCCTACAGATAACACACAACCAGTCCATAGCATTATAGAATTATTTATGAGAGATCCTTTTGTGCCACTGACTGCACAAAGGCACAACAAAACACATTTAATCCAGTCACACAGGAACAGAAGAGGAAAATAAATTTAGTTGCCCACAACAGAAATTATTACTTTTGGCAGAAGTCTGCCTTCTACGCTTGGAAAGAAGGTCTAAGCACTGCCGAGGGGCATTCTTCCTGCCCACAGTGCCAGGAACTATCACGCCTGGCACAGGAGAACCACAGTGTTTGTTCTTTTGGGCCTTCCTTTTCCCAGAGTAGGTGCGCAATTTGATCCAGTCCATCTCACTTGCTTTTTTTCTCTAGAACAGAACAGTCTGCAAAGGAAAAAAGGACACAGTAAGACCAGCAGTGCTTTTATCATGTCTGGAGGATGATATCCCCAAACACTGTTGCCACATGCTTTCTCAAAAATGAAACATAGAGAACACCTTGCCAAAAACATGTGAAACAATGGAAGGCAGTTAAATTTCAAAGGTTTGTTAACGAGGGATGCCAAGCCCAGACTACATACACAAGGAATGTGAGCTACTCATTGGTGCTCTATGAATCTATCACCCCTCACAGAGCTTTGTATCACTTAGGTTAGCCAGCTCTTGCCAGGGGTTACTAATCCTATTTAAATTCCTCGGGTTTACTCCTTACAGGTGAACACAAATTCCAAAAGGACTGGTGTACTCCTGTGCCCTTTTAATGAACATAACCTGGCTTGCTTTGGATCTTTCATCCGCCTTCACAAGTGCTTTTGAGTGGGTGGGGGTTTAAAAAGGTTTCCCCTGAAACGAACGGCGCAGAGTAAGAGGAACAACACAACGGCTCGTCTAAATCTTAAGCTGTTTTTCCGCATAACCACCGCAGCTCTACTCCCCCCTCCCGCTCCCGGCCTCCGCCCGACATTTGGGGAGGAGGAATGATGGAGGCATTAAGAGAGCAGCCGCCGCCATCCAATAGTAACCCAGGACGTCATTCGGGTCTCCAGTCAGCTAGTTCCGCCCCAGCGGGGGTGAGTCTTTCCAGCAGCGGGAAAGCGAACGCCTTCGAGTCCGCTGCTTGCCCTCCTCTTCCTTAATACATTAATGTGGAAACCCTCCCTCTTGATTTGCGTGCGGGGGCACATTCTCACGCTCATCTTACGCGTCAATTTGTACGCGAGCTTCTTACTCTCGTCTCTCCCTTGCGTCGAATTCTGCTCATAGCAGGAGAGTCACCAGTGGTGTTGCACGCTTCGCCTTTGGAAAGTCGTCTGCTTAGTGCTATCCACAAGACAACGCTATATTCCAGGGATGTGCCTTGTGATTGGCAGATTGGTCACACCCTGAAACAGGCACCAACAGAAAGGGTGGCATATTTACAGTTTTCCCTACCTGTGGGTCAAGAAAGAAACCATGACGGGATAAATATTGGGAGCCAAATGTAAATTTCCCTCTTCAACACATTGTAAGATATTGAAGGTTTCATGAGTCAACCATTGATTTCCTTCTCCCACCCTTATTTTCCTTAAGTGGACAGATACTCTGTGGCTCCTGAAATGACTTTGTCTTCATCAGGCTTGGGGGAAGGCAAACTCCTTGTAGTTTTTGCTTGCTTGCTTGTTTAACGTACTGGAAGAGTTCACTGAGCATAGAGAAATGTGTGTGGGCCCAGTTTCCCACTCTTATTGATAGACATTTGACCATCAACTTTATTGTTAGAAAAACAGGGTTACACTTAACTGTAACTATTGTTCATTTAGTGATCTTCTGTGCTGGCACACATTGGGACTGTGTGGGCATAGGCCAGCTGTGGAAAAGATCTCCAAAGCTTTCTAGCAGACTAGGAACACCCCTCCTACACCTGGCATTTAATGGCCAAAACGATCATGTGACAGCATGCTCTCCGCCAGAGACCCCAAGAAACTAAGGTTTCAGAGAGTTTCCAGCAGGGTGGGAGGGAGGTATGTGTGCTTGCCCAGAAGACTGCTGAATGAGCAAAGTTACAACCTGTTTACATCATCATGGTTTCTGTGTAGTCCCACATTGGGAAATTAGCAAGCTAAGGAGGTACGCGTGAAGCTCTCAAAGGAAGACACCTTTCCAATAGTTTATCATCCCTCCTTCTAGTCATGTGACAGTTTGGCAATAAACTGCCAGAGGGAGGAGGGGCACTCTTTGCTGGAAAGCTTCAGAAATCTTTTCCATGGCTGGCTTGTACACACATAATCCCAATGTGGGACTGCACAGAAGCCACAAAGAATATTATAACATGATTTTTCCAATAGACTTAAAATTTTCAATAGACTTTTTTCAATAGATTTTTTTCGCCATCAAGTTACAGCTGACTTATGGTGACCCCATCAGGTTTTCAAGTCCCTCTGCATAGGGACCCTGATATTCCTTAGAGCTCTCCCATCCAAATACTAATCAGGGCCAAAGCTTGCCTGGCTTCTGAAATCATCAGGCAAGTACACCAATATATTCCTTGGTGATATTTGTGGGTGTTTTTGTTTTGTTCAATAGATGGCAGACTGGTTCCCCTTTCTGAGTTGCTAGTTTTGTAATCCTGTCATGCTGTTTTTAAATTTAGATCTGTTGTTGTTATCTCCTGTTTCCTGATAGTGTTAAGTTTAATTTAAGTTTAATTTATTGTTACAGTCTTTGACCAGCAAGCAGAAAATAATATACTGGATGAGCTGTATCCATAGGCAGCAAGAATAGTAATATTAGAGAATGAAAGAACACTCATCCCCCACAAACAAAAAGCCCCTTAAAAACAGGGCTTCAATAAGCCTCTCTGTAGACTTGTGAGCTGCTGGCTTTATAAACTAGTAGACAAAACCGTGCTACGTAGCTTGAGCTTTGGAGGTTCTTACAGGTCAGGAGCCAGTCAAGCCTTGCTTTCTCTGACTGGCCTGGGAACTTTTCAAGAATTGGATGGATAAACTTTGAACATGCCTCCTTGAAGTGTACACCATGGAAGAATACATTGACTCCACTTCCTCTGTTGACATGGACATATCTGACAGTGTAAACTATAATTAAATATAAGATAAAATCTTAGCCCCTCTTATGCCCATTTATTTTCCCTAGGAAAGTTTTTTTAACAAGAGTGATACTGCTGTGAAAAGTCTGCTGTAAACTTAAATTCCAAAACTTTTAAAAATGTAATCCTTGCTTCTTCTGAATACTTTCCAAAGTTAAACATTTGTGAAAATGTGTTTCTCAAACAGAATATAACTTAGGGGTGATCTTACAGCATTGCTGGGTTCTTTAATATAAGCCTGGGATTAACATAGGGTGCCAAAGAATACCCATATATTTTTCCATTCTACAACCAAATATTATGTAGAAGACATGATATTATGTGTGATCAGGGATCTCAATATTTTTGCTTAAATAAAAATAAATCATCCTTGGAAAACTTTGAGACAGAAAGAGAGGGGGGGGGGACTTTAACCTTTCCTACTGACTGATTCCTCAATAGAAATCTTTCCCCGGCCTCAGCCGTAAAAAGTTACTAGTTACGGTGAGATTTTAAAAAAAACAATGTAAGGCCATTTCCGCACGGCCTCCTTCCGCCCCCACGCCGCCAAGAGTGCGGGCGGCGTGGGGGTGGAAGCCCGTTCGCATGCAAGCATGCGAACGGGCGAAACGGAGGCCGGCAGACGGCAGGCGGCTCCGCGACGGAGCTTCAGCTTCTTCACTGATCTTTTCGTCGCTGTCATGGCGCCACAGCCCGCCCACGCTGCCCTCCGACTCTGGAGGTCGGAGGACAGTGTGGGCGGGGCTGCGACGCCCGCAGGCTTAATTTTGCAGGAGGACACCGTGGAGTGGGCGGAGACGGGAGACAAAGACGCTTCGGAGCGGGCGGCGCTGTTCGCGACCGGGCCAAGCAGGAAGACGCTTCCTTCCCAACAACAACCCTTTAAAGGGTTGTTGTTTAGGGCGGCTTGACGCCGCCCTGGGGGGAGGGAAGAAGAGTCAGGTCGCCGCTGCTGCGTTGCAGCAGCGGCGCCTGTGCGAACAGCGGCCTGGGGGCGCCTTTTTTGGCGCTCCCAGGCCGTCATAAATGGGCCGTGCGGAAACGGCCTAAGAATAGCTTTGCATCTCACTGAGCAATTGGGAAATATATTGCTTTACTTTAAACCTTCATAAGTGAAAAGCTAGTAAAAGCTGATATTCAGGAAATATGCATGAGAAAGTTAGACTCTCATTTACTATACAATAAAGTATACTGAATGTGAATTTTTTAAAAAAGATCCTGCACTTCAAAAAATAAATTCAATCAAATGTATGTTCCATTATTAAAGATGCTGAAGAAGAAAGTGCTTACATAATGGCATGCATCCACCTTTAGGCTGGAGGAAATTTGCCCAGCTAAGGAGAATTTCTCCAACTTAAGGGGTCTTCCACCGAAAGACTTTTAAGTTGGAGGAAGTTTCCTTAGGCTGGCCAAAGGCTTCAAACTTTGCTCAAGGAAGTGGCAGAATTCATGCAACTGTTATATAGAGGAGAAATACATGGGCTTCTTTTGTGCCTTCACCCAGCACAGTGTGATTTGATCTTCTAGCTCTTTTGAGTATCTTCTGTATATTCCTCTCATATCTATGTACTTCCCAATAAGAACAGTGAATATTCATTGCTACCCATTCTGCCCTCACATAATTGCATTTTATTGTATTTTAATCCTGTCTTTCCTTCTGTTTATCATCAATATATCTATTCTGAACAACAGTGTGAATTAGGAGATTAAAAAAATACACAGTGGGGTCATGTACTCCGCCCCTTGCAACTCAACAAAAATCCCCAGATTTGCAGAAAAATCCCCAAATGTAATAAAAACAATTTGGGAGAGATGTTAAAATCCTAAAATAGAGAATCCAAAGATTCTGTGGAATCTCACAAGATCACTGGAACCAGGGCACAGGCAATTCTAGCATGACTGGAGTTGGGGGAAAGCTCCATCAGTGAAAGTGGGGGGAAAGGAAGTGATGAATGGGGAGAAAAAAAGAATGGAAATTGGGAGGAAGTGGAGGAAAGGCTTGAGAGAGGAAGAAGGATAAATATGCTTAGGGATAGAATATAGTGAACAAACTGAGAAGAGAGTAGAAAACAGGGCGAAGGAGAAAAGGCAGAGAAAGAGGTGGGAAGTCAGAGGAGGCAGTGTATGGGGAAGAGATTTCCCTCCTCCACAAGTGTCCTGGATCTTCAGGTTGCAGTACTATATTCTTCAGAAATTATTTTCACAGATCAAGCCACACATTCATAAAAGGCAGGAAAAAAACTGCAGTTTTAAGCTGGCCCCAGCACCAAGGCCAGCAGCAAACAGACTGCTCCGATCGCCATGGGAATGTCAGATGGCATGCCTGGCCCTGCACTCAAACTCCATGTCAAGTTCGGTAACCAAACTCCATGTGAATTTTGAGAGTAGTGCTGTTTAACTCCATTCTGGTCAGGGCTGGGGCACAGCTGCGAGCGGGGTGGTGGTGGTGGTGCCCAGAACACTAGGCCCCTCATGCCTTCCTCACTACACCAGTGCTTCTGAACTCTCTCAGCCCAATCTTCTTCACAACATGTCTGTTGTGGGAAGGGGCAGGGAAGCTCATTGTAAGCTGCTTTAAGACTCCTTACAGATAAAGAAAAAACGAGGTATAAAAACCAACTCTTCTTTTTGAATGTTGTTTACCTGACCTTGTGGAAATGCCTGTTAACTAGAGAAAGTGTATATACACACACACACAAAGTAGAAAAGATAAGCGGAATAATTATCTCAAGTTTATTATTTTAAACACATGGTCTGAAAAAAATACTATGCATTTCCAGTTATGGGTTTGTGTTAAACAAGCTCATACATTTGGTTATGTAGTTACTGCCGATTTAATCACAAGAGTGTATTCAAATCTCTACAAGCTCCTGAATAACTGTCTTCAATGAGATTTGAGTCAGATCATTTGCTAAAGATTTCTGTGGTGGACCTCAGATTCTGTCATTTCCTTTGGTCATTTAGAAAACAAAACCCAGCATGATTTAGTATAGGCACTCATTTTTGACTGATTGGTACTTGATTGTATGGAAAATTGGAATAAAGATTTTATAAAATATTTGTCAGTTAAGAGGATCATTGACCAGTTTCAAGAAATCTGAGGATCTTTCTGTTCTTTATAAAATAAAGTTTTCACATTTGTATCTTTAAATTCTTGCGATGCAGGTAAATATACCAAAACTGGGGGGAAAAAACCCAATACTTTTAATTACAGTTAAGATCATGTGTTTTAAATGTCTTGATAGGTTTCAGACCCTTCCCTTTTCTTCAGCAAAAAATAAACTATATGTACAAAAATGGTACTTTGAGTGTGTCTTTGCGCCTGTATTTAAATGCAAGTATATTGTGCTATTGCGTGACAGAAGGGGCAAAATTAAAAGTATACTGAAATACTGTCTTACAAAAAAAAATATAATTGGTGATAGTTGTTACAGGTGATGTATGTGTGACTTCGGGGTTTCTTGTTAATCACCAGAAGCATTTTCTGTGTTGCAGGTAGTATGGGCCAGTGCAAAGGAGTATAACTGTACTTCTAACCCTCTTGCAGAAACAGGAAACAAGATTAATGAAAGTTCATTTGCTCAAATTTTCTCTTTCACAGAGCTGTGCTCCCTTGTATCTGAATTTCTTAAAAGAAGGATATTTATTGCTTAATTTCTGATCTTCTGTCAAGGCCACAGTCCAAATAACACCAATTATTCTTTGTAAACAACATTCAGCATGTTTAACAAGTCAAACAAATCCCATTGAAATTAAAAGTACTTTCACAAATTTCTCAGGAAGTTCATATTGACAGGCTTTGAATAGTGTTGCTGAAATTCTTTTTAAAAGCATGAAATGGTATAACATCATCTTGATATTGCCAGTGATGACTAATGCCTTATCTCGTAGATACCTTGTGTTTACAGTACTGAGAGAGCAAATGTTCCCATATATCACACATTCAGTATAGGAATTCCATGCAAGTTTAGTTTAACTGCTGAATGAAATGAAAATCCACTCAGGAAAAGTCTGAATCTCTTTTCAGTGTTTTGATGTTTTTAGCTTTAAAAATTCTATATGGAAGGATGGGTATCCATCCATGCATGGGTGAGGTCACACACTGCCTTAGAAATGAAACTGATGCAGGCAGAAATGGTTTCCAGTCAGGTCTACTCAATTTCACTGATTTGGAAAATAGGCTAATGCTGCTAACGAAAACAGAATGTATAAGGTCCTCACCTCCACATCACTGTGTCCCATCTTCCAATAATGGTTTAAGCCCCGTGACTCAGTAGTGACAGGGTATGTAGAGATGCTTCCACTCTAGCCTTTCCATTAATATTGGCCTCTTTCTGACTAAGACTCCAGAAATTATGTCTGATAGCATTTCTACTCAATTATTCATTACTATTTTGGCCCTGGTACTGCCTGTTTTGTTTACATTTTAAATGTAAGTCAATTTTAAGTGTAGTCAATTTTGGAACTTCCATTACAATTTGTATTGGATTCTTTTCAAGTGTAAACCTATTTATTTATTTGCTTAGTTTATACCCCATTTTTGTTCCCAATGGAACCCAAAACAACTTACATCATTCTCCTCTCCTCCATTTTATCCTCATAATGACCTTGAGTGTGTGTGACTGGTCACAGAGCTTCCATGACACACTGGAGATTTAAGCCTGGATCTCCCAGATCCTAGACTGGTAATCACCTCACCACAGTGGTTCTTTTAGTGCTCTTTTATATTTTGGATTATAGAGACATGGACTGTAATATACTCTTCTTTTACCTGGTTTAGAGGTATTAGAGGACTCCCCTTCTTCCATTACTTATACTAAAATAACCCCCTTCTTCAGAGGTGGGATCCAACCAGTTCTCACCACTTCTCTAGAAGTGGTTACTAATTTTTTCTGAGAGCCGAGAAGGGGTTACTAAAGCAACCTCCCTGCCCAATAGGGACTGGAGGTGCATGTGTGCAGCGGCGCCACTGTTTGAATCCCACCACCACCGGAACCTGTTATTAAAATTTTTGGATCCCACCACTGCCCTTCTTTGCTGTGTTATTGAAACTGCAGCCAATTCCAGTTTCAAGGCACGAGATAAAATTGACAGATTGTAATTTGAATAGCAACTGTAGGGTTTTATTAATTTCACCCTCAAAGACATTAAATATATATTCAGTCCACAAAGTCAGGCATAGAAAGGATTAGGTAGCAGGAATTGTATTTAAAAGGACATTGAATCTCTCCAGAACAACAGCAATGGGACAAGGACCGAGTGGTTGATTCAATTTCTACCAACAGAATTTGAGGACAATTTAAGCTGGGAGAAATTTTCCAAGCATCACTATCTCCTTGAAGAAGATCCATTATATGGGGACTACATATTAAGCCATCAGTGTTTGAATCTACTTATATAGTGTCAGCATGTTGTCAAGATTATGGATGGATACCATCCATTAAACTTTCCAGCCAGAATTTAGATGAATTCTACAATACATCAAATATCTTGTTTGGTTTTTTTGAGAGAATTCTTTCTGCTCAGAATGCTTCACATTAAAAATGTTATATCTATCATTTTTGAACAAAATATTTTCCAGAGTTTTCTATGAGGCATAAGCACATTGTTTAAATTGTCAGATTTCATGCAAAAATAGTATATTCTTTTTAAAGTGCACATTCATTTTATTTACATAAAGATCACAGATTTGTGCTTTTCACACATGGAAAACTGAGGATCATCATTTCAAGTTAATTTGTTTCATTGATAGAAAACTGTTAGAGCTATTCTCTGATATATGCAATAAAAATAAAGATCAAGGCATTAAAAAGAAACAATTTTACTGTTAACATTACCAACAAGGTGCTGTAAAAATATTCACTCTGCAAAGAAACTTGTCTTTTTTTCATACAGTATATCAGGATAATTGACATTTCAGTGTTTGGTTATTCTTCAGATATGATTCAGTGCTTATGGTAATTAAGAAAAAAAATCCCTTACATACTTTTTGGCTCATTTATATTTTAATGGGAAGACTATTCTTTTATCAGAACATTTTCATAAAGTAAAGATATGCTATGTCCTCTTAATCCATAGGAACACTTGGGTTTTGTTTCTGAATGCCATAATCTACCCATTTTTTATTTCTAGAAAAGTTCACACATGCATGTTCAACATGTGGCAGGACACTGAAGTGATGTTTTTGATGTACTGAAACAGCCACAATAGTTTAGCATTACAGATAAAACTTCTGCATAGTTCTATCTTAGTCAAACATCATGCCATGGATGAAGTTCACATATTTGACTACAAGTCATTGACTGATGCACATGCATGTGTGAACCTGGCTCAACTCTTCTCTTACAACAGCACATAACTCATGTTGAAATGCTATGAATTTCTTTAATGAACATTTCTAAACTTTATTTTCTCAAAATGACACATGCCTATTGTTCTAACTAGAACATGCCAGGTTCTAGAGCATCTTCCCCCAGATAGTCCTGTCTTCTAAAGTGAAGACTGAAGAAGAACCCCCAGAAGCATAGCTCAAAGGGTGCAGGGGGGTGCATGAGGCACCAGGCCCGTGCCCCTGTGGGGGCACGGCAAGGCTGTTCCAGACGTGGCATGGCAGGACAGGGGCGTTCCAGGGCAGGATGGGGGGCAGAGGATGCACCAGTGCACCGGGCACTTTCCCCCCTTGCTAAGCCTCTGTTCTGGTCCTAGATATTAATGTGCTGAACCGTGGTGCTTACTGGGCTCTTGGAGTAGGCAGGTGCAATGCACAGCTCCTTCATTTATCATCAAGATATAGGAATCACAAAAAGATCAAGAACTTCTTTCCAATGATGCATATGTGATGAATAGGTACCTTTCGAAATTTTACAAGCCAAAGTTCTTGTTCATACTGAATTTGCATCTGTTTAGTTTCAATGATGTTGATGCCAAGTTGGTCTGTACTTTCTTTTTATTATAACTTGGGATTTGGAACAGACTGGGAACCTGTATTTTAGCTGGTTGCTGTCCTGATCCTTTTTAACTGCCTGCTGGCATAACTTCATGGCGTGGTCCTGATGTCATTGGACTAGCTGGTGTTGACTGCAACAACTTTTTATAACCAGGTCATTAATGCTGGGGCGAGCACTTGAATCCTTAAAATTCTACCCATCTTCAGTTATATAACAGTATGGTTCATTGTATGTAATTTGTATAAGAATGAGTATATTCCATCCTACGCATTTACTTTCTAGCACAGGCAGTCTTAGGGTCATTTTAAAATTTAAGTCCTTCAGCTTAACTTGTTTGTTCATTCTTAGACATCACTCTAGCAACATGTCAAGCCTGTTTAACTAGAAATAGGATGGCTCTCATAGACTATGGGTGCAACAGGAAAGCAACAAGGATTCTTCTCACAATCCAGGGGTGGGGGTCTATGGATGGCAGCTACGCCATCTCCAGAGGAATGCGGAGGTGCGGCAAGGTAAAAAAAAATTAAGGAAACTTATCAACCTTCTTGAAACTCATCTAACCAGCCCAATGGATTGAAGTGGCCTTTTTGCTGGCATAAATGGAAACCAGCAAAAGGGGGCATTCCTGGGCTGAAAGGCCTGAGGAAGCTAACAAAGGTTTACCCTGTCCCCTAAAATGCCCTAATCAGCACAGGTTCCTGCATCAGAGGAACGCTGGCACAGCTGTATCATAGGTGTCCAGGAAACACACAGCTGCATGGTTCCCTAGCACTGGAATAAGAGGATGCAACTTACACCACATAGAGGGGCAATGACACCAACGTTGGGGTCATACTGGTTCCACAGCCACCGCCACCGCCCCCCCGCCCCCATGGACTGCACTGTTAAAGGGCTAAAATAAATTCCTCAGGCCAACTAAGTAGAATTGTAACTTCATCAGCCACTGTCTTTGTTTTGAATGCTCCACTTGGGTCCTAGTGCCTACCTAACAGAACTAGGTAGGCAGGCACGAGGACCCAAGCGCAGCATTCTAAAACATGTGGCATGTGGCAAATGTATTTAAAATTCTACTTCGTTCTTTTTGTTGAAAAGGATATAAGCTATCTTCCATGTAACTGTTGCCTGGCTAAACTCCAGAGCAATGAGAAGGCAGGAAGAAATAATTTTAACTGCCCTTTCCAAATATTCTTTAAACATTAATCATCAGTGTCGGAAAAATGACTTTTAAGTTGCTTTCATGTCATGCCTTCACTGAGTTTAATAAGACTGACTTTCATAGAATTTCCATCTCTAGAAACAGATTGCAAGTGACGAGCAAGACAGTAAACCATCAAGCCAACATTTCTCCTGTTGACTTGTCACGACAGCATCTTGTACAGCTTAACTTCTCTAGATTGCTTCTTTTTCTCTTATAAATAACATTGAATGTCTTTATGAACAGCATACACACTGAGTTAGAAGGGAAGAACTATGGTGATTGGGAGTTTCCTTGTCCGGATTCAATAATATAATTTCTCAAGATAAAAAGTACAACTAAAAAATTTCTACTTTACAATAATGGTCATGATCCAACCAATATTATGTCCTTTAAAGTCTTTTCAAGTCTAAAAATGAAATGCAAACCGTTCCCACCCACTTAATTTCAATAGAAGTAATATAAGCAAATAATAACTTGGCCAACTAAAAAGGACTTGTAAATCCTTAACACTGCCTGGATCATATCTAACATGGCCCTAAAAACTGCTTTAAGGAATAAAATGCTATTATCCAAAGGGCTTCGGTACAGATTAAAACAAAACATTTTTAAAAAAACAAATGGCAGTTAAACAAGAATAAGATATTAGTTTAATTTGTGTGCTACTCTTCTCCATTATTTACATTTCTCAGAAATGTGCATTGTAAATCATTCTTCCCAAGCATTACGTGAACCTTGGTCGAAAACAAACTTGCATAAGATTTCCCATACAAATATGAAATTAGAATGTTCATTATCTGCTAGAAAATTACAGCTTGGTATTCAAGTGTCAATCTACTTACTGGACTTAGTGGAAAGATAGAAAGAAGACACCAAACCAAATCCTCCTTAATTCTTTTGCACTAATTGCACTAATACTACAGAAAAGCTGAGCAATAGAAAATTAGTTCTTCCGGTGTATAAGAATAAGATGAACCATATAATCCAACGGATTGAGTACTTTACAATCTTATCAACATTTGAATGGATGGCATATAAATGACAATTGCACATGGACATATTTTTAGATATTTCGATCCTTTTATAGATGCTTATCTGCAGACTTGCCACTATTACTGTTATATTTTGCTATATTATTTTCTTTTCTATTAGGAGATTGCAATTAATTTTTTTAATGAAACCTTTCGTTGCTGGGCATCTGAAAAGTTAACAGCCCAATCCAGAGCACTGGGCTGGCAAAATAGAAAAAAAAACACCCTTTCTGTTGCCAAAAAGCCCTCCATTGGGCTCAGTGGGTTTATGCCACCAAAACCCATGGCATAAGTCCATACCTTGGGTGCAGCCTCCTGGGGGGCAAAGCTGGGGTGGAAGCTGACTAAGGTTGGCTCCACCCTAACCATGCCACCGGAATACCTCTGCTACAGGAGCTCTGACAGTGGCCATTGTGGAGGGCCACAGCAACTGGCTGCGAGAAGATTTGCCCCTCTGCTGCCAGGGTAAATGCCATTTGACATTTGAAAAATAGAACACCCCCATTTTGTATCCACCAGAAATACTATATTGAATAATGCAGCCATTTTTAATCCTGATTGTTCAGAACAGATGTTAATAAATTAGGTTTTACACATAAACTTGCTCATTCAATTAATCTCTTTTCTTGTTTTAATTTCTCAGTCAAACTTCAGATACTTCCACAAAATGTATGGGACAATTTAAATCAACAGTTTTAAAGTCTTTTAACCTAAGAATTTGCACTAGGCTGTTTTATAAGAAAGGAAACGAATGTTTGTCTGCACAGCCCACTGAATGCATATAGCAGCACGTCCATATAGGCAGGGTACTGTTCATCACACTTATTACATGGATGATTTTAGAAATAATTGTGGGTGTAATGAAAGAAGTCTGCTTGCTTCTTTCAAAGTGGGACTTCAAATAGATGCTCTAAAATCTCTCATATAGAGTAATATGGATACAGCCACATGGAAGTACAAATATGAACCCGTCCAACCACACACGTGCAGACACCACTTCCTAGCAGTGATACACAGGGGAATGGTAGCATATATTTTAGCTGTCCTGTTATATGAAACTCCATCAGATGGCAGCACCAGCCAACACTGTCATGAACTACTGTTTCTGCACAGGCTGTTTCACATAGAGGATTTTAAAGCATCTGAACTGTGTGTGTGTGACCCAACTGCAAGCATAGAATTCAATGGTTATAGGGGTGTTGTGTGGTTTCCGGGCTCAATGGTTATACTTCTACTGTTCTAGTAATACATTAATAAATATCTCCTGCTAGGAAAAGTGATTGATCCTCCTGATGCTGATTCTTTTAAATTTTGATTTTACACCTACTTCAGAATAGTCAATGACTTGTTTTACCACCACAAGGTAAAATCTAAGCATCACAAGAAGTCTTAAGCAAGTGTTTCTATCCGCACTGAAACCCTAAACATTTATGTAGACAAATTCTCAGTTGCTGTGGGGTTAAAAGGGATCTTAGAAATACAAGGATGGCTCTTCCTAGCCTTTGCAACTCTTATTCAGCAAAAGTTTATTATTAAATGGGTGCACCAGAAAGGCACCCATTTCTGTTGCCACATATTAAGATGTTTAAAAGACTAGGAGAAACTACTGACATCTTCTTAAAGCAATGGCCTCACAATGAGGAAATATCTCATGGCAAAAGCCAGGCATTGTACCACAGCAGTCCCAACCATACTGTTCAGGAACGCTCATATTTGCTGTCTTGCCATGATGGCAGGAGACCTGGGCTTCACAAACTTGGAATCACGGCTCAAATTAACTGCATATTACCCATGCGCGAAACAAACAGTACAGTCATTAGTCCCTCCATAGTCCCTCCTTCACCTCCACTCTGCTCCAAATCTCCCTACTACAGCTAAATACAGCTGAAGCTTATTCAGATGTGCCTATGCAGATGAAGCTATTCTATGAGGTAATATGCTGATGGCTGGAACCGTCAGTGGCATAGGAGAGAAATCTACACAATAGCAGTAGGAAAAAAGCCACCAAGGAAGAAATGTTCAAAGGTCCACTATCGAGTGGGGGGAGCACTTTACACAATCTACTTGCAGGGGACTGGAAAGACTAAGAAGTGGGGACGTGGGTCAAGTATGTCATGTCAAGCCAAAGTTGTCAGTAAAAGCAGCAGCTGATGCCAATATGGCTGGATTCAAGGAGCCCCAAAGTCTAGAGAAGAAGCTGTGCTCTAGGCTCCAGCAGCATAATGGCTGGTAATAGATCCAGCCAATAGACCTGCTGATGAGACTCAGAATCTTGCCTGACTTTGAAAAGATGCACAGTAGGAAGTTCTGCTTCAGAACCTCACTTCTCTTAATTTGGTGGAATGAAACATTTAGAGTAGGGCAGTAAAATTATGCTGTATATTTATACCAGCTCATTCAGTCTTGCAAACATCTCATAGCTGCCACAACACAAATTCTTTAAAGGTAAAAACCAGAGGCCTTTAATGCCTTGATCATTTCACAAAATGTCTGTAAGTCTAGTAAAGGAGATATCCTCCCTAAGAAATACCAAGAATTCAAGGCCTATTAATTCCTAAAATATTTCTCTCAATTACATTTAAGTATTCATCCAGTGTGCTCCACAAGGTCTAATACAAAGTACCTCGGAAATCAGTTTTCTTTTATGGATTAATTCATCAAAATAAATTCAATTTACATTTTGCAAAGCATAACAGCTGCCTCTAAGAACAATCAAGAATTTCAGTATTAAGTTCTAGATCAGGGTAAAAGACTTATTGGTGGATTTCATCATCCATCAAAAGGACATTTGAGGTAGACCACATAGTCTCTGATGTTTTCTGTAAGAGCTCAATGTCAGTAAGTTCCTGGCCATATAGCTATTCAGTTGGACTGGAAGTCTAGACAAGCGCAGGGGAGGTATATGAGCATGCAATGGCAACCTGCGAACCAGGACAAGAACTTCCTATTTCTAAACAGTTCATAATAGTAACCATCCACAGAGACATCCAACAACCCTCTACATCATATTACTGAATCAGGACTGCAGATAAGTGTAATATAAAATAGGCAAATCCTTCCCATTTACTAGGGAATTTATGTGGGAATTAATAACAAAATGTAAATGTAAAATACTTTATGGAAAAGAATGTAAAGAACTTAATAGCTGTCCAGTATGTTTTAAAGCAATCTTCTAGAGCATCCATTGCAATGAAAAGAATTAGATGGTAAAGTAATTACTCAGTGAGCATGTCTTCAGGCAACAGAAAGTTTGCATGAAAAAAGGACAGGTGCTTATTTGTTTCAACTGCATCCTTCTGATTTTTCACTTTGCAGTATCTCCTAATATCACTACAGAGTCCATTTTTCTGAAGAATCTTCCTGTGGCGTCAGATGGAGATGCTTGAGTAAAGTTCTTCTATCTGTTTCTTGAAGTATTCTCTCAGCTCTGCTCTCCTAGCTTTTAATGTAGGTGTCAACAAGCCATTTTGTACAGAGAACATTTCAGAGTAGATGTAAATAGCTTTTACCTGAAAATAAATAACAATAAAAATAAGCAGTGTGTTCTTTAAAAGGTTGTAGCGTTGGACCAAGTGGCATGGCTAAGT
The DNA here is from genome assembly GCF_021028975.2 of Sphaerodactylus townsendi. Classification (NCBI taxonomy): domain Eukaryota; kingdom Metazoa; phylum Chordata; class Lepidosauria; order Squamata; family Sphaerodactylidae; genus Sphaerodactylus; species Sphaerodactylus townsendi. The sequence goes on from NC_059427.1 coordinate 90,092,774, forward strand.
AATGAGCATAATAAATTGGTTAATGTGGGTTAAGTATTCTTCTCTTGATTCCAATCCTACAAAAGGCCATGACTATCAGATTCGGGAATTTATTTATTTATTTAGTTATCATGATCCATCATTAAACATCCTATACTTTCCGAACATACTAGCTTTTTGACAAGGGCATAGAATATAACACTTAGAACATAAATGCTGACCTTAAAGGTTGAAAATGAAAAAAAAAAGAAATCGTTCAAGATTTTCTGTTTCTTGGCTCCATCATCAACAAAAGGGAGACTACAAGCAAGAAATTAGGAGAGTGAGACTGAGAAGGGCAGCCATGAAGGTGATAGAAAATATTAAGTGTAAAGATGTGTTGCTGGCAACCAAGGTACAGTTAATTAATGCCATAGTATTCCCCATTACTATAAATGGGTGTGAAAGTTGGACCGTGCAGAAAGTTGACAGGAAGAAAGTTGATTCATTTGAAATGTGGTGTTGGAGAAGAGTTTTATGGATACCATGAGCTTCTTTAAAAAAGCAAATAAGTGGGTTTTAGATTAATGTGAGATGACAAGAGTTACTGGAAAAAACCACGATACTAGGAAAAGTTGAAGGCAGCAGGAGAAGAAGACCCAATATGACATGGATTAGCTCCATAAAGGAAGCCACAGCCCTCTGTTTGTAGATCTGAGCATGGATGTTAATGATAGAACGTTTGGAGGACATTAAATTCATAGGGTCACCATAAGCTGGAAATAACATGATGGCTATTAACATGCACATCATAAATTTTACTGGGCTTTTCTGTATTCTCATTTAAATAAATAGATTCAGGCTGTTTAAATTCTATAAATTAACTTGCCTTCAGCCATCAGAGAACTCAGGCTCTTGCAATATTAGTTTCCACTGATTTTTTTCAACATAAGCTATACTTTTTCTCTCATAAAGCACACCACCAATGTTTTGGGGAGGTTATGTAACTTTTTAAATTTTCTGAATATATGTTTGACTAGGAAGTAATTTAGCTACATCTATCTACAATCTTATCTTGACACAAAGTTCTGCATTATTGAGAATCAGGAAGACACAAAGGGAAACAAACTGAGTCCTATTTTCATTTCATATTTCATGATGCAAACAAATGAATATTTTATAAATAGTCTGGAAAATAAATTTCCAACATCAAAAGACTTATTCTTCTAGAATTAAGACACAATCAGAAGACGCTGAGACATTTTAAGCATGATCGGGATATTATAGCTATATTACTATTAGTGCTTTTATAATGGCAGGAACACAATACAACATTATTTTAGATTAGACATTAATGCGGATTTGTTCGGAAAATCTGCATGTGTATATGGGGTAGGGGGAAGAAGGGGAAGAGGACACTGCGCCTGCCTATGTCAGCCTTTCTCAATTGGATGTCTGTTGTTCTGTTTCAAAAATATCTATGATCACGTCAAGAGGAGATTAGTCTACGCATGGAGAATAAGCAGAAAAGCTGCATTTTCCAGGTCAGCTTCAAGAATGGTAATTAAGGGCCTTAGTGGACTTCCCTCAGCTTGAGTGGAAAGACATTTTAAACATTCATCACACTATCTCTCATACTTTTATTAATGATACTTTTCATACAACTTTTAAACAGACACAGGTATTTTCAATATATATGAAAAGGTAGCATCAGGCTAACCAAAAAATGGAATTATGTACAATGACTATTGTATAATGCATGCTAAAATCCCTCTCTGTTCATCACAAAGAGGTTGTTCATTTGATTCTAATAATCAAAGTCATTCATGGCCATGGTTTACCTGTTCAAATGAATAAAGTCCACTTTCCTTCCCTAACTGCACCATATCTTCCATTATTGCTTTCTTCAGCTCCTGAATCAAAACACAGGGAGGATCTATTTACAATTAGGAAATTATATTATCCAGCAATAAACAATCCATATTTCAGAAGTGCTTACTTGGACTCTATTGGCAGACTCCACCCTCATTAGAAGAGCTGTCAGGCAGATTACTGGCAGTGGCACGCAACAGGTGAAAGGGGGATTTGGGAGAGGGTTTCAAGAAAAGCAGCAGCTGGGGCTTGGAGGGGGGATAGGATGGGAAACAAAACAAAGACAGACAGGAGGAGGACCCAATCTCAGGGTGAGATTGCTCCCAGCTCAGGCAACACAGGGGACAAATGACAGGAAGGGCAACCCCCTTACAAGGAGCCAGAGCTGAGGTCAGAGAGGAAGTGGCTGGACTTCTCCTTAATGACCAGGGAACAGTCCAGCCTCTTCCAACCCTTCTAAGATCAGTGGATATGTAGGAGTATATTCATAGGAGATTTAAATTTGACATGTCAGCTTGGTTCTGGTTTTCAGAGATCAAAATACTTTCTGATCCATTTGGATTTCAATTAAATGTGAACCCACTTTTGAACTGAAACCATGTTTTAAATAATGCCTAATTTCTGTTCCAAAGACGGCCACTGATATATCATACCACTCAGAGGCAAAGCTATAAGGAAGTGGGGTGCGCCATACACTGGGTGCCCACGTGGGCCACCCAGAAATCGTCCCCTCCCCCCCACGGCACCGGGGGGGGGGTGCTTCCAAACATGCTACCCCTGAAACAGTAGTCATGTATCCTCTGAAGCTTATATTACTGTTACTAGATCTGACTACTGCAGACCTCTACTGAAAAGCTCCTTTCAAGTGCACTGACAAGTTATAATTTGAATCTATATTTTATTGTCTTGTTTTTCCAAAATGGCAGTATTTTTGTTTGTTGATTAAGCACATGTGCTTGCAGGCAAGAAAACAAAACATACCACATTTTTACAGAGCTCTGCATACGTTCCATCAAAACCCTTTTTCTTGGCCCAGCCTGGCATTACTTCAGTATCAGGTACCACAATTCCCACCAAGAAGGCCTGAAATGAAGGAGATAAAAATGGGGCCATATTAATTTATCAGACAGCAGCTCAGCTTGATCACTTGCACTTTGTAATGCTCTGCTTCTAAAGATGAACGCCACCACCGTTCTTTGTCCTTTGCTCCCATTCTCCAAAACCGCTACAGAAGCTCCTGCTTATCACCCCAGCCAGATCACCAAGTGTGCACGTGCGTGAGGCCTTGTGTGCAGGAGAAGGTCAAAAACAAAGCAATGAGCCTTCCTCTGCTCCCCTGCTGATAACAGTTTCTTTATAAAAGATCCTTCAAAATGATTAAACTCCCCCCCGCCCCCGGCACCCAGAGACTCATCCTTCCTTTTTTACAACCATCTGGAGGATGGATTCAGACATTGTAGTGACAAAGCCCGAATGAGTGTGTGCTATTTGATTCTTTGTACGCAGCAATTTGCTCATTCCACGCAGACAGACATTACAGAATGCACGTATGAATAATTAATAAGGTCCCCAGCATTGTCAGATGTTAGCTCGCTATGTATCCCAGAATGCCACATGCTAGGGGAAATGAGAGAATGCAAGCTGGCAAATGCTCCTCCCACTAAATTATCTCTCTAGGAACAGAAAGGAGTTTCTGAGCAAATGTCTGAAATCAGCAGCAGCCTATATCCATTTTGTACATTATACCAAACAAATGACACAACTACAACTTCATACATGATGAACTTGCATATTTCACAATATTTTACACATTAAAATAAGACACACTTCTTCAGGCATGCACAAATCTCTATGAGCCAAATGCTAGCTTAAAAGTATCACAACATCTGAAGCCATCTGAAGTGGAATAAATATGACTCCCAGCTTTTTTCCATATTCAACGCCCAAGAAGCTGCACTTGAGGCATTAAAATTATAAAAACTGTTTCTAACCAAATTGCAAGAGAAAGTATAAAAACACAGTGTTACCTGTAAGCTATCCCCATGTACGTATAGCTGGGCCACAGGCTCACTACGAATGTAGATATTCTCAATTTTTTCTGGAGCAACGTATTCTCCCTGAGCCAGTTTAAATATATGTTTTTTCCGATCTATGATTTTAAGTGTACCATTCTGTTTGTAGGAAATAAAATATTAAAGTAAGAATAATGTCATTATGATAAGCAGACCTATCAAAAGCTGTGACTCAGTTGCCCCAAATAGCACTTTAGGGCATTCCACTACTAGAGAACTTCTGGCAAACCCCACCTCTGCCTTCCAGCTCCTGAAAGGCCACTGGAGGGGGGAAGGCACACTGGCATTTTAGCAGTGTGTGATGTCACTTCTAGTGAAACCTAGAAATGACTTCATGGGATACATTAGTATTTACCAAAAATTCTATGACATTAGCATAGCATTTTTGCAAATCCTAGAGCATCCCATGATGTCAGTGTGCTGGATACCACCCATGCATCAATTCCCATTCCTAAAATGCTCCTGGGATTGCTGACTATGGCTTGCCAACTCCCCTCTGACATCCCTACATTGCCCAAAGGCCATATTGCCCTGCTGGCATGCAAAAAATTGCAAACATTACTGTGTTAAAAGAGCAGTGATTACATTTCTTGCTGGGGTACAGTTAAAATGTTAGTTATCTGCCAAACAAGGAGTAGAAGTACAATAAATTTCAAAAGCAGAATTTACAAGAGAAACAACATCAATTTTTTTCTTGATTTCTGAAATCTATCAGAAGGGATTTATTTATTTAATCCACGACATTCATATTCTTTTTCCCATAGAAAACTCAACAACTTTGTGAGGTAGCTTAAGATGACTGTTATAAGCCGCAGGCAGCACAATTCATGGGGGGAGGAAAGCAGTTTCGCAGTAGCCAGGGATGGTACTGCTGCAATGTAGCTGAACCATGTACAAAGGGGTTTTAGGTGGCATGGGAAGCATAAAGAACAGCAGAAATCCCTGGGTGCTGTGAAACCCCTTACAGAGCCCAATGGGCTGCACCATATGTTTAGCTGGCGTAGGTTTATGCCAGTCAAAAGAGCCATTTCTGGGCCAAAACCCCCCAGATTGCCCTTATCAGCTCCAGCATGGGCTCGTGCAGTGGAGGAGCACTGGCACATGGTAGCTTCTGTATTCAAGCACTGTGGAGTCACGAAGTGCCCCGCTACTGGCATTAGTGCTCGTCCCATCAGCATATTTGCCCCTTGCGCAAGTGTACATGGCACTCATGTCACCACACCCTTAAGCTGCCTCCATGATTCATTTTGTCCTCCCCTTTCTATTGTACTATTAGTATGCTATGCTGATGATTAGGAACAGGTTTCCCTTGTTCAAGTTTGACACGGTATCAATGACATCACACAGCCTCCCAGCACAGTTCAATATCACACCCACTGTACTTCTAATGTTATTAGTTGCTCAAAACTTAAAATTCATGTCAATAGCCAACTGATTTATTGCTTCAGTGTCCTAGGAAGGTTAGTTGCAGAAGATGTAGTTGGTAAATGGCACATTTGTACAATATTTTACATGCAACACTAGTAGATGTTCAGTACTTACAGGCAACCACTTTCCAACGTCCCCTGTATGAAGCCATCCATCCTTGTCTAATGCTTCAGCTGTTTTTTCTTTGTCTTTCAGGTAGCCTTTGAAAACATTTGGACCTTTCACACAGATCTGCAAGATGAATCAATTGGCTATAATCGCTCTATTGAGGCTCTGTTCTCAGAATAGCAATTGCAATTACTCATATTTCTGTACCATAATGCGTGCACGAGAGTCAGCCTTGGGAAAAGCTGATGCTGCCACATCCTGAACTCTTTTTTTTCTTTTATTTTTTTTAACAATTTTGCTGAATTACAGCAATGTACATAGTCAACCATGAAGAAATAATGCAATATAATATTTGAGTGGAACGAAGGAGAAATATAATAGTTATGATATATCGTATACTATGTGTCTGAAAAAGTGCTTTTTAGGCTTTGCAATGTTGATAATATCATTTTATATGTGAGATAACGTTAGTATCATCTGGAATGCAACTGAACTCTTAATAATAATCAGCATGTCTTACAGGCCAGGGGACCTATTTTGGAAATAGCATTCAATGCTATATCATGATCAGCTGCACATGTATATGAATGACACAACTGGGATACACCAAGAAAGGCCTACACATGCATGCAGCTTCTAAGTGCTATTCTTGCATTCTAAGCAGCATATTTGTCTGCCCTGAGAAACGTCCTTATACATGCAAATAATGCAAAGAAACGTCCCTTTGTACATGCAAATAATGAGTAATGTCATTATGTCTAGTTATTATGTGTATCATACTGGTCTTTACTGTACTCCTTTATAATTCTATAATCTGCCTTGAATCTTAATGAGAAATTAAGTAACTAACGTAACAAATTAAGTGTCTGTATCTTATAGTAAAACTAAATCGTTCTTCCACATCTTTTCAGGGCAGTGGTACAAACAATAGCCTGAGACAAATGAATATGTCCTAGAGAGATGGTCTTCTCTGTGGTGGTACCCTGGTGGCAGAATTGCCTCCCTACATAAATGGGTTTGAAGCACCAGGCAATTTTGAATCTAATATAAGGGCCACCAATTTCTAGAATTTATGGTTTCACAGCTGCTTTATCATTTCTGTTTTTTTCACTGGACATTTGCAGTTCTTATGGGCCTGGATTGCTGTGAGTGCTTTTAAAGCAGAAAAAGATAAAACATTTCTAAATTAGTTAAATAGATGCAGGATGCTAATTTTGACAAACAGGACAAGTTCTGTACAATTCTTCACTGCTAGAAGGAATTATCTCCCAACATCTCACAGAAAGACTGTGTAGAAGGACAGGCTCCCAGCCATGGGCTGGGCATGAGGGAGTGGGGAGCATTTGTGCCTGGGTGGAAGCGGGGGGAAAAGCAAGGATGATTTTTGACAATAGGCCCAGCACTTGCTATCAGCCAGCCAACTCTCAAGCTGCTTCCTGCAGTTGTCCCAGGGGTCATCCCATTATGGAATGTGTGGGACATGCAGACCTATAGCTACAGGCTTGTTTCTTGGCATGAAGTTCAGATTGAAAGGAGCAGATTACCCATTTTCCCCCGGGAGAAAATGGTTTCTTCAGAGGGTGGACTCTATGGCGTTATACCCTGCCCTCCTCAAACCACAAAATTTATTTATTCCATTGATTTCTATTCCGCCCTTCCAATGCTTCCCAGGGGGGTTTACAACAAACAAACAAACATCTCCAGGAATTTCAGGTTTTTAAACCCACCTCCCCATGTATTATTTTTTAGATTTCACATTTTTCTGTAAACCTGGGGACTTTTTCAGCTTTGTAGGAAGATCAGTCTTGCCCATTCACAACTTCAGTCACCAAAGTTAAATATGCAGAGATTTGCTATTTGAATGTATGGCTCATTCCGCACATGCAGAATAATGCACTTTCAAACTGCTTTCAGTGCTCTTTGAAGCTGTGCGGAATAGCAAAACCCACTTGCAAACAGTTGTGAAGTTTGAAAATGCATTATTGTGCATGTGTGGAAAGGGCCTATGATAAGGACTGTGGATTGTTTTGCTCTGTTTACTTACTCATTTGGGACAAAAGCAACCCTTTTGTTCTTTCCTTTATTGATAATATCATAGAGCAATGTATTACACATCCTGTCCCTCACAATGATTCACTGCTTTTTATAAGCTACAAATGAAGTCACAAAGAGCGTATCAACTAAATGATAAAATACCTCTCCTTCTCCTTTGGAAGTAAAATAATTCAGTTCTTCAACATCCACTAGCTTGATTAAATTACAGGGCAAAGGTGCTCCTACATGACCTACAAACCACAAAGAGACAAGTGTACTTTTTAAAAGGCATAAAAATAAAAATGAAATGAATTCAACAAGTTATTGAATACATTAATAGTTATCTGAGCATTGTTGAACTAGCAATTTTTATTTTATGGGCATATATTCTTCCAATAAAAAGGTGTACATAAACCCTGAGGACTAGTCCTGAGGTCTCTCCCTCAGGCCAATCCCAGGGAAGGCAAAATCTAAATAAGGCCTCAATTTACATGCTCATTAAAGCAAGGGTACAAAGCAATTATATGTGCATAGGTTAGAAGCATGCATCCAAGTAAAGTTCTGTTTAATGTTAGCATTGCTGTAGCTCTTATTGCAGAAAAGACAAGTAAATTATCAGTTTTAAAACTCTTCTGTTTACTGGAAACTACTACTTCAAGAACATAAAACACATACTTTGAATGTACATGGGAGTCTCCAGCACAAGTACATGTGAATTCTTAGAACAATAGTCTAAGTATCCAATTTACATAAGTGACATGCATTTTAAAATGAAACTATGCATCCTGTTTAGTTACTACCTGATGTCCAGTCTCCTGGAGTAGTGAAGGTACAACCAGCTGTGCACTCTGTTTGACCGTAGCCTTCATAAACCTGTCAGACATACATTATTTAACCAAAATAGCACATAGTTGATAATGTTATTTGAACTGGCAAGTCACATAAGCAGTAAAAGTGTCCTCCTTCTGATGCTCAGCAGGAACACCAAATTAGAGCTTTCTTGATAATCACCAGATATTTTGCTATGATTGTCTGAAAACATTTCAAGTTGCCAAGGAGTAGAAAACAGTAGTCAATTAACTGTTGTATGAATGAAACAGCAAGTTGATCAAGAAGGAAAGGGCAGGGGCCCATCAACCTGCAGTACAAGGTCACGTTGCTGCTGGCTGCTGAGGCTCAGGGTTCAGGAAAGACAGACGCCCCAGGAGGTGCAGGACAGGCAGCAGGGAAGAGTGCAGTAGGGCAGGCCTCCTCAACTGAAGGAGAAGCAGTAGGGAAAGGCCCAGGGAGAACAAGAAAGTGTGAGAAAGAGAGGTGGAGACTTCACCTAACTGAGGTGGGGCAGTGTTTAGAGCAGCATTAGAAGGGACAGAAAGGGGAAAAGGGTGGAGTTGTCAGGTGGCCAGGGAGAATAGCAGCTAGGAATGCTGATCGACCCTATAGCCAAAGGAATCAGGCCCTCCCTTGAAGAGGCTGTCCCATTCTATGGTCAGGCAACAACACCTGACCACAGCAGTAAGAAGAGGAGCAGCCCAGGTGCAGGGGCAGCATCCCAACTGCACAACTTGTGCTAGAAATATAGCAGGGACTCAGCACTGGCAACAACAGTTACCACATCAGGAGTTGTGAAATAAGGTATGAAATGAAAGACCAGCAGCCCTTGGAAGGAATTTCTTGAGAGTTTCCAGCTAGTTTAGTCTGCTCAGAATCTGGTCCTTCCAGCAGGATCCTGCATCACTAGCCAAAAAATGCAATGATGGGTAACACTCTCTAAAAACTCTCTTAATCTCCAACAAGGGCCAGATAGAATAATTGTTTTGAGCTGGTTCTACAACTAGCTCTGAGAAGGCCTATTGAAGCCTGTCAGTAACTGGCATGAAGGGGATAGGTAGGGCATCATCAACGCCATTCTCATCAGAGCTACATCCTTTGAAGCCCATTGACTTCAGCAAACTTAAAAGTAAAAAAACTCTGTAAAAGCCTACTATGGCTTCCTCTCCTGCAGTGCTCCTACCAGGGCCACAAACAACTTTTTACAGAGTCAAAACGAACGGAGACCCAGGATATTTCCTAGAGCAGATATCACCTTGAGAAAACAGACATGTTCAGGATGGGTGTCTAAGTATGGGGGCTCCTTTCAAACTGGTGGGCAGACTACCATAAGATACCTATTTTTATGGGCTCTGGCATTAATAGTCTGAATCTGCTTATTTCCATTATTTAAATACTTTGCCCTCAGTGCCATGTAAGCTACAGCTTTCGATTAAAGAATTTTACATCCCACCAAGCCTTCTCTATTTAGAGAACAAGTACATCTGAAGACTTGTACAGGAGCAACATACCTGACATCCAAGGGCTGCTCGAAGGAAACCCAGTACAGTAGGAGAAGCAGGAGCTGCTCCTGTTACAATCATCCTAACACAACCCCCAAGGCTTGCCTATGAAAGAAAATAGTATATTAAAATGCAGCTTAATGAAACCCTGAAATACAGTTTAGAACCATAAAATACATTTCCAAACTCTTTTAGGTCAACCCACCTGCAAAACCTAATGAAAATTTGACTACGTAACTTCTTTTAAGAGCTTATCCCCTGAAACACACATTTTATCTCAATACATGCAAATAATATGAGGTTTGCTTTAGAGGGAGCAGCTTCCCATGAAAGGAGGGAGTAGCTATACAATCTTGTCTTTCACATGAAAGTAGGGCAACTTCTCCTACCAGGTGTAGTGACTAAGAGCAGTAGCTAAGAGCAGTGGCTAAGAGCAGGTGAACTCTGATATGGAGGAACTGGGTTTGATTCCCAGCTCTGCCGCTTGAGTTGTGGAGGCTTATCTGGGGAATTCAGATTAGCCTGTACACTCCCACACACACCAGCTGGTGTGTTTGTTGTGAGGGGGGAAGGGCAAGGAGATTATAAGCCCCTTTGAGTCTCCTACAGGAGAGAAAGGAGGGATATAAATCCAAACTCTTCTTCTTCATCATCATCTTCCAAACAGTGATAGCACATGGAGATTAGCCTAAAGCTGTGGGGACTGTCCCATCTAGCAAAGGAGATATTAGAAGGGGAAATGGCAAGGCCAAGGAAGGAATGATAGTATACTTCCTCTCATTGGTCACTCTGCTCATTGGTCACACTGTCCATTGCTTGGACTGTATTCAGATATCACAAACAAATCACAATAGGTTTGCGGCAAACAGTGACGTCAGTATAGATGTTTGATGGGGTGGGTTCGGGGTGTGTGGCCACGGCTCCCCAAGCCCTGCCCCTGGCCTCACTGCTTATAAAAGCAGCTGTCTAAGGCCAGGGATGGCAGACTCCCCTGTCCCGCCTGTGCCCCCCCCCCGGCTGGACTCTCAGTCAGCAGCTGGCAGTCCCTTCTACCCTCCCCTCCCTTCTACCCTCCCCCTGGTGCAAAATATGAGTTTTGCGTACCCCCATGGGCGGCTGCTGTGATGCTGGAATCCACCCCCAAACAGCATCACTTGCAATGGTGTTTAAACTAGGGAGCCCAGATTTTCCTTTTAAATCTACCTTAAAGGGAGAATCTGGGGTCCCCAGTTAAAACAACCTTGAAAGTGATGCTGTTTTGGGGTGGATTATTCCCCACCCTGAAACAGCATCGCTTTCAATTTTTAAACTGGAGACCTCAGATTCTCCATTTAAATTTATGCCGAAGGGGGTGGATTTAAAAGGAGAATCTGGGGAAATTTGGGGGGTACCTGCTGTCAGGGGTGCAATTGTTAATCTAGCAGCGCCAAACTTTCCGGGTATCTTTAGGAGACTCTCCTAATGATACCACCCAGGTTTGGTAAAGTTTGGTTCAGGGGGTTGAAAGTTATGAATCCTCAAAGGTGTAGCCCCCATCTTCTATTAGCTCCCATTGGAAACAATGGGGGATGGGGGACCTCCTTTGGGAGTCCCTAACTTTGGACCTCCTGAACTAAACCTCACCAAACCTGGGTGGTATCATCAGGAGACTCTCCAAAAAAATCCCTGAAATTTTGGTGCTGCTAGCAGCCTAAGAACTGTGCCACTTGCTGGCCAAAAACTGAAAAACACTAAAAATACAAAAACCCCACAAACAGGGGGCGGAGGTTTGGACATGTAATGGGGGGTTGAACCCAGGAACCCCTCCTTACCTACGAACTTGGCAGCAAGCACAAAGCAGGTTTGTTGTTGAGCCAGTTTACACAAATCTTAAGAGTTTTGGCTCCAAGTGCCACCTGACTATTTATAGAAAGATCACTATAGATACGAACTGTCTCCTTTGCTGCATCCCCCCTACGATGGGACTTTTTCCCTTTGGAACTTACCAAAATTATCCCTCTTGATATATATTTATAAAATAGTGTAAAACTGCTAGTTTCACAATTTCTTTTAGAGCTTTGATTCACAAGTTTGTACCAATTTTAGTGATTATGTTAAAAAACTATATCAGTATAAAATATTAACCAGTTATGTCACATACCTGTTTTCATTAACACTTTGCATCTTCTGAATCATTTGTTTCCAAATATTAATATCTTTAAACATTTTAATTAAAAAAACAGATTTTTTAAAATATAAGTCTTTCAAAATATTCAGCCAGTCCTTTTTGTTAGAAAATGTGGATTCTTTCCAACCAATATCCAGCAAATATAAAATGAACAGCAGTAACCAAATGCAACACAGCTCTGGTAGCTCCTGCTCACCATACCACTGGTTACACAGCAGTGGCAACTCCTCCCAGTACTGGATCTGGGGGGGGGGGCTGGGGCAGAGGGGTCTGATTACCCAGGTGACACCCTAATGTGTAATGTGGGGGGCACACTGGGCCATCCCCCTGCCCTCCCACAGGAGCAAGCAGCAGCTTGCCTGCCCACTGCCTGCCTGCTGCTTTTCAGGAACCTCCCCACCCCTCTGCTGCTCACTGCCACATGCTCCTCCACAACCAATCAAGATGTGCTGGCAGTGCACAGCCTAGCCGTGACCAAGGGGGCAGGCTGAGGGGGCCTGGTGGAGCTCAGGGGCAGCCCAGCACCCCTGTGGGCTCCTGGGGCAGTGTGGCAATGGGGTGAGTGACTGGGGAGACCCTCACGTGCAGCTATGGTGGGCAAATCTCTGGGGGACCCTCAGGTGCAGCTATGATGGGTGTAACCCCTGGCTCCTCCTCACCTTCCTCTTCCAGCCACCTGCCCAGTGGCAGTGGCATGTGCCAGGCACTAATGAGACTGGGTTGACAGAAATGCAATATCTATGCAACTGCAGACTATGCTCCTCTGTATGGCTTTTATTTTTACATTTTTGAATTTACTTATTTTTTTTGCAAACCTAGGCTTCACAAAAGTTTGTGAAAGATCTCCCCTTTTTCTTTCTCTCTTTCCATAGATCTAATCCACAGATCCTACAGATAAAGCTACATTAAGAAACAAATATAATGCTATTCATCCTAGGACCACAAACATATTGATGCATATTGATTGAATGAAAGATGTCGCAGAGAACCATATCCCCACAGCAACTGAAGTTGGCTCTTCATTCTCTTTGTCTAAGGATGCTGCTGGTAACAGTTTTAACATGTTTCACAGAAATGGCATAGTGCTTTAAAACAGCCAGCAAAACCTCCAGAGTCAGTTTCACTACACAACAGTCAGGTGTGGGGTTTTTTCATATCTTTACCTGTATTTTGTTAAAGAACAGTTTATCCCACAGACTGTCATTTCTAATGATCCCACTTTGAACTTCCGCCTTTTTACGTTTGGCAACAAATTCCAGAATCCATCGTTTCAGTGGGGTGTCTGCTTGGCTAAAGATCTAAGGGAATACAAGATGACGAGGGGATAAGCTTATTTATTTATTTATTGAGCTTCTATACCGCCCCATCCCCGAAGGGCTCTGGGCGGTGTACAACATAAGAGAAGACGATATAAACAGTTAAAACATTTAAAAGCAGCGGCAACCATAAAAACATTTCTGATAAATATAATAAATTACGATAAATAGATGGCGTTCAGCGTCTAATGTTCCAATCTAAAAATTCCCTCCCCCTTCCAAAAGGGAGGAGTGGCGAGTCTAAGATGACAGTTGGCCCAGGTGTCAGGGCCGGGTAAGGGGGCACCATCAACGGCCGGTACCTCCAAAGGCCCGGCGGAACAGCTCGTTTACAGGCCCTGGGCGTGGAATCCCGCTGGAGAACCTTTGCAGGGCCCGGACAGTTGGAGGAAGAGCGTTCCATCCACTGGCCGGGCCAGAGCCGTGAAAGGCTCTGGCCCGTGTGGAGGCCAGCCAGACGCTGAGGGGCCAGGGACCACCAGTAGATTGGCCTCCCCTGATCGAAGAGGCCCTGCAGGGACGGCGGGGTGATGTGCGGTCTCTGAAGATACGATGGTCCCAGGCCGCCAGTAAAGCCTTAAAGGTCAATACCAGCACCTTGAAAGATGATCCGGAATTCCACCGGAAGCCAAAGTGCAGCTGGCGCAATACAGGCTGATATGTGCCCAGGTGGCATCTTACCTGCAAGCATAAGCGCTGCCAGCTGCATGTTGGATCCAGTTTTAGCCTCCGGATCAAAACGCGAAGCGGGAAGGCCAGCCGAGAGCCGAAGTTACAATAGTCTAATCTGGAGATGACCGTTGCATGGATCACAGTGGCTAGGTCCGCTTTGGGAGAGGAAGGGTGCCAGTCGCCGGGCTCCTGACGAAGGTGGAAAAAAGCAGTCTGGAGTTGTATGGGCCACCTGGGTCTCCATTGACAGAGACAAATCCAGGTGGACCCCCCAGGCTGCGAATCTGAGGGAATGGTCGGGTGCCAAAGTGACTCCCTCTCACACCAGCGCGGCTGGAAGGACCTCCCTTCATACGGCCGCAGACCGTTTGAGAGTTGATCTCCTCGGCGATTTAGGTTGTTAACCTGCTCCGTCGCGAATTCAACCAGCCGCATCACTCCAAATGAGCATTAGAGTTGCACAGGGGCGCGGCTGCTCCCTCCATCAATTAAGAACGAGTTGTGCGGTACATCAGCGTATTCGATGGCAAATCAGCCCGAAACTCCGTACTCAGCTGAGCAAGGGGTCGATATAGATATTAAATAGCAGCGATAAGTAGTGCCCCCCTGGGGTACACCGCATTGACAGCTGGCACTTCCGGGAGGCTTGATCCCTCGCGACCTCACTTTGCTGACTCCGGCCCCAGAGAAATCGAGGACAATCCATTGAAGGACAGTGCCTCGTGACTCCAGAGGCAAGCTGTAGGCAAGTGGGTCAAAAGGTCGCGGTCGAATCACATCAAACGCTGCGTGTGAGATCTAACAACACCAGCAGCTCGGATCCGCCCCGGTCAAGCTGGAATATGGAGGTGTCTGTGACGGCTTAACGAGAACAGTCTCCTCGGCCCCATGCCCAGCATGGAAGCCAGGACTGGAAGGGGTCAAAAGTTTCCGATGCGTCATCCAGAAAAACCTTGGAAGCTGCTCCAACATCATTTTCCCCACCACCTTCCCCAGAAACGAAAGATTCGAGACGGGGCGGTAATTGGCCAGATCACTCGGATCTAACGATGGTCTTTTTAAGAGTGGGTGGACCACTGCCTCCTTCAACCCATCCGGGAAGGTTCCTTGCTCAAGGGAACCATTGATTATACTCAACAGATGGGGTCGTAGCTCCGCCTGGCAGGTTTTCACAAGCCAGGGCACGGATCCAGAGGACAGGTAGTAGGTCTAACAGCAGCTAAGGCTCTGTCAACAGCGGCTTCAGAGAGCAGGGAAAACTGGGCCAAACAAGGGCCTGAAGACGGCAAGGGAGTCTCCAGTTCACTAATTGTAGCCAGGGTGGACGGGAGGTCATGGCGGAGCGATGCGATCTTATCCGTAAAAAAGCTCATAAATGCCTCACAGCTAATGCTCAATTGGGAATTTGAAGATCTCTCCGATAAGGAGGTCAGTGACCGAATTATGCGAAACAGTTGTGCTGGGCGGTGAGCTAGCTGGATGCTGGTGAGGAGTATAGCCAGCGTCCCCTTCACTTCCTTCGCCACCACCTCATAGGCTTTCACAAGCGCCCTATAAGATGTTCGCGCGGGTTACGTCACGAAGTTTTCCTCCACGCTCGCCGGTAGACGTCTTCCAGTTCCCGCCATATGGCGCAACTCCTCTGTATACCATGGAGTGCGTCATAAGCGGGGACGTAGAGGGACGCCGGGGGCCAACAGCATCGATGTATGCGTCGGGCGCAGCCGGGAATTCCAGTCCTCCACCTGCTCATCGAATACGGGCGGGTTCAGGGTCCCGCAGAGCATTCAGGAAGCCAAGTGGATCCATAAGTCTCCGCGGGCGGGCGTAAATCGGCCCGTCGCCTAGACGGGGGTGATGCGGCAAGTCCACCCGGACCTTCAGGGCATAGTGGTCCGACCATGGCACTCTTTCAGTAGAGGATACGACCAAATTTATCCCCGATTCGAAGATCAAATCCAGCGCAGCCCATTCTCATGGGTGGGGCCAGAATTTATTAGGGAGAGGCCTAGCGTCGCCACGGATGACAACACTGTGTCCGCAGGTCGCCAGTACAGCGAGGCGGCATCGACATGGACGTTGAAGTCACCCAGAACAATAAGCTTGGGGAACCGCAACGCCCAGTCCGACACCACCTCCAGCAGCTGTGGCAGGCCGCTTCGCGGTGCGCTTAGGTAACCGGCATAATGGTGAAGAACGGCCAACCTCTCCGGGGCCAACCACTCCAGGCCGACACATTCTATGCCGGTGACCTCCGGGACGGGGACTGCCCTAAAGGGAATGGATTCACGGATGAAAAGTGCCACACCGCCCCCCCGGCCCTGTGTTCGCGATTGGTGGAGGCACGCGAAACCTGGGGGCGCGACCTCGCCCAAGGCGACGGTCTCACCTTCGCGCACCCAGGTCTCGGTGATACATGCCAGGTCCACCTGTTGGGCTCCGAGAAAATCTCGGAGCTTACACGGCTAAAAGGAAGGAAGACCACATTTATCACTAGCACAAGCTGAAGTGGTTCCACAGATGCCAGCATTATAATTAATTGTCTAAATTAATCATAACTTCACCACTGCTACGTACTAACAAAAGCTTTTCTGCTGCAATTCATTTCCAATTATGCTTTCTCTTTTTCTTCCTCCTAAGGGAGATGTGAACAAGAAAACAAAATACTTGGATGCCTTTAGAAATTAAGGTGTCCAGAGAATTTACATGGTGCAATTAGCTCTGCATAAACATATAACATTTTAGGACTATTTTAACAACAGAACAACATCTGACATCTGTTGCGAAATGCATGTGTATTGTGTGCCACCAAGTTGCTTCCAACTTATAGAGACCCTATGAATGAATGACTTCCAAAATGTCCTATCATTAACAGCCTAGCTGAGGTCTGGCAAATGGGGGCTGTCACTTCCTTTATAGAATCAATCCATTTTATGGCTTCCTCTGTTCCTCCTGCCTTTAACTTTTCCTAGCATTATTGTCTTTTCCAGTGATTTTTGTCTTTTTATAATGTTAGCAAAGTACATAGCCTCAGTTTAGTCATTTTAACTTCTAGGGAAAGATTAGACTTCGATCTAAAACTCACTTATTTGTCGAGAAATGTCAAGTACCATTTTTATATTTATTTATGTATGTATACATAGAAAATATGGTGCTTTGAATGATGACAATCATGCCAGATGTCCAAGTCAAATCAACATATTCCTCAGAGCCTACTTAATAAACAGTAGTAAAATAAAAATAGGAAAAAGACTGGGCGCAGAAAGATTTTACTGTATTTGCTTCATATTTACTTTTCACACTTGTAAATTTATTCCAAATCACAATAATATGAAACATTAGATATGATCAAGCAAATGTATAACTATGCTTTCTGTCAGCAAATAACAAGTGAGGGGGTGTTGCTTTCATGTGTTCTATTGGTAAAATCACCATTTATGTACACGTGCTTGTCCTACATACGTGCATCATATTCTTAGGAGTTCCAAGTACAAACAAGTCAAAAATGAATTATGGCCACAAATCTGTTTCATCCCTTGTTAAGGCAATGGGACCTGATAACAATAACATTCATATGGAACATTTATAGGCTAATCCTCAAGATCAGATGCTTCCCAAGACCGAGCAGTAGGGAGGATTGCCTGTAGAATAACTAGTTGCCAGGAAAAAGGATCTGAATTCTGTTAGTTGGTGATTGAACAAAGATAATGCTAACACTGTCACAATGGTACTTTGTGCAAGGAAGTGGAAAAGGATTCACTTGCACAAGTGGAAATGGAAATTACAGCAAAAAGTTCAGAGAGAACCACACTATGAAGTATATGTTCAGTTAGAGGAAAAGAGCAATTGAAAACAGAAGATGTGTGCTGGAGTTTCAGTCTATAGTGGTGCAAATATGACATCAAGGCAAACACTACATTTCGGGGCTTCTGCAGACAACAATATATTTTAAATAGTAAAAGAGAAAGGACTTAAACCCCAAGCACCTCACCAAACAGAGCAACATCCTGACCCAGAGGCGTATGGCCTAAAGGGACATGGGGTCACCCATGTCCCCGGGCGCATGTCTTTCAGGTGCATCCCAGCCACATGTGAAACAGCGTGTGTCCCAGCTGCACACCACCAAGCCCCATCCCCTGAAGGGGGGTGGGGGTGGGGCTTGGCGGTGGGCAGCCACAGCGCTCACCTGTGCTGCCTGCTGCTGCCAAGCCCCAACCCCAGCCTCCGTGCAGGCTGGCTTTTGCCCTCCCCAGGCTCTGGGGACAGCAGGAGCCAGGCTGCAGAGAGGCGGGGGGTGAGGCTCGGTCTGAACCCCGTCCCCAGCCTCCATGCAGGCTGGCTTTTGCCCTCCCCAGGCCTTTAGGACAGCAGAAGCCAGCCTGCAGAGAGGCAGGGGGCGGGGCTCAGTCTGGGCCCTGCCCCCGGGCATGGGGTTACCCAGAGGAGGTGTTGCCCCTGGGCACCATTTCCCCTCGATACGCTTCTGTCCTGACCTCACAGCCATCGAAAAGACTCCCTCAGAAGTCCTGTGACTTGCTCTCTTCTCCACCATCATGCATGGACCCCAGGGATCACAGCTATATAGGCCAGCTCCTAACAGGCCCTACTGGGAATCACAGTTTGTTGGAGGCACACAGGCTTAGCATATATTTTCTATTGTGTAAGGTCAGGTCAGCACGTGCAACATCCAAATAGTACAATTCTGTTACCAATTTTAAGTGATCTTTATTTTTATTTATTTATATTTTAGATTTATATAGGCCGCCTCTTCCCCGGAGGGCTCGAGGCGGCTCAACAACATGGCTTTTATTAACAGCAACTCAACAGCATAACTTAAACATTAAAACTCCGGCAGCAGTTACAAATAATTTAAAAATAATTTTAGAACGATCTAAAATCTAACATTTTTCTTCTTTTTAAACAGTGAGTATACAATCAAACCAAGACTTTTCAGTGAGGACCATCAGGTCATGAGTGTTAGAACTTCCCAAAGTATAACTGCGTGTTATACCTTTTGAAAATATATTCAGACTCTAACCTACAATTTTTTTAATAAAACAGAGGACGAATCCTTGGGCTCCACAGTTTGTGTTATTTCATTCTGTTCAAGCTAAGATAAAATTTAGACAAAGGCCGCATGGGCCAGGAATCATGTACCCTCAAACCATGTATGCGTGGCTCATAAATATGTGGATTGAAATGCATACTTTGTGACAGGCTGGTACCTGATATACAGTGAAGACTTTGTCTAATCAGATGACCAAGATCAGACACATCTGCTCGTTTCTTTGTAGCCAGCAATCCTGGTCTATTTTCTTAATTTGTGAATGTAATAGAGACCAAATTAATTATTCCTTTTTCTCATTCTTGTGATTTCTAAACCCATACATCAATTTTTTCTGTATTTAACTTTACATGTATTTAACTTTCGAATAGCCAATTACCATCATATATATAAATGATTATTTTACTATATTTTGAAAATATATAAAAACTAGCTCCAGTGTACCTACTTGTTGTGTATTACAAATGTGAATTCAATACTGAACAAGCTTATGTAGTCTTTATGGCAAATCTAGTACTCCAGGAAGTCACAGACCAAAAAGGCAGTCTTTCAAATACACTTCTCTACACATGTAATTTCCTTAGACTATCATGGACTCTTGTAATCACCAATATGAAAGTTTACCTTGTCATGCATCCTGTTTAGTAGTCTTGGTACAACTGGAAAGATAGTTGGACGAAGCGCTTTCATATCGTCAGACAAGAGGCGAATGTCCCCTTGGAAAAATCCAATTCTTCCACCATGACAATACACTACAGACTGTGATGAAGGAAAAGAAAAGGAATTCAATTCTGGACTACAATAACATACATACCTACTATTCCTCTTGCCCATTTTCTAGTTATTTATGAACCACTCAATTACTTAGAATTTAGCAAAACACCATTTAATATTCACATAAAATATATGTTTGTATGTGAAAAACTCCATCCTTCCTCATAAATCCATTTGTGTGGATAATGTAACATTGGACCATTGGATACTCACCATGAATGGTCCTTCTCCATGAGATCAGGAGAACATCTTGACTGGGTGATTTCCATCCTTCTTTAGGGAAGCAGGAAACAGAATATTAAACTTCCTGTCTCCTTGGGGTGGATCAGCCCACTTCAGTTTGAATATTCAGTTAGCGGTCCAATAAGTGGAAAAAATTATAACTCAAGTATACCTGCCTCAGATGGGAATAGCAGCATTCAGAATGTACAGATGATGTAAATGGGAGGGACAAGATGTCCTTCTGACCTTATAGGAGTAGGACCATTTACAGTGAGTATCCAACAGTCCATTCTCTGAATGAGGTAGGAAGACATATTGACTGGGACCTCCCAAAACAGTGTCCCCAAAGAGGTGTGACATCATTCACTTTTATTAATCCAGAATGCACTGTAGCATTTTCCTACCAAAGACCGCTTCAGCAGAGCTGTACAAGTCTAATTTGTAATGTCTGGCAAAGGTCAAAGGTTTGGACCATGTTGCAGGCCTACAGATTTCATCCGCTGAGTACTGATTGGAAATGATGCAAATGCAGCAGCAATGCATATGGAATGTGTTGATTCCAGCTGGAACAGGTATCTTATCAGCCTTGTAGGCATCTCTAATGCAGTCTTTTAGGGTTGGATTAATGGAGGCATTAGACATAGGTTTTCCTTTATTAGGAGCATTGAGGGAAATGAAGAGTATCTCCAATTTCCTAATGTTTTCTGTTCATGTGATGAACGCCTTCAGAGATCTCCTGATGTCTAACTTTTGCCACATTCCTTGGGATGAGATGGTCTGGGACAAAATGTAAGTAGGCTAATCTCCTGGTTCAAGTGGAAGAAACTTTGGTCTTAAACATGGGATCCAGTCACAAGATTACCTTGCCAGGATGAAAGACATAGAGATTTGGATTGATTGAGAGTGCTCCAATCCCAATACTTTCTTGGCAGATATTACAGTTGTGAGGAAGTCTTAATCTGAAGCCAGTTCAAGGGAATGTCCTGTATTAATTCAAAGGGAGGAGCTGTGAGTGCTGACAGCACTGTGTGGAGTCTCCAGCTAGGAAATCTGTATCATGGAGGAGAATCAAGTTGAGTGGTGCCTTTGAGGAACCATTGAACAAGTGGATGCCTAGACAGGGGCAAACCTCTGAAGTGTGGTAGTACTGTAGCAAAAGCTGTTATCTGCCTTTTGAATGTGGATGCCTTAAGACACTGTTCTCTACCATCTTGAAGGGATTCAAGGATTGTTGGGATATTGGGCTTCATCAGATCTTTCTTTTTCCTCCTGTACCATCTAGCAAACACTTTCCAGGTGCAATTGTATATGCTTGTGGTGGCAGGGCATCTGGATACCAGCATAGTGGAAATTACTTTCTCCAAGATGTCTCTGGCAGCCAGCTTGCTCTGCTGAGGAACCACTGAGGATTGGGGTGATATACTGGTCCCCGTATGAGCAGGTCTTCCTTCACAGGAAGACGTAGTGGAGGCCTTACCAACAGTTCCTTGAGGGTCGAGAGCCAAGGCCGTCTTGGTTAATAGAGAGCTATGACTATTATGAGAGCCTATTGTTCTCTGATCCTGCACAGAAGAAGTGGAAGGATCAGAATGAGTGGAAACATGGAAAGAGGCCTTGAGGCCAGTACGTGGTTAGTGTGTTGGTGCCTTCTGCCCAGGGGTGAAAATATTTGGTGCAGAACCTCTCCCAACTGATGATTTGTCAGGGAGGCGAACAGCTCCACTAGTGGATGACCAAGCTTCCTCGTCATCAGCGGAAAGATGAACTTCTTTAAAGACCACTGTGTCTTGGATCTGCTGATGACTTAGTCTGCCTGCCTGGATGCTTAAACACCCCTTTACATGTTCTACCTGAAAAGAGGCTAGTTTGTTCTCCAGCCACAGAAGAATTTTCAGGATTTCTGAGCAAAGTTTGCATGATCATGATCCCTCTGATTGTACAGGTACATCGTTGCTGCCACGTTGTCAATTTGTACAAGAACATGGTGGTCCTGAATCTTGGACATGAGGAAAGTCGCGCTAGGTAGACTGCCTGGATATCTAACCTGTTTATAGGCAGTTTGGATTCCATCTCCGACCATACACCTGAATTGGTTGGTCATGTACGGCTCTCCATTCCCTCAGGCTGGCATCTGTAAACATCTGCAGTAGTGTTGCAACATGGTATATCTTGCCTTAGTGTAGGTTGTTCAGTTGGGTCCACCAAGCCAGGCTGGAACATACTTCCTGAGAGATGGGTATCTTCTTGTCCATCTTGGTCATGACATCTAGTTGTTATGGATAAAGCAGACTGTAGGGGTGGTTTTGTTCATGAGACCCATCAGTTTGGCAACTTGCATCAGAGAATATGACTTGCTTTGCATAATCTGAGAAGCCATTCCCGTGATCTTCTGAACCTTGGGTTCTGGAAGGAATAAGGACCAGTGAAGGGAATCTATGATGAGTCCCAGATGTTCCACATGCTGGGTAGGTATGAGGGAGCTCTTGGTTAGGTTGATGAGGAATCCGTGTTCCTACAACACTCAGAACACTGCGTATCCTCCAATGACCCTTCTCTGGAAGTAAGTTGTCCAGATAAGGATAGATGTGCATGCCCATCTCCTTGAGGCAGTTAATGGGTGATAGGAGAACCTTGAAGAATACATGAGGCACTGTCAAGAGGCCAAATGGCAAGGCTCAAAACTGGAAGTGGTTGTTGCCAATATAGAAACATAAGTATTCCCTGTGGCCAGGGAAGAAAGGTATGTGCAGAAAGGCCTCAGTCAATTCTAACGATGTCATGAAGTCATCAGGCTGCAGAGCTTTGGTAATCAAAGGTAGGAACTCCATCCGAAACTTCCTCAGTTTGATAAACTGGTTAAGGAACTTTTAATTGGCTTTCCAGTCTCCATTCTTTTTGGGAACAGTAAAAAAGATGGAATAGACTGCCTGCTGTTCCTCTTCCAGAGGTATGTCTTCTGTCACTCAGATGTCTCAATGGCATTGAAGGGCCAGCTGAGTTCTGCATTGATTGACCTTGCTCTTGCACTTGGGTGAAGGAATTAGTCTCTGTGGTAGAACTCGGAGACCTCTATGGAATCCCCTTGGAGACAATTTCCAGCACCCAGCCATCTGTCTGATGTTGAGACCATACCTGTTGGAACCAAAGCAGTCTCCCCACTACAGGAAGCTAAGTTGTCCTATATTCTTCCTGTCAGATCTAGAAACAAAACTAGGCATAGCCTTCTTGTTGTTTTTTGTGTCAACAAGGATGCTCTCCAGTGCTTCTCTCAATACACAATCTCCATGGAAGGGGTATACACTGATTATGGATTGGAAGTGCAAGTCAGCTGACCATGCTCTCAGCCAAATGTTGTGTTAAGCCATGACTGCACAGGCTAGTGCTCTGGAAGAAAAGATCAGGATGTCCAAGGTGGCATCAGCTGTGAACGAATTGGTGTTCAGGATTCTATTAGCCCCCTCCAACATTCTGTAACTGGATGATGGTAATAGATCAATGAGTTTCTTGGTCCAGACAATGGCAGCCCTGGAAACAAAAGATGAAGTAGTGGCCGCATGATTAGACATTGAAATGGCTTCATGGATCTTCCTAAGTGCAAACTCCATCCTTTTATCCAGAGGACCACGTACACTGCCCTCCCCATCTGCAGAGACCAATGCAGATGCCTGTAAGGCAGAGGTAGGGGCATCCACAAATGGAATGTTAAGGAGATTATTAGTAAAGCTGGGGATAGCATACAACTTTTTACCAGAAGGAGGAAATTTTTATTGGCTTGTCCCATTCCTTTTTGAGTCAAAGAAATAAGGAAAGGGAAAAACCTTCTCAGCAGACTCAAAGTGCAGAAAATACTCCTTGTTACTTGTTGCCCATACTCCTTGTTGGCCATAGATCTGCCTCTTTTAGGATCTTTATCAACAATGGATTCATCCTGTGGATTCTCCTGCAGATCCAATACTGCTACAGCCTTAGATAGCAAATACTGAGAATTATCAGATTTGAAAAATCTTAGAGAGTGTTCAATAGGGGTTTCTTCACCATCGATATAAATTCCCTACTCCTCCCAGTTCACCTTCACTGTGTGATGAATATGCTGATGACTCATGAGCCCATGAGGAACAGCCAGGTTCGGACTCTCTATCCAGGAAATGTATGGGGGAAGTAAATTGGCAGGAATGTATGGGGGGGGGAGTATATTGGCAGGAATGCCTAAAGGAGGGTGCTTTAGCATAAGAATTTCTCCAGACATGACATGCAAATATCTGCTTCAGCACAGACTGTTTAAAGAACTCCATGAGTTCAGAGGAAAACAGTTGGTGCCCCAGAGCAGGGTCCTTATGAATAAACCAGTAGGAGAACCTGACGACGTTGCAGTAGTGCCAGACCTGGCTGCCTGAGCCTCTCCAGTAGCCATGGATGTGGATCAGTAAACCTTATTGGGCAAATCTGAAGAGTCCTGCTGGGTTAAAATGGCCACCACAGAATGTTTGCACTTTTTCTCACCACATCCCATCTCTCCCTCAACCAGGTAAACTGTAGGATAAGCCATGATAGCAGGCCCTGGGCAATTCAGCCAGCTCCTAATCTCTTCACCCTCACTGGAAGGTGTAAAGGCCCCCCATTCTCCATCTCCTAGAACAGTGATGGTGAACCTATGGCACGGGTGCCAGAGGTGGCACTTGGAGCCCTCTCTGTGGGCACACACACACAGAGTTCGTCATGTGGGGGTGGAAAATCACCCACCCACCCACCGCCAGACACACATATAGATTGACCTGGGCCACTGAGCACAATGTGCGTGAACCGTGGTGAGCAGGGATGACTTGGCTGGCAGGCCTGGTGCCTGTGCTCTGGGTGGCTGCTGCCCGAGGGGGGGTGGCGCAGAGAAGGCAGAGATGCTAGAGAGGCACAGAGCAGTGCGTGCGGGACTTGCTGAAGGCTAGAGCAGGCTGGCCCCTGCTCGAGCGGGTGGGGCGGAGGAAGAGGGAGCCAACCGTTTTTTTTCTAAACTAAAACCTCAGCATTCAGGTTTAATTGCCGGGTTAGCACTTCACGTTAAATAAGTGGGGTTTGGGTTGCAATTTGGGCACTCGGTCTCAAAAAGGTTCACCATCACTGTCCTAGAAAGTCATCTTCTTTGGGTATTTTGAGGCTTGAAAAATGTGCATACAAGCTACAAGGATCAGTGCTATCAGTCACAGACCAGGAAAGGGATTTGGGCATCTTAGTTGATAGTTCCATGGGAATGTCAACTCAATGCATGGCAGCTGTGAAAAAGGCAAACTCTATGCTGGGGATAATTAGGAAAGGAATTGAGAATGAAACTGCAAGACGTCATGCCCTTGTATAAAGCAGTGGTGCGACCGCACTTGGAGTACTGTGTCCAGTTCTGGTCGCCGCATCTCAAAAAGGATATTGAGGAGATAGAAAAAGTGCAGAGAAGGGCAACAAGGATGATTGAGGGACTGGAGAACCTTCCCTATGAGGAGAGGCTGCAGCGTTTGGGACTCTTTAGTTTGGAGAGGAGACGGCTGAGGGGGGATATGATTGAAGTCTATAAAATTATGCATGGGGTAGAAAATGTTGACAGAGAGAAATTTTTCTCTCTTTCTCACAATACTAGAACCAGGGGCATTCATTGAAAATGTTGGGGGGAAGAATTAGGACTAATAAAAGGAAACACTTCTTCACGCAACGTGTGATTGGTGTTTGGAATATGCTGCCACAGGAGGTGGTGATGGCCACTAACCTGGATAGCTTTAAAAGGAGCTTGGACAGATTTATGGAGGAGAAGTCGATTTATGGCTACCAATCTTGATCCTCTTTGATTTGAGATTGCAAATGCCTTAACAGACCAGGTGCTCAGGAGCAGCAGCAGCAGAAGGCCATTGCTTTCACCTCCTGCATGTGAGCTCCCAAAGGCACCTCGTGGGCCACTGTGAGTAGCAGAGAGCTGGACTAGATGGACTCTGGTCTGATCCAGCTGATTTGTTCTTATGTTCTTATGTGCACCTCAGAAGCCTGCTGTTTTGCTACTAGGAGAAAGAAAGAAAGAAAGAAAGAAAGAAAGAAAGAAAGAAAGAAAGAAAGAAAGAAAGAAAGAAAGAAAGAAAGAAAGAAAGAAAGAAAGAAAGAAAGAAAGAAAGAAAGAAAGAAAGAAAGAAAGGCAGGAGAGATGGACAACAGAAAGAAGCGGCAGTTAACAAACTGAAGACTTGAGAATCTGCAATGAGGAGCGGAACGAAGATCTGAAAATCAGAGATACCTAGGGAAGACTAAGGGTTAGGCTTAAAGATTGAGTAAGGTTTTGAAGTGAAGAGCCTACTCTGAAAGCTGCTATTCCGATCTGAGGCAGGAAAAAGACTGAAGAGGACTGATATACACCAAGAAGAAAAGAAGTTCAAGATTCTGTTTTTCTGCCTCCCTAAAGAAGGATGGGAATCATGCAGTCAAGATGTCCTCCTGCCTCATTCAAAGAAATGAAGATTTATGGACATACTTGGTGCCAGGTTTCACCATTACTAAAAACATGTTTACAGGTACTGGGTATTATGGGTCTGCCTGCCAATGCTTCCACAAATGAGGAAGAGATGGAAAAAGTCAGCCTTATGATGCCACAGGAAGATCCAATGGACAAGGCAGAGACTCCATCAGGTGCAAAGGGAGATTCTCAGGTCAAGTCAGCATGTCACACTCTTAGTCTTGCAGTATGGGATCTGAAGCTGAAGTAGAAGCACCACAGCCATCAACCTCATCCCTGGGGTCTCCAGAGCCTTTGGAACACTGGAAGGTGGATACTTGGAGTGAGGCACAGAAGTGGTGTCATAATGCATGGTAGACAGCTCAGCACCCATGAACTTCAGCCTGTGAGCTTGTGTTACCACAGGATCAGGGCTGACAGACACATAGGATGTGCAGCCATTGATGATGAATACCTGTCTGTGGATGGCTTAGCAGGCTGAGGAGTTGCATCTGCTCCTGATCAGGGTTTCTCTAATAAAAGCAGACAGAGATGGCTGAACTAGTAGCAGCTTGCTTATGAACTTTGTGTATCTGCTGATGAGCTGCTCTTTAGAATGCTTTAGAATGCTTTGGACTTTACGGCTTGGGTTTATCTTTGACCTTGGACTGTGACTTTTGACTTGTACTTTCTGGATTTGTCCTCCTGTTTTGGTGCTTGAATTCCTAGGTACTTGTGTGCTGACCCTGGACTGTGCCTTGGACTATGCTTACCGCCTGTTGCCCCAGGTGCTTGCCTGAACCTAGACACTGTCTGTATCTCCTGTTACCTTGTTCACACTAAGTTTTTTCATGTGCATATGCCCAAAGAGACATGCCACTGCTTGTGAATATAAGTAGCCTGTGGCAATGAAAGCATTGTAAGGGAAATATACTTAATGCAAAGATTCAGAGTAAATGCTTCAGCATTCTTGACCCCCATACTCCAGGTACACAGGTTGCTTCAGCCTGTATCAGTTCTGCTAGACTACCTACTTGATCAGCATTGGTATGAAGGATACTTTCTACAGAACTGATTTTCTGTGCTATCTGCTACAGAGGGAGGGGCATGTTTATTGGCTGTCGTCTGAAAACCTTGTTTTATAGCATATCGTTTGTCCTGAGTCTCAGCAAGACAAATAAATAAATGAATGAATTTACTGAGGCAAATCATTGCACATGGCACACAGAACATTAGAACATATGCTTTAACAGAATACTGACTTTTTAAAAAAGGAGCCACATGGAAGTATGAATTCTTCACCCCAAACTGTTTGATTTTGCTGTTTTCCCTCAGACAAAACAATGTATTTAGTAAGTTAGCTACTATGTCTTAGACCATAGCCAGACTGATCAAAGACCACACAAAACTCCACAGACAACCTTATTTGTATATAGTTTTGGAGTTGCGTGATACTAAGGTTCTATGATCTACTGGTATCATTCAGAGAGAGAAAAGAATTATTTCATATGAAGTTTCACTACTAGTAGAAATTTGTGAGACAGTCAGAAGGCACCCAATGGTGCTTTTTAGGTCTAGCAGACCCTTTTGGAGCTGCAGAAGTTGTTGAATGAGATATTTCAGGAAGACTGTCTTTAGCAGGTAGATATGTTGTTTTAGTAATATAAAGAGTATTATTAACTGCAACATGAACATTCCCCTTCCCATGTAGAAGTTCAAAGGAATATTAAGGACATTGAACTTGGGTTGTACAAGTGGTTTTAATTTTACAGTACTGTCATACATTTATTTATCAGTGGAGAAAAAGCTGACATCCACTGACACTGAGACCTTACCTGTACCATTCTCTCAAACATGTGTGCTAAAGGCAAATAGGAAATGTGTACATCCTCATATGTAGGTGACCACTGACTCTGGAAAAAAAAACAACAAGGAGCCCCGCAAGGCCCGGGTCAGTCCAGACAGCTTTCTTACCTGTATTACTCTTTCAAACATGTGAGCCAAAGGCAGGAAGGAGATGAGCACATCGTCCTGTCTCGGAAAGATCACTTTCTGCAGATGAAGGGCATGGGAGACAGAAAGGAAAGAAACACTGACAGGAAGACACAACAAGAAAGTCATAAAACAATAAAAAGAAAAATGGCACCAAGAGGAGCAAAAGGGGTAAGATTATTAAGCGAGAAAAGAGAACAGTGTTTTAGGTAATGCGTTAGGCCACAACACCAATGGAACTATGTTAGCAGGAGTGGTGAAAAACACAAGGATGTATATAGAGAGCTCTCTTTATCACACATGGCATGTATGTTTTAAGAGCTGCACTACGAACAAGCCCTTCCACCAATGTGTTTGGGCTGCTAGATCAAAATTTCCTTTCCAGGCAGCATTGTGGTATCTATCCTTGATAATTCTGTTGGCTTGTAATCTACCAAACTCCTTTGACTTAAGGGGCTTCCAGCATAGGTGTCCAATTTCCAGGCATTCATATTTACCTCTTCCTACACAGATTTGCATGTTCCAATAGGCCTGTGGTTTAACATGATGTCCAAGTACATGTGAATGTATTGGAAGGCATTCACAAAAACGCAAGATTAGTTCATAAGATTGTCAGCTCCCCCCCACCCCACCCCACCCCCTTAGGAGGTTTCCAATGCCATTAAACACTTGTTTGATAAACTGAAATATAGCAGGAGATACTTTCCAGATATATTTAAAAGATTTTTATTTGACCCTTCCAACTGAGAAGGTCCTCAAGGCATCTAACAATCAAAGAGTAAAGCAAGCCAGTACAATTAAAAAAACATGTAAACGAGAGGCAGAAAGCACAAGTCACAATGAAGAAAAACTGACCACAGTAAAAATTATGTCAGATAACAATAGCAAGTAAGCTCCAAAGAGCAGGGAGGAAGGCTGGGAACATTCTTTGGGCCACGAAGAAAATCAGGGCCGAGTTTCTTTTCCTCTTCTGTTACAGGTATTTAGCCTGGACAGGGCCAGGAATTAAAGGGCTTTTGTCCCATAACTTGCCACCTGAATGAGTGGAATTTATGAAACCACAAGTACCCAGGATATTGACCCATCATATGTGCTTACTTGTTTGGCTTCATTTATTTTGTAAGCTGCTTTGAGTTCTCTGATAGACAGAGAAGTGTGTACAAAGGTCGAAAGGTAGCTTTAAAAGGGGCTTGGACAGATTTATGGAGGAGAAGTCGATTTATGGCTACCAATCTTGATCCTCTTTGATCTGAGATTGCAAATGCCTTAACAGACCAGATGATCAGGAGCAACAGCCGCAGAAGGCCATTGCGTTCACATCCTACATGTGAGCTCCCAAAGGCACCTGGTGGGCCACTGCGAGTAGCAGAGAGCTGGACTAGATGGACTTTGGTCTGATCCAGCTGGCTTGTTCTTATGTTCTTATGTTCTTATGAAACAGGTACATTTAACTTAATATCCAGACATAAATAGTGAGAGCAAGAAAATCATTCTTGGGTGGAACATAATGTTAACATGGTGATATAGTGACAAAGCTCTTTATATGCAGAGACTCTGATGATGACATAAATATACTGGTAGAGTTGTATGACAGAAACCAACTCTTGAGATATTCTGGTCCCACGTAGTTTACGGCTTTGTAAAAGTACCATTAAAAAATAACAGTTTCAGCTGGACTCAGAAATTAACTGCAAGTCAATGCAATTGCTTTAAAATCGTAGTTACATGACGTAGGTAGTTCAGCATCCCGGCTAATATATTCTGAAAAAACCTGAAGTTTCCAAAAGGTTTTCAAATGCAGTCTCACATACAGTGCATTATAGTAATTTTCTCTTAGAGGCACAAATGTGGCCTGACTAATCTAACAATGGCTTAGTAAAGCTTGTGAACCAACCCAGACAGAAAAAGACACTGCCTGGTTATTTAGAACCAACGAAGATTCTTAGAGTAATCCCAAATTGAGAATGCACATCATTATCCAGTCCAAAATAGGGAATACCATACTTTCAATTTAAACAAATTTCCAACAAAAAATATCTCCATCTAATCTGAATTTAACTTCACTTTGTTCAAGCCAGCCCAGCTCATCACCAATTTCAGGCTCTAGTTGAGGATTACTATGCCCACTTCCTCGCTGTAGGATCAGATGGAAGTGAGAGAGACAAATTATTGAAAAGAACATAGAGTGTATCAGCTTATTGATGGTACCTTCCAGTGGTAGGATTCAGCAGGTTTGTACCACTTCGACAGAACCGGTTGTTAAAATGGTGCTTGCAAACAACCAGTTATTAAATTATTTGAATACCACCAGAACCGGTTGTTAAATTATTTGAATCCCACCACTGATACCTTCACTCAAACCTCTGGATGGCCTGACAATGTATTCATATAGATGTTAAACAGCTTGTGGGACAAGATGAAACCTGGCATTATTCTGCTTGCCACGAGGTTAGAGCAGTAGTTCCCAAATAGTGCCCTTGGAGATTTACTCCCCCAGAAAGAAGCAGAATCACTGCAAAATGATGCTTCCAGATCTCATGCTGAGTGGAATCATTACTAACAGTACCAAAAACTGCTGAGAAGTTCAAGAGAACCAGCATGGTTTCCTCTTCTGTCCTTATGCTGCTTCCCCATCACTTTGCTATCTACCAGAGAAACAAAGGAAGTGTCTGACCCCACACAGGATCAGAAACCAGACAAAAATCCTGCAATATCTTGAGCTTCATTGTTCAAGCTGCTAGTTAAGAACTAGCAGGTTGAAACTGAATCTAGCAAAGATGGAAGTCCTGTGAGTAGGTTACGGGGGGATGCCGGCCAACTTTAGTCTGCCTGTGCTGCACAGTGAGGTCTTACATCTGACTTCATCGGTGACCAGTCTGGGGGTGATCCTGGACTCTAGGGTTTCCCTGGAGGCCCAGGTCGCTCAAACAGCCCAGATTGCATTTTACCATCTTCACCAGGCAAGACAGTTGGCTCCTTATCTCTCTCGTTCTGATCTGGCCATGGTGACCCATGCAACAGTCACCTCCCGATTAGACTATTGTAACTCGTTCTACGCTGGCCTGCCCTTGAACTTAATCCAAAAGTTGAAACTCGTCCAGCATGCAGCCACGAGGTTTCTAGTTGGAGCCTAAAGTAGGGACCATATAAAACCTGTCCTTTTCCATCTCCATTGGCTGCCTATCAAGTACCGGGTTATTTTCAAGGTATTGGTTTTGACCTTTAAGGTCATGAGCAGTCTTGGATTCATATACCTTAGGCACCGCCTCTCCCCATACTGCCCTAGTAGACCCCTTCATTCTTCGGAGGGGAATCTCCTGGAAATCCTTGGCCCAAAAACTATCCAGCTGGTCTCAACAAGGGCCAGGGCCTTTTCAGTCCTGGCCTCCACCTGGTGGAATATGCTCCCAACTGAGATTAGGGCCCTGCGGGACTTGGGTAGTTTCTGCAGGATTAAACTGGAGCTATTCCACCAGGTTTTCCCTGATGGCCAGCTAAGTTGACATCTTTTTTGGCCTCCTGAAGGTGGGGGAGGGACATATCAAGTTTATAAGTCGCCATCTGGGGTTAGTTTTTAATGCTGATTGTTAGTCTGTTTTTAAATATTTATTGTGATTTTATTGTGTTGTTTTAAACTGTTGCTGCCGCCCTGAGCCCTAGGGGAAGGGTATAAATAAATAAATAAATAAATAAATAAATAAATATCTTGTACAACTATGGAATATTAGAGACCAGTTGACTATTACCATAACCTATAACAAGCAAGGTTTTTCACCATTACATCTCACCATGGGAACTATCTTTTGATCTATGGAGTAATTTAAAACCAGTAATAAAGAATACGTGTCAACCATTCCAGAAGCTCTCCAAGTATTCTGTCCACTTTCTTCAGCGATACAAAATCAGAAGTATCCACAGAAGCAATACAAATTCAAGGGAAAATTATATCCACATCTGTAACCCATATAGAATCTAAACTGGAATATATATGAGCAATTTTATCTGTAAAATCCTCTGCAAGTTGTCACAGTGAACCACAAATGACTGACTCTCCTGCGGACAGGATGTACCAGGTCTGTGCCCACAAAATAGGTCACACTGGCCAATACTGTCCAGATATTATGGTAGCAGAGAAGTAAGCTTTGTTTGCTGCCATCTCTGCTAGAGTAGACTCCAATATGAGTTCTGTTAGACTGTGCATTGAGAGGGAGTTTTTTTGCCCACTGAAGCTGTTATCCCTGCTGTTTCATTTCTCCCCACCTCAGTAAACCAAGAACTGTTCAAATTCTTCTAAATCTAAAAGGGTATCTCATAGCAATCATGTCCACTTTTTGGGTCTTTTTCGAATGTCTAAGGCCAATGCTGCCATATAAATTCCCCAGAGATACTAGAAAACTATCTGTATGCATAATTCTCCATGGACAGAGTATAAATCAGTGTCAGGGATTGCACCTAGTTGATTGAGATGCATTCCTAACACAATGTAGTGTTACAAAATATATTACCGGTGATTTCCGGATCTAGTTGATTGAGATGCATTCCCACCTCGATGTAATCGCTACAAGATGTATGTAACCAGTCTGCAATATGTTACCACTGCTGTAACAGAACATTATTTCCTTGATCTTTTCTTTATGGCTTAACACACTAAGTAGATAACTAGGCTTACCCCTGACACTTCTGGTCTTATGGGAAATGGAATGTTTCCAGTGTCTTGTGGGGACAGGAGGCCAGGTGGCTTTATCTCTATCTATCGCCAACTTTGGGGTGCCTCAGCTCCGAAATAACTCTTTCTCACATTCTTTGGGAAATGGGAGGGGGAATTACTTCTGAATAAAGGGGATAGCAAAAGCCAGGTTTGCCAGAACTGGATTTACCAAGTTGGGTGCTTCGTTGCCTACCAATAAATGCTGCTGATCAAAAATACAGAGTTCGTTTATTGATTCAAGGTTCGAGATCTAACAAACAGCTGTTTAAAAGCATATGAATTCATCCATAAATAGGTGAAAATATCATGAACTAATCTTGCAGTGTTGAGATTTGTTGATGGCTTCTAAAGTTTTAGAGATCTAGTAACACGTCCCTGTTAGTTAATAAACCTCTGTTGCCCTGATCACAAAGTGTTTTACAGCTATGAGTCTTTTTGTCTCATTTTTGTCTCTTTTGTTCAAAATGAATTAATGTGATCTTAATTTACATTAGCCAAAAGGGCTCTCAAAGAGAACTGCCATAAAATTATATGTCCATAATAGCAAACGTCCTAATGAGTAGTAGATACATACCTGCACTTCTAAATAAAATGATGGTTAAACTGTGCTAACAGATTGGCTAATTAAAACTGCAGTGATCCTAAGAACCCATTTGAAATACAGAATTTCAAATCCACTTTAGCAATTTTTGAGGCCAGGACTACAAACTGTTTTTCTTCTGCATTCATTCACCCAGCACTTCAGTTGTACCGGATTTCCACTGCCATTTTGGTACAAGTGAGGAAGAACAAAGCAAATGGTCCACAGCAATCCCCCTAAAAGGTAGACTCTGTAATAACACAAGAGTACCATTGTATTTACCAGGATAGGTGCACATCTTGCAGCAGTTTCTGCATCAAAAATGTATATCTCATCTGAGACATGCTTCTGTCATTTTTTTTTTGCTAAAAATATAGAGTATTCACCTCTGTTACTTTCAAAAAGCCTGAAAAATCAGCTACCACATTTCCATGAGTCAGCATAGCACCTTTTGGGTTACCTGGAGAATTGAAGAAAAAAACAAATCAAAGTAACAATTCAGGTTTTCTCAAGTCACAGAAATATTTTCGTTTCCAAACCTGGATTATATCATAGTCCCAAGGAAAGAAAAACTGTCACTTACATTTGAAATACAACAGTGATACAAGTGTAGCTGAAGCAGAATATCTATGTGTCTGAATTTCCAAATATATGAAAAACTTGTATATGCCAATAGAGTATAGTGAGTAAAAACTGCTCAAAGGAGAAAATAAATTCATTATAAGAAAATCAACACAGAGATCAGTAACAAAACTACCCCAGGATTATTTTGTGTGCAATTGGACACGAGAAGGTTTGTTTAGTACTCATTTGTATTTTGAAACAATTTCAAATGTTTTCATTAAATTGCTTTAAAAAGAATATTTCCCATTTAAGGAAGAAACAAAGAATCCTTTCAAGTAACCAGCAAAGGTACCTTCAACCTAACATTTTCTGTTCCCATGAGAATACCCTTGACGAAGTTTGATCCCTGAATGTACTATAGGAAAATATATAATGTGGCCCTTAATGCTTTATAACAAGAAATACAGTTGATTGATATGACATTTCTAAACATTAACTCAAAACTTCATAGTCCTGCTTAGCATGCCCACAGAAGCAATGCAACACAGCAACCACTCAACCAATATCTGAAACAGGCTATTCAGGTGTATTCAGCTTCATAATAATAAGCATGCTGCCAGCAAAGAGAATTTGCTGTGATTCTCATGGGATACCAAGGTTGTATAATTTGACAGTGAGCAACTGTATCATAAACCAAAAGTGAAGAGAAAGCAACTCCAGGAAGAGAGATACCAACCAGCACAAGAATTTGAATCTAAAGTCACTGATTTGGGCTGGCCTGCCCTGATCTTGTTAATCCCCAGATTTTCAGGCTATCAGCAGTCAAAATTATTAGAATAGCAGACCAATAGTGACTTACAAGTATCAATTATGCTGACTGTCTCTAACTGACACTTTGCAACCCATTTGCTTGGGCATGATACACACCAAAGTGCATAGGAGAAAAAGAGAAATTACAGTGAGATTTTATAAATAAATATTTCCAGCAGCAACCATAGGCCACAGTTTTAAAAAAGCAACCCTGTATAAAACTGCAAGCACTATACTTGCATGCACCCAGTAAGCACCAACTTCACCTAGGTTTTTAAATGCAGGAGGCCTATCAGTTTCCTAATCTATTTAATGGAAAAAAACAAGAAGTTTATAACAAAGTGCTTATGCACATATGTGGAAAAAGATATGGGTTAACCCAAATCCATTACAAATCTACAGGAATTTAGCCACTGACTTCCATGTGATGTGGATTTACACTGGATCTACATTTTCCAGCACTGTTACTTTAACATGACTCATCAAAATGCATCTCAGAGGAGGGCAAGTGTACTAGAAGCACACAGCATGCTGACACTGCTCCATTCGCAGCACAGATGGTGGCGGCCTGCCATCTGGATACTTTCTGTCAGCATCAGACCAAAACTGGCACACAATGCAGATGCCTGAGGAGAGGTTCAAAAGCTCATTGGGCCTGAATATGGAACTAGTGCTGACTACCTTTGACCAAGCATGCTTTAGGAATATTTGAAAATATAAAACTTTATTTAATATACAACACATTAGAGATTTTGAAATCATTTTTTTATCAAAACATAATCTTCCATGTTTATTTGGGTGCTTGATAGTTTCTGATGATTAATTCCACAGCTCTATTTTCTTCTGTGTTCTCATGAACTTCATAAAACAGATTGATTTTCCACAGTATTAGATGCCATGGTGATATTCAGAAGGACATTCAGCTATTGGGCCTATTACCCTTAAGATGCTCATGCAAGAAGACTGGGGGCCAGACAGACTGGTAAGTGGCTAACTGTCCCTTTTTGATGAGAAGACACAAATCGGAGGCACAATTCATATCTCTGTCTGCTGACCATCAGAATGACAAGCACAACTGCAGCAGTAACAGGTTTCAAATAGCATTATATCACCCTTGTGGAAGCATTTGTTCCACAGTAAGACCACACCCTTCTCCTAGGAAATATATAATCTATAGATTCTATATGACTGCCTCCTGATTATCTGGAATTCTGTCAGAGGGGAGATACTGTGGGATCTTTCCAGCAGCCCATTACAAGAAAAGAGTGTGAAATAGATTAAATAATGTTATCTCAAGGTTCTAGCCACTGCCCTGTACTATTGGTTCTCTTGTGTTCAGAGCCAATGTGAAAACATCACTGGTAAATGACATTGTGATTGGTGGATGGTGACAAAATTATCAGAACTCTCCAGAAGTGGCTGTCACTGTGCTATCTTAATACTCATTTCCAACCACTATTTTGTTTTCAATTTTGCTGGTGAGGAAGTATAGTTTCCCACCTGCGTTACTCTGGTATAATGGCATCCATTTTCAGTGGATAATAGAACACAGCTTGGCATTTTTGCTTCATATTTTGGTGCAATTTTGTTACATAATTAATATCAATCAGCACCACAAAAAGTGTTTGCAATGTAGACCAGTAAACAGTCTAAAATGAACCCTGAAAAACGCAGTTTGTCTATGACTGAAATGGTTGACTGGATTGACTTTTTAACAAAAAAATTAGACTTTAATAACAGGAAAGCTGACTTAAACCAAAGAGTGGTGTTCCTAGAATAGTAATTATAAACATTTCAATTAATTTCCAAAATATACTGCATAAATATAAGTAAATTATAAACCAGAAGCACATTTTTTAAAAAATGTCCAGGGTATCACAACTCTTAATTTGCATATATTCAGTTTTTTATACCTTTTATTGTATGCTTTAAACATATACAAAAATAAAAGGCATGTATTATTCCTTCCATTTACATGAACGTGATATCTATTCACATATTTTATGGAATTAACATAGCACTTCTGTACAATGTCATCTATTCATGGAAAGCATCACAAAGAATTAAGATTTACCTGTAGTGCCGCTGGTAAAACAGACAATTGATAGATCTTCTGGTCGGGGAGGCTAGAGAAATCACAAGAGATTTGAATACTGTGTTACTGAATTTATTTGCTCAGTGGGTGAACTTGG
The DNA here is from genome assembly GCF_021028975.2 of Sphaerodactylus townsendi. NCBI lineage: Eukaryota > Metazoa > Chordata > Lepidosauria > Squamata > Sphaerodactylidae > Sphaerodactylus > Sphaerodactylus townsendi. The sequence goes on from NC_059427.1 coordinate 90,130,098, forward strand.
GCCTGCCACAGTCTCTCAGACTAACCTATCCTAACAAGGTTGTTGTTATGAAGATTAAGTGGAAGAGGGCAGAACAATAAGAAAAGCAGGCTAGAAATTAAAAATGCATAAATAAAATTTTGTCTGGTACTGGCATGATGAAAAAGGAATGCTGATTTTATTTCAATAGTTTGCTTTGTCTAGATTTGATTGTTTTTTTGCCTTCCCCTAAGCTTTTGCTCCAGATATACTTTGAAAGTTGAACTGTTTGCTGTCTAAGAGGTTTAGGTTGACTAATGCAATCCCCCAATGCAGTAACAGCACCTTGCTCTTGAAGAAACTCTCATATCATTTTGGCCTTTCACCAAATAATAATGGTCAGGCAACAGGTCCCTAGCACAAATACATTTACTCAAAGTTCATGATATATTTTTATTTCTCATCAGTTATGTGAGAAAAATACACTAAGAAATTGCTATGCCTCAGTGGTTTATTTTGTCAATACAAATTGCATGCTTGGCCTCACAGAAGAAAGCATGTTTAATCTGGAACCTTCTGTAGAATAGTCCTGCAAACTGCCATTTTATCAATTGGCATTCTTATCATAGAGCTGTTACATTCTCACATTTTCCTTAGAACTATCATGCAAAAGGAATCTCTAATTTACCCTGCACTATTTTCTCTCACAGCGGCCATTCACCTAAAGAAATTGTCTACTTTACTTTTTAATTTCCCTTTCTCACATACAGCATCAATGATTCCAGTCACATTAGCTGATCAAACAATCTAAACCTAAATGGCAATAGAGTCCCCTCTTTTATATGCTCGTGCAAAGAGCTTATTCTCTTCTGTTCCATTTCCCCAGTGGTTCTGCCAAAGTGAAGCAGACTACAAGCCACTTAGTCAAACAGAGAGGGAAGGAAGTCTCTCCTCTGACCCTTTGCTACAATAACTGCCATCAGAATTAGTGCTCTCTGAGGTCCAAATGAGATATGACATTTAACACATGATCAACCACAGAGCTTTTGCGGTCAGATGGCAGCTGCAAGTTCCCTATGGGAACTCAATTCTGAACCATACAGAGCCCCACTCTTTAAAGCTAGGATGCAGGGGAAGATAAGGGTTCAGCTTCCCCCTCTACCATTTTTTTGACCTGAAATGACACCAGGACTTATTTGCCCCACCAGGACTTATTTGCCCCACTGGAGTGGCACATGTAGCACAACAGCATCTGTGTAGCCCCCAATGGGCAAATATTGTCCCCATAAATTGTTGTGAAAATTGTGTTGGGGGGGGGGGGAGTTGAAGCCTCTTCACCCTCATGGCCTCTTCAATGTGCTTCAAAATTGAGTTCCCATGGGAAACTTGCATGTGACAACTGCAAGACCCCTGTAACAGCCACATGTCAAATATAACATCTAAGCAAGTCTGAATTCTTACATATTTACATATTGCTTAAAAATGGAAGTCTTCACAAAAATTAAAGATAATTAAAAAGGTTTCTTGTATGATAACTTTTTAACTGAGGGAGCAGAAAATTGCTGAGCTGGCAGATCTCATTACAACGTTTAGCATGCAATATTTTGTTTATAATAATGGCTTCATGGATCAGTTGGCTCATTTAACAGCGCAACATTAATGGATGTCAGTTATCTGTAAAAGAGATTGTTTATCATATATGGAAATTACACAGAAATGTAACAGATGCCTGGTTTGAATATCTTCAAATATGTAATCTTACTAAAGAAAACTGTTCATCAACTACACACAGAACTTGCATTTGAAAGATTAATGTATACAAATGTCAGTCAAAAAGATTAGTTATCCACCATTTATTTGTATTTACTATATGATTAATTAGCAGTAAATTGTAGCACTTTTCAGAAATGGAAAAATATGATAAATGGTTTCTAAAAAGGAATTGTTGATAGTTGCTTCTGCTGCTTCAGCCATACATATTAGAATGAAAGAGAACTTAGGACATAGGTCTTTGATACTACCACATAGATTTAAATAGACTTTGCCATTCTAATAACAATATATGTTGGAAATGTAGGTTGAGAAAAGCCAATTATACAGTCCAGTCCGATTGGGGAAAGGAATGGGCTTATTCCCAGCATAGGGATACATTGACGTTTTTGCCCACCCCACTGGCATAAGTGGTACCTAAGCTTTCGAGTCAGGAATGTCCCAAAACGGTGACATGACTCCGTTGAGTCCTATGGAGGGCTTACCAGGTGGTCAGGGGTTTCTTTTGGTTTTGCTACCTTTTTGCACCACCTGGAAGCCCTCTGGAGGCAGTGTGATGGTGTAGCTGCAGTACCATACCTGGATGCTGGAGCTCTTGGATTGGGCTGCCCAGTGCATGTTTAGGCAATGTTCACAGAGGCATGATACTCAGTTTTTTACTACTGCGCCACCCTGAGCAGTCTGAGGCCCTCAAATCTTCGAAACCACATTTCTTCATTTGGCCCCCAGAGGACACTCTGGTCCTCCAATACTACTCTTCTGGTGGTCCCTGGCCCCAAGGATAACAGGGTGACATCAACAAGAGCCAGGGCTTTTCTGACCCTGGCTCCAGACTGATGGAACTCTCTGTTGGCTGACACCAGAGCCCTGCAGGACCTTAAATGGTTCTGCAGGGCTTGTAAGACAGAAATGTTCCTCCGGGTCTTTGGTTGAAGCTGCCTAATATCTGTTATTCCATCTCGCTGGCCTCCCACTCACGACCTATTAACTGCCATTGATGAATTGTCTATGAATTAGCACTATGCATTCACCCGCATTTCCGGGAACTGTCTGTATTTGCTCCGTATACATTTCCTTTGATGACGTGTTATAAATATTCTCTAAATAAAGTCAATCTGTTCTCCCTGTCTTTTCTGTTTTGCCCATTCTTGGACACAGTATGAAACTTGCCGAGAAGGGGCTTTATACTATGGGTGTATAAGATGATATTTTTTAAATCGGCATCTATTAGATCTCATGTAAGGTTTACTGATGTTATATTTATATGGATTTACTGTATTGATTTTTTAAACAGTTGTAAGATGCCCTGTGACCTCGACTGGGAAGAGGGCGGGATAAAAATCTAATAAAACAAATAAAAATTATCTGAGCAGACTGGATGAGTGCAAAATATTTGAATACATGATCTTGGATAAAAACGTTTGGAAAATAGAAAGATTATAAAATTGGCTGAATTAGTTGGGTTAAGGGATGAACAAACTAATAAAGTTTATTATATATCCTAAGAGTAAACTCTGCCAAATCTTGGGATATTTCAGTCCAGTGACTAGAACTGTGAAAAGCAAGACAGATCTTTCTGCAGACCTGAAAAGGGACCCAGAAAAGTATGAAATCTTTAAAAAAATTGGGATGTTTTAAAAACCTGAAAATGATAAATGTAGTTGGATGGTGGATGCCCTCAGTGCAGTTGGATGCCCTCAGTGCAGTTGGCCTTCTACAGTTAACGGCAGAGGGAGGGGACAAAACATTTTTCCAGGGCTGTTTTGGCCATTAAGGAAGACTAATTGGGTCCCAGTTAATCTGCATTGCATCCCCCAAATTCAGAAGCAGTAGGGAGAGGATGAGTTTCAAAGAAAAACAGCTGGCAAACAGAAGAATATCCCCTTTCTCTCACCTCTTGTACATTGCAAAGGAACACACAATTTTATAGCGAGGCTACTAGGCAGTGTCTGTATGCATTGTAGCTGTGCAATGTTGACCAAGCACACATGAAGGCTTTTCCTTTACTGGGCCCACTGTAGTTGCCACCTGTCTTGCCATCTGCTACAAGCCAGATATCCTTTTGCCCCCTCTCTTTTTTTTTCTGAAATGCTTGCATCGTCAATGCCTCTATAATCATACTTTCCTGGAAGTGAATATTTTGGATTACAAGTGTGCCTCCTCCTGTTAGCAAGCTGACACACTACAAGCGATGTAGGAATTTGGCATTTGGCCATTGCACTGCCAATTTTCCAAATTGCCTATTGTTTATATAAGTAGCATTGATTGAGGACCAATGCACATGTAACACAAGAGATCTGGGATCGCCCCCTAACACCCAATAATTTCATATTTATCCTCCCTGGGTCCTCAGTACAAATAGAAGTTTAGCTTGTTTATATGAACATCTACACTGGCAGCTCAATCCAAAGGGCACAGCAGACAGGGATGGCACTGCTTCCGCTCTGCCACCCAGTCCCCAAAGGGGGAAGGCCCAAAAACAAAGGAACCCCCCCAGCTGCCTGAATTATTAAAAAATTAAACGATTAACTATTTAAAAAAAGGACTTACACCACACTTTCCAGTGGCGTACATATGTGGCCAAGGAGGGGGGCATTCCCAGGCTGAAAGCTTGGTGGGAATGCCCCTACCCTACCCCCCACTGTGCCAGCATGCTCTCTGATGCCAGTGTAGTGTCCGCCAGCATGTTTGCTCTCTCTGCCAACATAGGTGCCCCTTATGCCAGTGGGATGGGCAAATGCACTGTCTCCTCAACTCCATCCCCTTCTCCGGATTGGGCTGTAACGGTGCTCCAAAAGCAACAGAACAAATTGGAGACACCATAGCCCTCTGGTAGATCAGAGGGCTGAATTATACAAATGCCTAAAATGCACATTAAGAAAACGATGGATTATGGTTAAGGATGCTCCTCCTTTAACCTTGCTCTTGAAAATAAATCATTCCGGTAGTTTGGGGTCCATGGTGAATATTGTAAGGAACTAATTCATGGGCAAATTTTTGGAACTTCTCACACACACACACGCACATACACCAAGAATCTGCTTAGATCCCTGCAAATGTCATGTTAAAATGAACATGACAAGCACAAGGACACAGATGTAACTATCATAATGTATAGTAGTTCTTCATTATGCCAAACACACACTTGAGGTGGAAAAATTGTGTTTATACTCACTATAGGAACTCGCCGACATTCTCGACCACAATCCTAAAAGAATGTAACCAAAAGGTAACAATTTAATGACTTGGATTAGCCACGGGTCTTTTCCTGTAGCATGTGGGTGGGCGGTATAGCAAATCCTCCGGGGTGGATGGTACAGCAAATCCAAGATACGTATGTATGTATGTATGTATGTATGTATGTATGTATGTATGTATGTATGTATGTATGTATGTATAAATACATAAATACATAAATACATAAATACATAAATAAATGTGATTCTCTATAATTAAAGAAACTGAACTACATAACAGTTTGCTTGGTATAGCTTTCCGCACTGATGCCTTCCTGCAAAGTTTGCTTATGATACATTATAACAGCAGCCACAGGTAGATCAGAGAAAAATGGTCATGAATTCGAAATTATAATAAAAATTGCCATATGATTGTTCTGGCCATCTTTGATGGAACCAATTTAATTGCAGATGTCCAGTAATATGCTTTCACTTTCCATTTAACAAAAATGAAACAGAAATATGAAAAAATAATATTTTTTACTTATTCTATGCAGCAGTGTTAGCTATTTCTGTATGAATTTTAATACAAGATATATTAAAGCACAACAAAGGAACCTCACCTCTACTTCTTGCATAGACTGGATGCGGACTCCACACCTCTGTCCTTTTTCTTTAATATCCTTCTCAAAAGGGTCCATCAAAATAATGGATTTCAAGCCTGGGGTTTCTTTTTTCTCTACATGATCTAACAGGACTTTGGCTTTTTCAGGCTTATCACAAACTACTGTAGAAATATCAGCTGAACAAACAAACAAAAATTGTACTTTTAAAATAGTTTAAATCCAGTACACTTATTGTAAAATAAAATTTTTCCTTGACATTTATTTCCTTGACATTTATTTATATATAAAAAAGAGTAAAATATTTTTTAAGTTTTTTGTCTACTTCCCATCGCAGCCTAGGTTTGTGTGTGTGTGTGTGTGTGTGTGTGTGTGTGTGCTGTGCTCATTTCAGTATGTTAAAATTGGTTTTAACTAACACTCTTATGTCACTCCTCACACTGTTTCTCTGTATGGGTACCTTTGTTTTATGGTTTTATAAGGCTTCAGAAAATAATTTAAAGAAGGTTGTTTTGGGGACTTCAGTAGCAAAATGGAACAGAAATCTACAAATAAACAAACTCTAAAATAGTATAATTGTTTATGGCTATTTTTCTCATGAAACATTGGTTGGTAGCTTCAATTTATTCTAGAAAAAAAGAGAGACGTGGATCTTATTTGATGCAAGCAGAAAGCCCAAATGTAAATGTGGGCTTTTCCGGTACCCCATTGCTAGTGAATGATTACAGCTCTGGAGTTATTTTGAATCTATAAAAAGTACAAAAAGCTGAAGCTAGACACCACATACACTAGTGTTTAATACTGAGCTAGTGTTTAACATTCCATCTTGGATATCTTATGAGGCAGATTCTGTGCTTGGATATGAGTGTAGTACATTTAGATCTGAATCACCTGCAGAAATTCTAACAAGTTTTATGGGAAATTACCACTTCAAAAATCACAGCTTGTATTTGGTGACACATATTTAAAAAGCATCTATCCTGATTATGGTTTCAGAACTTACACGGGGGAGTGCCTAGATATACCCAACCTATCCTTACCCTGACATTACCCTGTCAAGAGTTTACCAGGTTTTAGGTGTTAATATGTGGTTCAATACCTGTCTACAGGCACTCAATTAATACAAATTTACTGAGGCAAGATCTTCCGGTACACTCTTCTAGTACTGTACTATAAGCTTCTGACGTAATTCTTTTTTTGGTAAACTTTTGTCTCACATAGCAAGAATAGCTCGATAAGAATCTATTTCCTCCCACCCTCTTTTGAATCTGCATATTTTTACCTGTATTGATGATATACCGAATGGCTCCAGGGCCTAATGTATCATACAAGGGAACCACAACCATGGAATAGGTATAGCAAGCCAGCTCAGAAATGATCCACTAGAAGGAGATTGTGAAAAGAATAAGTTACAGCATACAATAAATATGACGTTGGAATAAAAGTCAGGGTTTTTTTTTTTACTTCACCTCTGGCCGGTTCTGTGCAAAGACCCCAATGAACTGACTTGTTGATGGTTTACAACCCTGTTGGAGTAAACCTGATCCCAATGCTTCTGCTCTTTCAGCAACCTGAAAGTTAAAGAATAAACAGCAGTCTGGAAGGGTTTGTGGCTCAGTGATAGACCGTCTGCTTTGAAATCAGAATGTTCCATGTTTAATTACTGGCATCTCCAGTTAAAGGACCAACCAGTAGGTGACATGAAAGACCTCTGCCTGAGACCCTGGACAGCTGCTTTCAGTCTGAGGAGACAAAGCTGACTTTGATGAACCTATAGTCTAATTCAGTATATGGCAGCTTCATGTGTTCAAGGGTAGAATGGATTAGATCATTGAATCCACACAATTTATCCTGTCTCCTTCAAATGATTAGTACATAGTCTCTTTTCATGGGTCAAAACTTTGTTGCTTTAATTCAAGTATGCATATGATACTAACAAGGAGAACTTTCTCAATTAACATAACTACTTGCAAAGCAACCAACTTTCATTTTAAACCAATACAAAATCAAAACTTTTCAGGAGACCAGAACTATTTCCATGCAGGCTTTCCCCTGCTGGAAATGGAGAATACCTTCATAGTTCTGGAGCTTCCAGATGTCATTCTGAACATGACTTGTTGGGGTTCCCAGAGCTTTGACCTTTAAATATGATCAAAGAAAAGCATCCTCTGATCTGATTCAAAGAAAAAAAAGTGCAGACTGGCTACCAAGCAAAACATACATGTGGGTTCTCTATTTAAAGTCAATCCAGGAGAGGGGAGGAACCAGGCTCTACTTTCAAAATGACAGTTCCTAGTTTACCTATTCTTCAGAGGGTTTTTTTTCTTTTCCCAGATGAGCCATGGTATAAGTTTAACCATAGTTCAAGTGGAAATGGATTGCTGGGCCACAGGTACCCCAGTGTGATGGAAGGGGCGGGGCAGGGGTGGGGCAGGGACAGGGACAGACACCTACCCTCCTTGCTGCCACCATACTCACTGCTGCTTCAACAGCGAGGGCACCTTTTCACAGCTCCATGTAGAAGCAACTCAAGTCTGCAAAACATTACCAGATCCTCATGGACTCAGTAAAGCATGCAGGATGTTAACTCTGATGTTGGTAAAGTAGAAAACTACTTAAGAAAAAAAATTGAATGAAAACTCTAAAGGAAGTCAGAGCCAGCAAGGAATAATGCTCTTAGAAAAGGGATGAGGCTTCAGTATTTGGAAAGTTCTTTGTACTACCTCCACAGGTCATGACTCAGCATCCCTGTCCCAACAAACCAATTATCCAGTTTCTTCCCTTCCTTTCCAACTTGCTCTCTTTTCATAAAAGAAGAACCCAGGTGCCTCAAAAGGTAAAGCACAGACTCTCTTCCTCAGCAGCTAGTAGGCAAGAATAGCACCATGCAGTATTTCACAGATCTGTGGCAGAAACAGATGCAGGTTTGCTCAATTTGCATGGGTCAGTCTGATTGCAAAAACTAGCTTCTCCATGTGTGAATTTTGTGTGGGGTAGGACTGCATCTTAGTCCTCATGCTATGTGTTCTGTTAGAGCAATTATTCCAAAATGATTCCTTTTTTTCTTTGTGTTGTTCCAATGGGAGACAAACAACAACGGGAAGCTCACCTCTTTGTAGGACAACCATTGGTAAGGCTGTTTGGGTTTCCTGAATCCTAAGCAGGGACCATTCTCTGAAAAAAGAGATAGGACAGCAGAAATAAGTACATAACCTTTCCCCAAAGACTATTAATAATGTATTTCTTGAGGCCCCTTGAGGCCCCAGTAGAACAGAATGCTCAAAAATAAGCCCACTGTTGTTATCAAAGCAGTGGGTGTTTCTGCAATGCCAGAGTTTACAAACAATTCATTACATTAAAAGGGAAGCTATCTTGCCTAATGGAAAGTCACATTCTGTAAGTTCCCTTCAGAGCCATTTGGAGCTTTTATTTAAAAATCAGGACGTGACTGTGACACTGAACACTTCCCCTCCTTTATTATCTCGTCTCTAGACTAGCAAGCATCATTATCAGATCAATGCTTTCCATGCTAAATATTTCTTCCCTCTAGTTTCGTCTTCCATTTATACAAGAAGAGTGAATTGTAAGAAAATATGTGTCGTCATCATCATCATCATCATCATCATCATCATCATCATCATCATCATCATCATCATCATCATCATCATCACTCTGTGTCAGTTTTTAGGTGAAGTGAGAAACAATTATAAGTGAAAGTTCTCTACAGGGAGGAAGAATGATAGACGTGACTATACTATCAGACTTGTACACTTCACTCAATTGTTAGAATTATTATAGCACCATTAGTTCTGTTTCACCATGCTAGACTTAGCAACATTATCTTATGTCTACATGCATATCCAAATGTTAAAATAACAGTTGCACACCAGTGAATCTATGAAGAAAATACTTTGCATTCTTGACATAGATGTTGTTGATGTAATTATTCTTGTTGAAGAGAAATGCATGTTGGACTAGTACCTAGGAGACCCAGTTTCAAATCCCCACTCTGCCATGAAGGATTGGTGTGAGGGTAAAAATGGGACAGGAAGAACTAGGTATGTGACTCTGAGCTTCTTGTATTTTTTCAGCTAATATTATGGTGCAGATGTCTAAAAGATGGGTGTCAGAGATTTTGGGGGGGGACAATTGGAGAGCTTGACTCAGGCGCTGTTTTCTGTAGATACCTCTGCATAGATGTTTCATGAGGAGGTCATGCAACTATAGAATAAATACTTCTGAACATTATGACATGAAACGTGTAAGGATATGATGGCTTTTGGTTAAATGACAATGCAGCTCTTTTTACTTTATTTATTTATTTATTTATTTATTAATTCGGCTTTTATACCGCCCGATCCCCGAAGGGCTCCGGGGCGGTATAAAAGCCGAATTAATAAATAAATAAATAAACACATCACAAATACTTGACCCCCTTTTTTGGCCTGTTTGGTGCAGCCCTTTATAAATAGTCACTTTTTTGGAACACAGTGTTCAGCTGAACCAGCTATTTTCCCTTATTTTGAATTCTGGAAGGTTTTTCCTCTTTAGCTTAGAATCTAAACAATTTTATTTATTTGCAAAATGGAGGGTTATGCCTTGGATAAAAAGAAACAAAGCACTATATTTGATATCTGATTAAGGTAGCTTTGACTATCAAAAACATCTCTGACAGTCCTCTGAAGATGTCAGCTACAGATGCAGGCGAAACATCAGGATAAAATGCTACTGGAACACGGCAATACAGCCCGGAAACCCCACAACACTCCGGCCATGAAAGCCTTCGACAATACATTGTTTCTGTATTTTCTGTCTCCCAGTGCTGCCAGAAAACTCTTTGGAAGCAGCATAGCAGTGGTGCCATCCCCAGCCACCTCAGGTTGTGGATTGCACTGCCATATTCTGGTCTCTAAGGTGCTACTGAATATTTTGGCTATTTTAGTAGATTATATTCAGGAGACTATATATGTTTCTGAACAAATAGCAAAAATGTTATCAGCAGCTCTGAAAAAACATTGCATGCATGTTCTCTTTCTCAAGTAAGCATATCATTTTCCCATTCCCTGCCTCCTTATTCAATTTGATCCCAAAGGCCATTGTCTATACCCACACATCACAAATACTGAACTACTTGCTATGGAAAGCATGTAAGAAGAATATTACATTTAGCTGGTGCACTCTTACAACAGTTTAGCACTAGTGGGTTAAAATTGCGTATTATCACTTAATCATTTTCAAATGCATTTTCTGGCTGGATTACTCAGTGATAGGAAAAATGCACTGTGTGCATGTTCCACCGCATTTTGTTCTTTATTACTATTTTATCAGTTCTAAATAGTCTGATGAATGCCTGCTCAAATAAACACAGATTGCAAACCATACCTTCACATGACAATAATAATGTATTTTTGTTATCTACACTGGACTGAAAACGAAGTTTCTATGAAAAGGAATAAATTGACATAAATCTGTTATTCAGAAAACACTGGATGAACTTTTTAATCTCCTGGAAATTCTGCTGGTAATCTTCTACACAAGAAATTCAAAGGGAAAATTCAACTAGAAAATACTGAGCAGGATTAATCAAGAAGTTCAATACTATCTTTTCATTCCCTGGTATACACACAATCTTGGGATTTTGCATACAGACTCCCTCACATAAATGTGCAACCCCCAAAACTATTTGCACTCACGATGGGTTTTCTTTTCTCCAGCATGGATAAAAGCAATTCAGTGGAGATATTCAGAGAGAAAACCATCCCCACCATTCTCCCTATTTAAAGTAAAAAGTGTTCTCCCCAAAATCAAATCATGGTAATCATGAAACTATATGTAATGTTCAATTCTTCCTTAAGCAGTAAGCAAAAATTATGGGAAATTTTGAGAAAACACAGGACTGAACACAGTATGCAACACACTTCTCTCTGTGATTCACCTCTGAAGATGTCAGCAACAGACGCAGGTGATACGTTAGGAACAAGATCTAACAGACCACAGCCACACAGCTCAGAAAGCTCTCTACAACCAGTGTGAGGAAACAATTATTTTACAAGACACAGAAGATGTTATTGATACAGAGGGTTCCAGGGCTGTCTACAGACTCTATTACACACTGTATTAAAGAGAAAATTCTCTTAATACTAGTCTAAAATTTTATTCCATTAAGGTTGCCAATCCACAGTGAGAACAGAGAATGCCCTGCTCAAAGCTCCTATTTCCTTCTACTGCTCACATAAAAAAATGGGAGAAAAACATTAAAAAGTTTTTAAAAATAGCTACCAGACCAACTGTATGATGTGACCTCCAGGGAAACTATATTGTTCCCAGTGTTTCCTAGAGAGGTGTGATTTCACTATGGGTTTTCTCTGAAAATGATGCTGTCACAGTTGCAAGTCCCTATATTCCTGCCTCCCTAGTCTCTTGCTGGTACCAACCCAGGCCTGCGAACCCTCTGTTATGGTTGCAAAGAAATAACATGGCCCCATTAATTTCTAAGCCTCTGATCCTTCTATATACAAAACTACTTTATGATGCTATATTTTTATATTATGTTACTCAAAGCTGACATGGGGAATGGCCCAGTTTTAGTTAATAGTAAAGAATAGAGTTTATGCATCAGAAACCAGTTACATTCACTTTTTAGTAAAAAATGTCCAACTGTCCTTTCAAGAGAATTGAGGCAAACAGCAACTGGAGATTATACAATAATAAACATTTTGACATATGACTAAACACTGTAATCTTCAGTTACTTACCAGATATATTGAAGCCCCTTCTAAAAACCTCATACATGGTCCTTGCATCGTCATAGTAGTGTGTTAACAATTGTGAGGTGTCACCTATTACAGATCTTCGAGCACCATCCCAGCCCTAAAGTGAAACAAGACAGCAAGGGAAGATCAGAGGTTGGTACAGGGATAAGTCCAACAAAAGCATGGCCCTCGTAGTCTATAATTTAGATAAAAGACAGGACAACGAAGCTACGCTAATTAACACCTTAGCTAGCAGGGTGTATGTGGGTGTTCAGAGTTGGGGGAACTGGCAATTCTCTCCTCCCATGAATGGAAGTGCTAATGGCACCCAGAAAGGAAATTCAGGATCCAGACTTGTTCCTGGAGTGTCAGTTGGCCATCAGGAACAGCATAAGGGTCAAAGTAAGCATTTGCAGCATAAAGAGAAATCAGCAGAAATTACCAGCCCATCTTAAGAAAACCTAAGTTCTCTTAAGTCTTCAGAAATGATTGAATACAAGTCACTGATTCTATGCACTTGGCAGAAGAATCTGTAAATTTTTCAACAAGATCATTCTCTATTCTCGCTTTCCTTCCTTTAATTAGGCAAAAACACTCCCCACCCAACCTTTAAAAAAGCAAGGATAATCCAGTCATTTTATTTGAAGAAGAGAATTCAGAAAAAGTTGACTAATATATAAAATGAAGATGCTATTAAAATAATACAGAGATAGGCAGATTATAAAATTTGTCTTGTGAAACTATAAACAGACATTGTCAAGGTCAGTAGGAAAATAGTAACTGTTTGAAGGCTGAGACGTAGAGCTAGGCACAGAGAAACTATTTTTTTTCCTGGGGACTTGTTTTTGCATAGCAGGAATGATGCAGCAATACTCATGAAATATACATTTAATTCCATACCAGTATTTACAGGGAGCATTCTCGCATTCCACAATGAAAATATTTTGGAGACGTAAGGTACAAAACTACTATTCAGAAGAACCAATAAAATTAAATTGCAGGTCTGAAATATTCTTATGCATAAAAGAGCATAAGTAGAAATATTCAGAAGATGTCTCTTATTGTACACAAATTGTGGTGTTTAAGGCACTGTTGATTGTGCATCTTCACATACACACAAACTGTAAGTAACCGTGTTGGTCCATTACTGTACTGATTTTAAAAAGCAGTGCATTTTTGTTTAGAATGCTCAGTTAATTCAAGTGTGTATATTTTAATGTTAATATATTTAGTAATTTGAGATTTAGATGGTTGTTTTATTTGTTTTGTTTTAATAAAGTCAAAAGGAAGACAGAGGTGATGAAAAAGGTGCTGCTGGACAAGATGTTCCTCCGAACATGAAAGTTAAGCAACAACAACAAAGCAGGTGAAGAAAAAGGTATTGTTGGACAAAATGGAAAACCTGCTGTTAATTGTTCCAATCACGCAGACACTCTGACATACAATCTCTCACAGACATATGTGGCTGATATTTTTGCTAACCAGCCTGAACAAAGTCACATTACAACACATCAGAACAACAGAAGTCAGCTAAATATTCATTTATGCAGGAGACTGTTCCGAATACATACACTTTTGTTTCTTCAGTAAGCAACAATTCCTGATGAAAAAAACCTGACTCAATAACATTTCATAGATCTATTAACCTACAATCAGTTCAATCACTGAAGAATTTTTGATCTAGGTCACCAGGAAATTATATATTTGGGCAACACAAAGTAGCTCTTAAAAGCCTCAGCGATGGAAGTTCACCATAGGATAGTTTTTATATATACATTTAACTAACAGCCCAATCGGGGGGGGGGGCGGGGAGAGAGAGAGAGAGAGAGAGAGAGAGAGAGAGAGAGAGAGAGAGAGAGAGAGATGGGATGAGGGGTGCCGTTGAAGGTGCATTAAGAGCAAAGAGGGCACCAGTGGGAGATGGGGCCGCAGCAGCAAGGTGCCGTAGGGATTTTTCCGCCCCCCACGTGACCAGAATCAGTGCGCCCGGTGTGTTGCGGACCTTCCCTCCCTCTGATGGATTTGCCACTGCATCAGGCAGAAACTGTGGTCCTCTGGGCACTGCGTCAGTCTCCCACACCACAGCTAGCCCTGTCAGTGCAGCAGGAGCATGCCAGAGGCATACCCGGGTGTGGAGCCAACTGTAGCTACTCAGCTGTTAGAACTGGGCCACAGCCCAGGTCTCTGAGTTACACCACCCAAAAGTGTGGCATAACTTTTCAGTCCAATAGTGGGCTTTCACGTGGCTGGGGTGTTTTTTTTGTTTTTGTTTTTTTGGGTTGCACCTCTGTAGTCATCCCCGCAGGGTCGTCGCTAAGGAATAGGCGAGATGCGGAGGAGGTTTCATCTGGTGGAGAGCGTCAGCAACAGGAAGCGCGGGATTTCGTGATCCTGACAACTCTGCCCTGTGCTGGTCTCTGGCACCTTTTATTAGGGTTTCATTGTGGGCGTGTAAAAGGGGAGGTGGGTAGGGAGATGTGAGCGGAGACCGGAGACCTTGGAGGATCATCATGTGATGCATGATCTCACCTGGCTCACCACGCAAGCGGAGAGGGAGCGTAAGCGTCTGGAGCCTAATCCTCACTCTGGGGAGCAAGCACCATTGTCCCTGCGTACCGGTGATTGAGCCGAACAGTTCATGCACCCGTGACTCTATAGGGGGATGAGGGAGTGGGGAGTCGCGGTGCGACTCAGCAAGGCCGTAGGGTCCGTTGCCCCAATTGCGTTTCTACCACGGTGCTGCTTGGGTCAGCAGTGCATTACTACATCTCCTCCTTTTTTACATTTTAGAAAAGGGGACCGAAATGCTAAGGGGCGCATTTAAAGGGACGCTTTGTCTCCCTCCGCCCGTCTGGTCAAGCTTTCGACCAAGCTGCTTGTCAATAACATTAGAACTTGGCAATAGCGCGGGTAAGGGAAATTCGAGGGGGGCTTCTTACACATTTACAGGCAATATTAGACACGCATTGAACGTAAAGACAAGATCCGATAACTTGAGGCACAATAATTAAACCAATGCAGAAGGCTGTACAATAGTACTCGACCATCCTCCGGCAGCTAAAGCTCCAGAGGGCTGACCACCAATGGGGCAAAACATCATACTTCAGATTAAGATTACAACTTCTTGCAGCCTTCACGTGACTTTCATGGGCGATGCGAGATCAATTGGGAATTATCAGAAAGATTATTAAAAACAACACAATATTATGTACATTCCTCACAACCTTGGTGGGATGTAATAACAATAGGTAATCAATAGCGGCATACGACATTGTCTAGGGAATTCGCTGATCGAAGTTCCTGCTGCTTTCGGAGGCTGTAGAGCCGCCCAGAGCAATGGAAGGTAGGAATTCGATGTAAGGCTTCGCAAGAAGGGCACACGGAGCCAGCCGGGCCAATAGTCTTGGTAAGCAGGTTACACCCGGAAACAAGTCCGGGGGCTCCTGGCACAAAGGGAAGTTATGAGGGAGACAGGCTCCGCCTGCTGGAGAGGGTGACCGCGTGCGTCTCGACAAGCGGAGGGATCCGAAAAGGCAGAAGCGGGAAGCTGGGCGGGCTGGGCGGCATGGCCGGGCTCCTGGGGTGGAGCCTGGGGTAGCAGAGAGAGTCCCGGCAGACAGACAGGCTGGGAAATGCAGCAATGTAACAAATAACATAACTTCAAAAAATTAGGGCGTGCAAATAAATTCAAACAATAAGAAACATGGCTAAAGCGATACATAGGCTGGATGATGTATGCGGAAGGAAGGCAACCCGTGAAGTTGCATAATTCGTGTCCAATGCATGGCTCTTTGGCTGTTTGACTACCAAAGCTACAGAAGCCGATGGCTTAGGAGTCCATGGATTTCCTCAAGAGCCGTTAGGGAGAAAGCTACTGGATTAGTCTTTAGCATTGCAGGTTCGAGTGATTCTCACGCGAGCAAGGGTTGTGAGAGAGAAGGCTGTTCCAACAATATTCAAAGCGGCTGGAGAACAGCCGGAGAGTTCCAAGGGTTTAATCCCTATCAGGAGAATGTCCCCTGGCTGCAACTCCAAGCTTCAGCCAGGGGCTGCAGAGAGGGGAGAGAGAATAGCGATTGTAGATGAGGGAGCAGCAACACGGCGGCATCAACCTCTGAGCCACAGCTGGCCCAGGCTGCCGTTCCCCAGGGGGGGTGACACAGCGAAGGGGCTGTGGATCCTTGTGGAAGAATGGGTGTGCTGGCTCCAGAGAGATCCCTCCCATCTCGGCCCAGGCTGGGGTGCAATCCGGGCCCTCTGACAGAGGCTGTAAGCGGGTCGGATCCTCCAGGGGAGGCCCCCGCCCATCTCCGGGATGGGAGCTGGTCTGGCATGGCGAAAGCTGGACTCCTTGGTATGGAAGAGAAAAGACAAGCAACGGCACTTTTCCCCTAGGGGTTTATGCGTGCAAGGGCTGAGTTAGTCCTTATAGATGACAGTGGAAGGCTCGAGCCCTGAGTGGAAGTGCGGGCAATTTTTTGATAGAGAATAGAGAAGAGTACTTTGGATATGGTCTGCTGGATGAGACCTTGATTGGGTCAATAGGGGGGGGGAACTACTCCCCTTTCTTTCATTTTGTTTTGGCCAAGCTTTCGTTAAGCGAAGGTCTGGCCCATCTCCGACAATCCATCACTTGCAAACATTCAAGGCGTTAAGAGATACAAGGCAAGGGAATTGCCCGGTTAGGCTTAGGGAGAAGGGGAGAGGTCATCATCCAGGTCCGGGATGTTTGTTTGTAAAAACAATCCCAACTTCACCGTCTGTTGCGTGGGTTTTTTGCAAAGCAACTATGGAATCAATTCACAATTATAGTCATATCGTAATATAAGCCGTCTATAGGAAAGATATAGAGAAGATGCAAAAAAGAAAACAGTTCCTGGGACTTGAGGTTTGATCACAGGAGCAAAATTGAGAGGGGTTTGCAAAAAACCCTTTATCCATGATCCTAAGTAGGGAATCTAGAGGTGGGGTCGCGTCAGCCCCCATTAGGAAAGAGGTGGGAGGGTGTGCAGAAAGGAAGGCAGGGGGGGGGAAGGGTTTGGAAGTCAGCTCTACCTTCCCCTCCCGCAAGGGGACTCTGTGGCCGGTTTTTGAGCTCGCTTCCTACCTCTCTCACAGCTGAGGCTGTGTAAGATAGGGTGGGTGGCTCGAGGAGACCCCCCTTGGCACTGTGGACTAGCCAGGGTAGCGCTCCTGCCAGCAGAGAAATCGTGGGGAGCATACGGAAAATGATTTTGGCTTCATATGTAAACTTTGCGCCACGCCAATGTGGCAGTGTAGGGCTCAGATGGACGAAGGAAAAGCGTTCTCAAGGAGGGGTTTGAAGAAAAAAGTTTTTTGAGAAGGTTTAAACTAAGATGGAGGCGTGCTTCTGAAGCAGGTCCTATCCGGTATCCTGGGGAGCACGCCACGAAGCTGTGTCCCGCTTCCAAAGTGAGGATGCTGTAATGGGCGAAGCCTTTCAAGGCATTGGCACACATAATCAGAAGGAGAAACTTTTAATTGAAAGCGCAAGAGCATAGCTTAGAAGCTAATGGGAAAAATCCCCTATGAGGTGAAAACTCTTTAGGGGTCTCTTTGAAAGGGGCAAGACATACAGAACAGTACATAGGCATACAGAGCACATATAAAGTAACGTAGGGAGGATTGCCTAACTCTGATTTGAGATTTTGCTCTCTCTGAGGTGGTGCTTTGGACGATTTTGCTGCCACTGGGAGCTTTGAGCTTAGTGGCTTTGCACAGCAGGCTCAGAGGCTATGAGATCCTGGTTTTGAAACCCTTACAGCTGGAGAGGGCCAAGGGGGCTTCTTCTTTCACGTAAGGACTTTTGGCTTAAGGCCATTGTCGCGAAGCATCTTCCCCTTTCCATGCCCTCATTGCCATTGTCTGTAGATTGGCTATGGGGCATCTCTTGAGGAGGGCTCAAAAGCGGTGCAAGTCCTCTTCCGTCAGCATTCTCTTTCTGCTGCAATTCAGTGGGACTGTGGACTCTTGCAGAGATTTTGAAATGCGTGCCATTCTGGGGCACTGGCGGAGGCTATGGTTTGACTTTGGACGAGAAAGGGGGGTTATCATCAGAGCAGGAAGTATAGACGTGGGGGAGCAAGCTGGCAAAGACCAGCCCAATGGTCTCCGCGGTGGGGAATGGGATCACTATACTGAGCTGGGGCAGCGAAGCATCTCATGGGGAGCTCCGGGGAAGGGGTTTGAGAGTGCTGATCTTGGTTCCGGGCTGGGAGAGATGCCCGAGCGCGGAAGGCCTCCCCAGCCGGCATTGGGAAGCCTGCCCAGCGTCTTAGACTTTCCTTGGGGGGGTCTTCGCCCTTTGGGGAGAGACCCTCCTCCCGCCAGGGTTGTAGGCCCTCTCACCGGGCAGCCTACAATTCCTCCTGAAATGTCTACAACCTGCGCTTGGCCGCACTGGGGAAGAACTTACTCCGTCTCGAAGGGCTGTCTCATGGCAGCGGAGAGGGCGGCATGCGCTAGAAGGCTTGGCTTGATGTGGGCGAAAGACCCGATATCCTGGCAAGCTTTGAGCATGTCGGGCCAGCTTCGGGGTTCCTTTCCTAGGAACCTGTGGATCGCTTACTGCGGCACTCAGGCGGAGGCGTTCTCCTTGGCGAAAGGCGCTTAAGGCGAAGTTCGGCCTGGCCTCCTCGTTGTCAACCTTGCCCTCTTTTGAGGGCCTCCTGGAGCCCTGTTCCACAAACTCCAGCATAGGGCTCTTTTTTGAGGCTTCTGCCCGGGTGCTAGAAAAACTTTGGGTTGAAAACTGTCCGGCATTGGAGGATCTTTCAAAAACGCCTTTGTAGGCGCATTCCAGAGGCGACCGTAAGGGTGGGCCACCGGCAGGACGATCTGATTGTTGGGGTTACTGGACAGCTGGCATCAAAGCCGTAAAGCTGAGCGGCTAGGTAGGCGCTCGCCGGAGGCGGCTGCCCTGCATAAAAGCATTGCTGGCATGGAACTTCAAAGCTCTCCCAGATCACAAATTGTGCAGGGCTCAGGAGCATGCGGAAGGTGGTCTTCCAGTCGTCCGGAACCATTAAGTGATTCCCTCGCTGATCAGCCTCTAGCATGCCTCTCACATAGGGGCTGGTGATCTCCTACAGTCGTCCGCACCGCCACGGAGCTCAGGTGAGGATTAATTGTCAAGCTTAAGCAAAGGCGATACTCACGCAAACCGCCGAATGACGATTAACCACACCTCCCTGCCGGTATCTGTCGCAGAAATAAGGACGGGGCACAATGTACACGAATATCGGCATCGCCTATTTCCTCGGATCCAGGGTTTTCTTTCTTCTGCCAGATCGAAATTTGGCTAATATCGGTTCCCATGAGTTTTGAAACCCGCCGCCATTACGATGGCATGCTGACGGAGGTGCAGTGGCTTCGGAAAATGAAGGCGGAGAAGAGGAGGGGCGGCTGATGCCGCGGGAGAGTTTGGAAAATGGGCGAAGGAGCAAGGAGGGGCAGAAGGAGGACAGGCGTCCCAATTTAGCGTGATAGGAGAAAATTCCGGGGTTGAAATTGAAGGTGAAAGATCGGAAAGGAGGGTGGCCTACAGCAAGGGGAGCCATAGGGTTCTGCAGGGCTGATGCATGCGCACAAAACATTGTCTCCACGTCAGTAGCCAGTGACATCGTCGCCGCTGCAGGCTACTGTCGCTAAGAGAGTGCGCCTCGATGTTTTCCCCCAGTCCTTAAGATTCAATGTCCCCCCCTCTGGGTACCATGGACACTGAGCTTCAAATCTCCTCAACCAATTTGCGCGAGCTCCCCTTCTCTACGGGACCCTTGCCGCATTTTACGGCTAACGCTTTCAGGTTCGCCAACGTGCTTGTTGCGCAAAGCTCCTGCTTTTTTGCAAGCTCCATACCTCACCGGTGTTCCGGTCGGACGAGAGGGTATCCTGGGACGCTGATGTCTCTGGATGCTTGCCGATCCAGAGGACAGGCGATGGCACCAAACGGTGGTCCCTGGATCGCGCCGATCCAGCCGGACTTCGATATCGCGGCTCGCTTCTTCCCAGGCGTACGGTGAGCAGGGTGGAGGTTACCGAGGATTCCCGGGTTTCGAAGCACCGAAAGCTTGTAGTCGAATCCCCGCAGGGTCGCCGCTAAGGAATAGGCCGAGACAGCTGTGAGGGGAAGAGGTTTTCTATCTGGTGGAGAAGCGCCAGCAACAGGCAAGTCGCCGAAGGATTTCGTGGATCCTGACAACTCTGCCACCTGTAGCTGCGTCTCTGGCACCTTTTATTAGGGTTTCTATTGTGGGCGTGTTAAAAGCGCTGAGGTGGGTAGGGAGATGAGCGGGAGACCGGGAGACCTGGAGATCATCATGTGATGCATGATCTCACCTGGCTACGTGCGGAGAGGAGCGTAAGCGTCTGAGCCTAATCCTCACCTGGGGGCAAGACCATTGTCCCTGCGCCCGGTGACTGGAGCCAGACAGATCTGGCGACCCGGTGGACTCACTTAGGGATGAAGGAGTGGGCGTGCTTG
This sequence comes from Sphaerodactylus townsendi, assembly GCF_021028975.2. NCBI lineage: Eukaryota > Metazoa > Chordata > Lepidosauria > Squamata > Sphaerodactylidae > Sphaerodactylus > Sphaerodactylus townsendi. Next base: position 90,150,880 of record NC_059427.1, read on the forward strand.
ATGCGATCCCAACAAGGCCGCAGGGTCCGTTGAAGCGCGATCCTGAACATGCTCTACAATTCCCACGGTGCTGCTGGGTCAGCAGTGCATTACTACACACCTCATGTTGCCTGAAAGCCCTCTGGATTGGGCTGCCTGATTTTAAATGAGTTTTTGAATATCATAAAAAGGAATCTCAATAGTATAATTAGTTTCCCTTATTCTTTTACAAATATATCTCCAAGGATCACAAAGTATGCTACAAACAAGTATAGGCTCAAGAGAATTTTCTTGCATCATTTGTATTATTCATGAAACAAATATTTTAAACATTTCAATTATATCTGTATTGTTACATATCTGATTTTGTAGTTGATAGGCATAACTGTTTAGGATTGCACTGCAGTTATTATCTGGATTAATGCATTGTTTACTGCAAAAACAAATATTATTTGGTAGCCACTAATTACATGAGCACAGGAGCAGTTCTTTATGAACAAGGAAATCATAAGGTAGGTCTAATTTCTCCTCTCCTACTAAAAACTGGATACGATGTGTAATAAAACCATAACACTACTACTGTCTAATCCTGTGCTGGATATCAGTGCTGCGCACTAATGTTATTAATTCACTTCTAAAACTAGAAATCTCTGGTAGTTCTTCTGTTGCCAACCCTTAGAGAATTTATTAATGTGAGACACATCTCAATACTGGACAAATTGCTCCAAGTCCATCTGAATATTTACTATTAGAGTGTATATGCACGCTATTGCTATTCCCCCTGCCATCCTTTGCTTCAAGACTTAACAGTCAAACTAATGACTAAGCAATTACTGAACAGATGACACGAGTCAGTACACCCCAGAATTCTCTCTTTCAGGCCAGACATTACACTTAACAGTTTTTAGAACACTTTTGGAAGACAGTAAAAAGCCACTGGAACTATTATAGTCAATTGCATATTAATTGCCCTGTCATAGTTTTTAGATTGGTGAATGTGAATTTTATAAAAGAAAATGAACATTATAAAAGATAAGGGATGTAAGCAGTGTGTTATATATTAATGAAGTACAGCATAAACAAAATAATTCATAGCATTTAACTTTGCTCTTTGCAGAGAGCTTCAGTCTCACCTCAACTTCTTCAGATTGCATCCGGAGGTCACATGGGGGTTTCACTGCTTTGGGCCGGCTAGCCAGCCAGTATGCAACAACAGCTGCAAAGGCACCAATGCCTACCAAGGTGGTAGCAGGCAAACTTCGGAAAAACTGGCTGAAGTCATCAAATTCTGGAAGCCGCAGGTTCTTTAGGATTTCGTGTGCTTGCATCTTTTCAAAGATTGAAATAGCGACCTCTGCAAAATAGAGAAATGATGAAGTTATTTGTCAGAACCACTGCAATCACCCTGCAAACTTGACTTCATGTAGCAATTGTACATTTTAGCAGTCATACAAATGCCAAAAGGAACTCAAAGTAAAATTAGTGTTAGTCACAGCACTGACCTAGCCTTTACTTTTACCATTAATTGGTTCCATGATAGTCACAGTTCCAACTCACTGTTCCTTTGTTCCTTGCCCCGCACAAACAGTTGCCACTGACAAGAATTGGGAAGGCGCAAAAAAGCCTCACTATTTAACACTAATATCCCTTTAAAATATAACCAGGGATGGGTGGAACATGCTACATCCATGCCAACCCCTGTGATAAAAGGGAATATGTGGCATTTTGGTAGGGGAGCTGACTCAGCTGGCAAACTGACAGCAGCCTCACCAGTCCAGACAGGCACTGGGGCGGGGGTGGGGGTGGGCGGCAACATTACTGTTGAGCCTGAAATGGGCTTAGCAGCTCAGAACAACACTAGGGCAGGTGGTCAGCCCTGGGGCTTGAATGCCTCAACTGGTGAACCTGCAGGACCTTGCCAGGCCAGGTCAGCACAGGGGGAGTTGGTTAGCACTGGGGGAAGGGAGTGCCTGCCTTAGCTGTTGGCCCCGCAGTGGGCTTGCCAGCCCAGATTAGCATAGAGTGTGTGGCTCACCAGACCAGACAAGGAACGGGATGGTTGGGTGCTTGGACTGATCGGTGGGCTTGCCTCGACTGGCTCACGGACATGATAAGCCCTCTCAAGGGGTCAGATTTGGCCCATGGGCCACATTTTTGACACCTGTCTTAGATGCAGACATGGCTCTGCTGCAGAAAACAGACTCTTAGGCCCCTTCCGCACACGCAAAATAATGCGTTTTCAAACCACTTTCACAACTGTTTGCAAGTGGATTTTGCCATTCCGCACAGCTTCAAACAGCACTGAAAACAGTTTGAAAGTGCATTATTCTGCATGTGCGGAATGAGCCTTAGAGAACAAACTGTGAAGCCATTCAACAACTGCTTCCTGAAAAAAGAAACTTAAAGACTTTTTTCATTTGGAATATCATTAAGACCCAGTGACCATTACGTGATTTGAACTGGCAGTACATGCACCATGAAAAATATTACATCAAAGGATATCTCATAGCTCAGTTATGAAAGAAATGCCAGTGAAAAATCAGATCAGAGCTAAAGCCAAAACATTTTCAACTTCCTTGTACATTCTTAAGGATCCTTAAAAGTTCTAGCTTCTGGTAACACTGCTTGTTTGTTTGGTTTCAATCAATATGTGTATGTGTATAAAGTGCCATCAAGTCGCAGCTGATTTACAGCAACCCCAGCAACAGGTTTTCAAGACAGGCAAGAAGCAAAAGTGATTTGCCATTGCCTTCCTCTGCAGAGCCTTCCTTCATGGTTTCTTTTCCAAGTACTAACCCTGTTTAGCTTCTGAGATCTGATGAGACTTGGCTATACCATGGCCAATTCCAGTCTACATACTCCTGATGTATTTATAACAAACACATTTGTAATAATGCTCCCAGTTTCATTTTCCATCTACTGTAAGCAGTCAGATCGCTACTCCACTAAGGGATGCCATGAAGCCAAAGACTGGCAGCAGAGCAAGACACTGTTTCCCACAAATGGATACCTTTCAGAGGCTCATTCTGCACATGCAGAATAATGCACTTTTAAACTGCTTTCAGTGCTCTTTGAAGCTGTGCGGAATGGCAAAATCCACTTGCAAACAGTTGTGAAAGTGGTTTGAAAATGCATTATTTTGCGTGTGCGGAAGGGACCAGAGAGTTTTGGGATCTATCTTGTGAGTCAAACCTGGTCAGGAAGGTGTTTGACCGCTGCTGGCCCTAAGGTGTGCCTGGCTGGACAATGGGTCATGCTAATTTCCACTGTCTCACTCTAAGTCTAAAGCAATTTAATCAGCGCTCCAAGCAGATCATTATTTACCCTATCTTCACCCATCCCAGCAATCAATCAACATTTAAGAGAATAGTCCAGGCATCCTCTTGGGTCCTGATGAGCCTCTCCTGCTTTTTTGTTGAAACCCCAGAAAAGCAAAAAATGTTTTGCCTCTGGCTTTCCTGCTAGCTTACCTCATACCTTCTCAAGACCCATTCTGGGGTCTAAATATTGGTCTTCGGCAATTCACAGTGTGTCTGTGGTTTGGATCCATACATGCACCCCCACTTGTGTGTGGGCTCTCTCCTTTGTTCCTGGAAACACAGATCATTTTCCTCTTTCAGTGCTGCTTTCCCTGGACATGTTTTCAGGACTAGTAACTATCACTCATCCCTGAAACTCTGTCCAACTTCCTCCCTATTCTATTAGTCCGTTCTTGTGTCCTTTGAGTGCTTATGTTCATTGCTTAAAAAATATTTTTGCTTTACCATTTTTATTCTTTAATAAAACTATATTTTAATGATACAACTGCCTGCTCATTTAAGAGTTTTCACCCAGGACTAACTTGGTATACTTATCAATCCCAGTTACCCCCTCTTGCTCTCTGTCTCCAGTTAATTGTCTCAACTAAAGTGGAGACTGCCTACCAGGGTAACACTACAGGCAGAAGAACCTGATACGTTTAGGGGGGGGGGGGTGTTGTGTGAGAAGAATCAGCTTACAAAAAGCAAAACAGAAGTGCAACTAGGTAATTCTCTGATGAATACCCAACATATGAATACCCACAGGCTGTATGGGAGAGGATCTCCTATATTACAACAAATATATTGTGTTGAACAGCAGCACTACAGTAAATTACTGAGAGGACACATAAATAAATTCTAGTTAAAAGAAACATACACATATCCATCACATCCGAGATTCACAACATTTCACATTACAAGCCATAGCCCTTCTTGGGATGAAAAAGCAAAACCTTAAGTTCAAATATTATGAAAGCTGCTTCAGTACTGATCAACAGGCTTCATTTTCAAATGCATATAATTTAATTGAAGGATGAAAACAATCTAAGAGCATGAACAAAAGAGAGCTCTGAATACTTTTGAAAAGATGACATTTTTGTTCTCATTGGCAATTTGTCATAGTGGCATAGCTGAAGGTATGCAGAAGGTCCCACATTCAGTCACCTCACCTTCAGTTAAAAAGTATCAGGTGAAACAAAAGACCTTGGACAGCCACTGCCGCTCCAGTAGCTAATATTGACCTTGATGGACCAATAGCTAGATTCAGTGTAAGGCAGAATGTTGTGTTTATTTTTTATCAAGCTGAAAGACTGTTCTGTGTTGTATAACCAAGGGTTTTCTATGCTCCTTGCTTTCATTCTTTTACATAGACTTGAAAATAAGCAAATCTAGAAGTCAAGAATGCATTCTATAATGACAATAATACCCAAGGTAGAAGGCAGGAAGATATGACAAAAAGCACTTGACATCTTAGGCTTAGCTCTCATCTGTTGCATTTGAAGTGGCAAAGTTGTACCTTGACTGCATCACTTCAGGTTGCAGGTATAGGTTCACATGATTGCATCCTGAAGGACAAAATTCTTTGCTCAGAGAGAAAAAGGTATAGCTGTATCACTGGCATGCTAGTTTTCTATATGGAATGCCTTTTCCATGAGGGAAGAAGTTAGTCACATGTGACATGACTTTCATTCTGAAATAGCATAACCCAAAAAACAGGTTTAGCACCCCAAGAGTTGTTTTAGAGGACTGGACCTCAGTTTTCATTTATGAAAAAATGTAAAATATTTATCCAGGTTTAATCATCAGTTTCATCATAACAGGGTAGTGTCAGGGTTGGATTTAATGCCATTTATGGAATCGGGTGAAGGCAGGTACAAAAAGGAATACAGTAGAACGTAAAGTATGAGACAGAAAAATATACTGATAGGAACATGCACCAAGTAAACAGCTGGATTGTACAGAGCTCTGGGACGACAGTGGGCAGGTAACAATACAAAATGAAATACAAAATGAAAGTAGAGTTGGTTTTTACACCCAATTTTCTCTGCTGAAAGGAATAGTCTTCCCTTCCTCCCCACAAGAGGCACCTTGTAAGGGAGGTGAGGTTAGAGAATTCTGAGAGCACTGTGACTGGCCTACAGAGGCGTACCAGGGGCAAATGGCGCCCGGACAAATTGGCACCCAAACAAATGGTCTCCGGACGCCCCCAGGCTCCACCCCCCCCCCTCACTGCTGCTGGGTGCTTTGACCCTGCCCATGTCGATGACACATGGGCAGGGGTGAGGGCGCTCGAAGACAACGAGGCAGCAGGACTGCATGTGGAGGAGTTGGGAATCTAATCTGGTTCTCCAGAATAGTCCACTGCTCATGTGGAGGAGTAACTAATCAAACTCAGTTTCCCAGCTTAGAATCCACCACTGTTAACCACTACACCATTCTGGAAGAAACAGCAAATGCAATCAGATTATGCTACTTGCATCCTGTGCTTCTCTGTAACATCTTTAATGTAATGTTTATTTTATCATATTCACACACACATACTCACTCCAGGTATAATGTAAGATAGATCACAGTTATCAATGCAGAGCAGAAATCCAAGAGGAAATTTAGCAGAGAGCATGAAGACTTCTCCATCTTCTAACATACCTCCATCCAAAGGGAGTTACTTCCCTCTCACCACTAAAGCAAATGAGTCCCAATGTTGCCATAAGTGAAGGAGAAATAGTACTAATAGTCTTGCTGCACAGGATGAAGTCATATTTGCTCATCACAGACTGGAGAAGATAAATATAGTCTCCCTTTACTATATATACTCGTGTATAGGTCGACCCGCATATAAGTTGAGGCACCTAATTTTACCACAAAAAACTGGGAAAACTTATTGACTCGTGTATAAGTCGAGGGTGGGAAATGCAGCAGCTACTGGTAAATTTCAAAAATAAAAATAGATACCAATAAAATTACATTAATTTAGGCATCAGTAGGTTAAATGTTTTTGACTATTTATTTCAAAGAAAAACAGTAAACTAGCTCTGTAAGCCCTGATACTCCCTTTAAATCCACTCGGAAGGGGGGTGGATTTAAAGGGAGAATCTGGGGAAAATTTGAGGGTGCCTGTCAGGGGAGGAATGTTTATGTTAGCAGTATCAACATTTCAGAGTATCTTTAGGAGACCCTCCTAATGATACCACCCAGGTTTGGTGAAGTTTGGTTCAGGGGGTCCAAAGTTATGGACCCTCAAAAGGGTAGCCCCATCTACTATTAGCTCCCATTGGAAACAATGGGGGATGGGAGCACCCACTTTGGGGATCCATAACTTTGGATCCCCTGAACCAAACATCACCAAACCTGGCTGGTATCAGCAAGAGATTATCCTGATGCTACCCACCCATGTTTAATGAAGTTTGGTTCAAGGGGTCCAAAGTTATAAACCCTAAAAATGTAGCCCCATCTACTATTAGCTCCCATTGGAAACAATGGGGGGCACTCCTTTGGGGGTGCATAACTTTGGACCCCCAGAACCGAACTTCACCAAACTTGGCTGGTATCATCAGGAGTGTCACCTGATGATACCCTGAAATTTTGGCGCTACTAGTCTAAAAACTGCACCCCCTGGTGGCCAATAAAGTAAAAACCGTAAAATATTTTTTAAAATACACCTCACTCGTGTATAAGTCGAGGGGGGCTTTTTCAGCACAAAAAATGTGAGGAAAAATTCAACTTATATGAGAGTATATATGGTAATTCAGGAAAAGAACAATTTGCAGTGAAACATGCTACAGTTACATTGCATGAAATTTATCACAGACTGATGAATGGGAAACCCCTTAATGGCCCTATCCAAAAGGGAGTGGCTAAAACAGTTTCTAGGAGCAGCGTAGTTTCATTCTGATGTGTTTGCCCCCTCTACCAGTGTAAAGGGCACTCCCATCCATAGAGAGAGCAAATATGCCAGTATGCAGCTGCCCCACAGCTCTGTTGTGGCGAAACCTGCCATGGCATTATACTGGCTTCCAAGTGGATGCCAGCACAAGGTGGGGTTGGCTGGGGTGTTCCTGGGGCTGGATCCAACTTCAGACAGCTTCCACCCAGGCTTTGGGGGCAGGAATGCGGCAACCAGGACCAAAAGGGTGGTCAAACTCCATTGAGGCCTAAAGAGGGCTTTCCCGGCAGCTGGAGGTTTTTTGTGTTTGCTGCCTCCCCGTGCTGCCTGGAAGTCCTCAGGAGGCAGTGTAGTGGTGCAGTAGTGGTGCCGTCACCAGCCACTGGAGCCCTTTGGATGAGGCTGCCCAACCAGTTAAGACCCCTAGTTAGGATGACTTTTAACATAAAACACTTTTTGCAATGATAAAGGAAAAAAATCTTCAGTTTGCTTCAGGGTGGATTTGATTGAAATCATGATTGAAATTATTATTCAGTCAGACTGGATTTAAATCATTTTTTTCATATACAGATTCATCCTTGCTGGTACTATCATAATATTTACAAGCAGATGAAAGTTTGATTTTTAGAATAATAACGTTTCAGATTAGTTTTACAGTTACATATTTAAAAATTACTGATTTGGTTCTACTATGAAAAAGACTTTGTTCACATTGCAATAATTTCATAATTATCTCCAGCTTCGCTTGAGCCATTAGCCCCTGCATCTCTTTGTTGCAATGTTTGCATTTTGCACACTCGCCTTCCTTACCCACAGGTAGAGGAACATCATTAAAATATTCCCATACTGGGTCTCTTTTGCAGCCTACTGCCATTATAGATGTTCTTTTCCAGAGAGAGAATAATATGATAAGCCTCTGGTTATACGCACAATGATGCTAAGACTTGAGGAGTATTCAAGTCAAAAGGGTTCACTTCATTTTTATTGCTTGCCCTTCCCTCCTCACGCTTAATTCCTTGCACAGATCTATTCCATTCCAAGCAATGTTCGATTCTTGAACTTCTTGAAACTTAGCACTTAAAAGGTAAGGGGTTGATTCCATGTACATATATTTGCCAAGGAACAATGGGAACACTGCATGAACATACAGTCTCATGCTACTTGATTAAAAAACTAATTTCCTGATGAATAACTTTTGGGCTACAAAACAGAAACCTATTTAAACTATCTTTAGGTAGATTTTTCCTCAAAAATAATTTTATTTAAAAATCCAAATCTGACTTTTTTATTCAAAAAAAGATTTTATCTACATTGGTATGATTTCATAAGTCTACCATACTTGAGCATACCATACCAGATGGATTTGAAATTGGTTGACTAACTGAACCAAAAAGATACTCACCAATGGCTCATCTTCATCCTGGAGAGCAGTGACTAGTGGGATGCTACAGGGTTCTGTCCTGAGCCCGGTGCTATTAAATATTTTTATCAATGGCTTGGATGATGGAATAGAGGGTATGCTAATCAAATTTGCAGATGACACCAAATTAGGAGGCCAAAACTAACAAAATTAATTTCAACAGAGATAAATATACTACACTTAGGCAGAAAAAATGAAATGCCCAGATATAGGATGGGTGACACCTGGTTTGACAAAAGTGCACGTGAAAGGGATCTGGGAATCTTAGTAGACCACAAATTGAACATGAGTCAGTCATGTGGCATGGCAGCCAAGAAAACCAATGTGATTCTGGGCTGCATCAACAGGAGTATAGTGTCTAGATCAAGGGACGCAATAGTACCTCTCTGTTCTGCAGTGTATCCAGTTCTGGGACACCAAGTTCGGTAAGAGAGAGAGAGAGACACACACACACACACACCACACACACACACACACCACACACACACACACCCCGGTTTGCAGCCACTACAAGCAGCCACGCATTCTCTGGCAGCTTCAGCCGTGCGTAACTCTCTTCTATATTCAAAACCCTTCTCTGTTTTGCTGACAAAATAGATGCTTGCTAAGTAACACCCTGTTTCCATGGCAGCATCCCCTTGTATTCAGAGGCACCCACAGTGATGCTTTTGAGAAACACTGATCAGGATTCAGTCTACAGTCACACTTTCCAGAAACCTATTACAACTGTGGCAGTACAAAGCTCATTTAAAAATAAAAATTAAAAAAATACGTGAAACTTTTTAATACTTGAGCATTTTATTTAAACTTTTAATCATCATGGCTTACCAAGTAGTCCGGATTTTGCTAATTTAGGCATGCAATTCAGTAATGGAAAATAAAAGCCTAATTTTCTGGTAACTAAGCTCATTTTCTTATGTAGTTGTGACCCAAATACAACCCACCAGCCACAAAATCTGCCTTGTCTGAAGACTTCCATTTTGCAGCCAGACTGCTAGTTGGCAACTGTAGTTTTGCTGAACCTTTGATGAGACATCATTTTTTTTGTTCATTTACTTTATTTACTTTTTCACTTCATTTACTTTCAAACTGAGAAAGCAAATGATTACACAGTGTAAGGCAACATAATCAACTAGAAGAGACATCTAATGAGCAATGTAATAGGACTATTACTAGGGAATAGTACTAAGCTAAGGAACTCCGCAGGACAAATCCACACTGTTGACAACTGATCTCAAACAGCAACCCTTTCAGTGATACCTATTTCTCCCCTGAAAACCTCAACAGAATGGCATTGTCCACAGGTCAAGGCTGCAGATGAAGCCTGTAGGAACAACAAGGAGGCATGTCCTTTTTCTAGATTCAGCTGGGGAATAATCAATTAAGGCCACCAGTGTTGTCTCCATCCCATAGCCCAGCCTGAAATTAAACTAAAAAGGATCAAGAGCAGATGAGTTGTTCCAGAAGACCTTGAGTTGGCTCACCAATGGAATCCTGATTACCTTGTCTAGAAAGGGCAGATTAGAAACTGAGCAATCACTGGCCACATCATTATTCTGTAGGATTTTTTAAAGTAATGGAAATGTAATTGCTTCTTTGAGTGAAAAAGGGAAGGCACCCTGAGGCAATGATTGATGCATTATGGATGCAATGGCAGTGATGCTTGCATGATTTCGGTAACCAGAATAGGCCAGAATCAAGAAACAAGTGGTGGCCTTCACAGATTCTAACATCTCTCTTAGTGACTATGACAGATTGGTCCATGAACAGACCAGATGATGCATTATACATTTCTTCTATGAGCTATGCTACAGCCAGCATCCACATCAGACTCTATGAAAGATTTCTGCAAGAAAAAAAACCTCTGCAAAAGCATCCCAACCAATTACCTGTTTCTGTGGTAATAAATATTCAGATTTAGGAGTCACAAATGCCATGACACCTCAAACAATGGGAATGGTCATAAACTAGCTGATACAATAGCAGCAGAGAAGTAATATTTCTTTGCCACTGTTACCACGGCTTCAGAGGTCTTCCAAAGAGTTATACCACATTTTGTAGGATGCAGCAGTATCTCTCTGCACATCTCCTGGCCCTCTTCAAGTTGCCCAGCTCTGTGATAAACCATGGTGCCAAGTTCTACCACGAGGAAGGGAGAAGTTGATGAGTGCTCAACTTCTTGTTCCAAGCTCCCATAACTTGTTATGATGTTCTTGTTCCAAGCTCCAACTGCATCCCTCATTGAGCATTCTAGAATCCAGAAGGATCCAAGAGTCTTCACTGTGCAAACTTAAGATGAATAAAAAGGAATGTGTTCATTAGCTTAATGAGGCAGTTGGATATTTCAGGGTGCTCTATATTTAATAAAGCATGCCTTTCATAATATTGAAAATAATGTAATAAAGGAACTTATAATACATATTCCAAATTTTCAACACATAATAAAACAAATCAACCACAAATTAATATCAGATGCAATTTCAAGTGTACGAGCTAGAGCATTGTCTCTCTGGTTCAAATGTACTTACAACTGCAGCCAGTTAAATTACTAATGGCAATAAATATTCATCTATTTACTGATGCCAGGCATCTTACCACAGATAATATATTTTATGTATGAACTATATGTACCTGGCATTAGCAGCTAAATCCATCTTAACAAAGTATTACCAACCACAAAGATTAAATGAAATTATTTAACACATAGATATTGAGCTTTTTTGTCCAATTCTAGTATTTCTTCATTATCAATAATCACCTTGATTTCACAATCAATGTGCAAAATCAACAGATTTATTTTACAGGTCACAGCTTTATGCCCCAATCACAGAATCTTCACCCATTTTTAGAAATTCAAAGTGCTGAGCATTAAGAAGCTGCCATCACATCATTCCAATTTATTATCCCATTTAAGTGTTCAATGTAATGTAATGTTAGTTGCATCTAAAGTTGCAGCTTTACCCTGTAATTCTCATGAGTTGCTGAAGCAATTTTTTAAATTTAATCTCAGAGTTGAAAGGGACCCCAAAGTAATCTAGTCCAACCCCCTGCCGATGCAGGAATTAGAACTATAACATCTCTGACAAGTAGGTATCCAATGAGTATTATAGAACCTCCAACAATGAAAAATCCATTACTTCATAAAGAAGATTCCATAAAGCAGTGTCTAGTAGAAAATGTGCACTCAGAATAGAAATTATTCCTCAGAATAGAAATTCTTGCTATCAGGGAAATTCTTCCTCAAATTTAGACAAAACCTCCATTGCTGTTTATATCCACTAGTCCAAGTCCTGTCATTCAACATGATTGAAAACATACCTGCCCCATCCTCTTTATGGCAACCCTTTTTAGTATCGAAAGATTACCATGTAAGCATCTATTCTCCAGTGCAGAGATACCCAACTCCTTCATCCAAGAAGAGTACATGGTTTTCACCGCCCCCCCCCCCGCCCGTAGTTTTTTTGCCATACAGTTTATTCCAGCTTATCAACATCCTTTGTAAATTGTAGTGCTCAAAGCTGCTCAGACCATGTGGTCTGATACATATAGACCTGCTGGTAATATAAATGTCACTGAGATCATTATAACAGTTATTTTCCAACAGTGGAACTAAAATTAATTTGGTAAATTGGTACAACTTAATTGACAATTCTATTACTAAAAACTGTAAAAGAAAAATTGGGGGGGCGGGTTGATTGCATTATTTATGGATAACCACAAGTAACGTAACATTTACTGTATTTAGGGGCCTTAAGTTATTGCATTTATATTTTAACACCTTGATGAGCATAATCATGTTCCTGCTTGCCAACTGAATCTTTGAAGCACATTTTGTAGTCACTATCTGCCTTTTGCCTAACATAGCTGGGCAAGGGAAGAGTTTATTGAGGAAACAGTGTTGAGGAAAGGATCCAATATCCCTCCCTTCCCCTAGTTCCACAGCTCCAATATTATCTTGGGCGGTCTTTTCTAGTGTTAAAGAAAACATTGGGAGATCTGATAATGAATCTATTATATGATCAGTACTTAGGACTCTGGAACCAAGACTGCGACATTATCATCTCAAGCTGAAGAAAATGGCCAGTACTTAGATCCAACAGAGTGTTTCTATAGGGCAGTGACGAAGGGAAGGGAAACTGTGCCCAGGACATGAACTGCCCCCGCCCCCGAAATGCCCCCCCCCTTGACTGCAATGGTGGCACCCCGGGAAGCCACCTCAGATGTCCCCATTGCAGCTCCACCTCTGCTACAGGGAGAAGGATTTCTACTTGTGTAGTGTTCCTTTTTATGTCCCTCCCCCTTGTGCAGTAGGCCAAATTGCCCGCCCCCCCAATCCTGTTCATGTTCCAAGAGAACTTTACGGAAGGTGAGCTTCTGCAGCAGGGAAGAGGAGGAGCAAGTCACTCCAGAGCTGAACATCCTTACAACCTAGGAAACTCTATTCTGGGCTCAAGCTACTACATTTGTTTATTTCTTTACTTCATTTAGAGCACACTTTTCTTACCCATGAGGACTCAAAGCTGCTTAAATAGTTCTCCCTCCCTCCATATAGATCACATCATTCCTGTGAGGTAGGTCAGGCTGAGAGTGTGACTAGCCTAAAGTCACCTACCAAGCTTCTGTGACAGAGTGGGATTCAAACCTATATCTCCCAGATCTTGATCTGACTTTACAACACACTTTCTCCCAATGTGCAATGGTAGCTACAGTACAGACCCATCTGGTACTGTATTTCAATTTTAAAAATTAAAATAGAAAATGTGAGAAAATGTGAACTTTTTAAAGACAAGGAAGTCTAATCAGTGTTTTCTAAGACCAATTATGTGGGTCCATTCAAACAACAACTGTATGGCACAGTAGCTTCTTGAAGCCCACTGAAAATTGCAGATCACAACAATAGTTCTGTTCATGTTGGACTGACAGTAGTGTTACAACACAGACTAGAAACCAGGGATGCTCAGATTCAAACCTCAGCCCTGAAGCTTAACTAGTGATCTTGGCCCATCCCTCTATCTCTCTGCAGAGCCTACCACATGGGATTTTCAAGGAGAAAGGGAGAGAAAAAAAAGAATAATTTATTTTCCCCAAGTTCCCTGGGGAGAGGACAGGTTAACACACATATTTAATACATAATCTAATTTTCAGCTTTTCTTTTCAAATATTTGCAAGTGGAAATCCAGTCTTCTCTCAGTCACTACATTAACCTGTATTCAAAGGAAAAACTAGACATTATTTATCAGGGCTATCCAACTTTTTGATCATATGGAAACCTTTGGAATTCTAACATGGGCTGGTGGGCCCAACCCCAAAATGACTGTTGTAGCAGGCAGAGCCAACTACAAAATTACTGTCACAGCAGGTGGAAGAAATCACAAAATGTCAGGGAATAAAATTATGCATAATTCTAACTCTTCAACACATCAGAAGAAGCTCTGTTTAACAGAATGCCTTTTGAAATAAACACATTGTGTAAAAACATTTTTGTGATTACACACACGGTAACTCAGTGAAGATCCTTGTGCTGTGGTTCTTTTCAACAAAAAGAACTAAGTAGAATTGTAACTTCATCTGCCACGTGCTGGACTAGTAGGCACTAGGACCTAAGTGGAGAATTCTAAAATGAAGACGGTCTAGCACCTGGAGGATGAAGTTCTTTTGTTGAAAAGGGTCCTTTATAGCAGCTTGAAGCAACTTTTTAAATACCTGCAAAGCAAACTAGATCTCTGTTGGTCAATCAGAAGCCCTTCCAGGCAAAAAAAAACAAAAACACAAACCTTGGTGGGCATCAGTAAAGGTGTTGGAGGATATCATAGCACCCACAGATGCCAAATTGGGCACCGTGTTATACACACTGCTTCCTTCTTAACTGACACTAGCCATGTGAATTTTCTCTATGATTATCAGAATTCAAATATAAAGCATCAACAAGACTCCACTCCCATCTCGACTCATAAAAGAAAGACTTGTTTTGAACTTATCAAGATGTATTTCTGGTGATGTACATCCACATTACAGGGTGTTGCTCTGAGAGTGTTAAAGGAGTGGGTGTGAGTGAGATTCTGTTATTGCATTCAATGCATTCCTACAATAAAGATTCAATATTAATGCAGACACTGAGTCTATGTGGAATATGGAACACCTGTTGATGGATGATACTAAACCACAGCTCAATAAGGCATATAGACGGGATCCTCTTTTAAAGGTCTCTTTTTAATTGACATTGTCTATCAACTAGATGAACTTATGAAGTTCTGTTTTCTTTTAACCTCTCCACCTGTGACCAGTAATTATTTTGCAATGAGCTTCAGCCTGTTTCCTAAATTACTATTTAAGCTATTGCTTTCTACTTCCTCTTCCAGGTGCAACTGTTAATAGGCTCCTTAGGGAGATTAATTTCAAAAATAGAATTGATGGGCAGGCAGACAATCTATTAGCTCCTCCTGACTGAAATTATCCCACATATTAGAGTACACTGGTTAAGCGCTTCTCTTTCCTCTCCTAGGCAGCAGTGAGTTTAACTGCTCATTTATCTGAAACAGTTTTAGATCCTTGAAAGTAAAACAGCTAATAACACTTTAATGTAAACATTGCATCAGAGGATACATTGGTCAGAAGTATCCACAGCGATGGGTCTCACAGAATCCATTTCACAGTTGCACTTCAATTCTAAAGGAGCATCATCCAAATTCAGGAATGTTTGTACCTTATGATTTTGGGTATAATATTATTTGGATGTGGTATCTGTGAATGCAAGAACAGTTTGCTATCCAACGCAGCACAGAATTACCTGCGATTGCAGGCTCCTGCTCGGGAGAGGCGGGGAAAGTGAGGGAACACCAGGCTGGCCACATGCTGCCCTCTGTGCAAGCTGTTGAATGGGCTGCCTCAAATCCATACAGCTGCTGAGAGGTGGGGCCAGGTTTGGGTCAGAATGGCTTTAAATGGCTGGCTCCCTGGCCCCTTCAGCAGTCCTCTTTAAAACTATTACTCTGGTATGATGCTGTTACATAAAGGAAAACAGAAAAATTACCAAATACCCCAGGTAAGGTAAAATAGTAAGGAACAGATAAGATTTTCAGAGGCGGACTGAAATGCTGTCCAATAATGGCTTCAAACTGGTGGTTGGGTAAGGAAACCAACTGAGGATACTTTGTCTGAGCAAATGCAGAAACTAATACATTTTTATATGATGAACATAAATATGTATTTTGTTGAGTAATCCATTCAGAAAATAACTTTAGCTGTATATACAATCAGATAAAGAAAGATGTGTCCTTTCAGCTAGAAAACTAGGTATAAATTCAGCATTTCTGGCTCCTCACAGGCTACTTCAAAAACTGCTACTCTACCAATCTTTTTTTAAAAAAAAATAATATTACTAAATAGCTTTCATGTCATATCCATTGTATCCAATTCAATTTGATTTCTTCATTTCAGTAATTCACAGATTATCTGGCCAGCACAGGTAAAGGTTAATCTTGATTTTATATCCAAAGGTGGCTTGACAATAACCATGTCCTTGGTCAACTCAGAGGCAGCTGCCCTGTTTTGGAACACAGCCCACAATTAAAGTATCAAAAGAATTATCTAATTCAAGGTAGGAGAGAGCAGCTGATGGATGAAGCAAAGAAATGAAATTTGCTTTAGATGCTAGCTATACATATATGTAGCCTGTTCATTCACACTGAATTGAAATGCAGTTTCCAATCAGTACCTTTCATCATAAAGCAGATAATAGGGTAACAGAAGCAGCTGGCGGGTGGGGCTTGCAGGTGGCATCTCATTCCCCTTTCCCCACTATTATCCTCTTCCTTCTCTCCTATACACCAGCCTCCATCTTCAGTTTTCCCTCCTTCCCTCCTCCTTGCATCCTCTACCTGTAAAAATATGGTTTGACTTACCTGCTGGCACAGGTTGCCATGTAGGAGCGCATGGGAGGCAGAGCATGGAAGCAGCACTGGCCACATAGCGCCCTTAGGGCAAAACCCTTGGGCTGGCTAGCACAAAACAACTGCTGCATTAGACTGGCATGGGACAGAGTCACAGACATGCTGGGAGCATAAAAGGTATGCCCATGCTGTCCTCTTCCTCCTTTGGATCCTCCAGCAGCTGTTTGCCCACCCATTGTTCCCCTTTTTATTTTTAGGCTACACAAGTGTAGCACATTTGCATGTGATACTTGACGTGTATTTGTTGTCACAGCTTAGCAATTTTGAGCATCGGGACAGATCCTTTTGAGGAAAGTGGTGCCTGCCTCCCTATTGATGGGGGAGGGCATATGGGGCCTTGGGGATTGCTACAGTTCACTATGTCACAGGCCAAAGTAGGGGCAACTAGCTGGCCTACACCCCCTGTTGGCAAGGGGAGGATCACAAAGAGACAGCACCCAGCTGGGCTCCCATTTACTTGCGACCTAATGGGTTATTCTCAAACAGGTGTTCTGGAGGTGAGGTGCTCATTGGTTTGGCAGGTGGACTGCCTAGTGCCATGACCTGTCCCCATGCTGTACTTTTACTCCTGTCACCTGTACTTAATAAACCAAGCTGTGGCCAGCTATTTTTACCATCAAAATGGACTTCACGGGGTTATGGCTTCTCTGCCTTCTCATATGCCTTTTCCAGATCGGCAACTATAGCCCAGTCACAGAGTGCTGATGATAGCTTGGCCCAGTTCCACCATGCTGGCCACTGGGTCCACTTATTCATTGCTCGCTACTGGCCTAGCCTCAGTCCTGCAGTGGGAACCAGCAAGGACTTGTAGGAGGCCCCATGCTTCCTCCTGTATCCTCTCATTCTTTTTCCTCCTTCCCTCCTCCTGGAAGCCCCCATACATCAACTTTTCTTGCTTCCTTCTCTCCATCTCAACCACCAACCTACCCACTTTTTATCTGCCCCCCATTTTTACCTATATTTTTACTTCATTTGTCCAAAGCAGCTTACATTGTTCTCTTCTCTGTGTCACCCTAACAAAAACTCTGTAAAGTAGGCTATGCTGAGAATGTGTTTCTAGCCCAAGGTCACCTAGTGGGCTTGAATGGGAGAGGTATTTCCAGAGCTGCATCAGAAAGTCTAACCCAGGGGTAGGGAACCTGCAGCTCGAGAGCCGCATGCGGCTCTTCTGCCCTTGCACTGTGGCTCCATAAGCTGAGCCGCTGGCCCCATCCTTGCCTGCCCTGCAGGCAGCAGGGCGGGCGCACCAACTGCCCACGGTCGGCCGCGCCGCACCGTGGGCTTCCCCTCTCGCCCGCCCCATTGGAGCGGGGTGGGCGCTTTCCCGGCGGCTGGCAAGGCCGAGCCGCCGGCTTCATCCTTGCTCACCCTGCAGGCAGCAGGGCGGGCGCATCCATGCGCTTCTCAGAATGAGCGGAGTAAAAGGTAAAAAAACCCCTATATATATAGTGTTATCTTTATTTTAAATGTCAAAAATTATTTGTGGCTCCAAGTGTTTTCTTTTCCCATGGAACACGGGTCCAAATGGCTCTTTGAGTGTTAAAGGTTCCCTACCCCTGGTCTAACCACTACCCTGGCTTTCATAGGGTGACTGCTGTTGAATACTAGTGAGTCATGCAAGTAGTGTGTTACCAAGTCTCCTGGCGGCTGTGGCCAAGCCTGGCCCCAATGAGTCCTCCCTCCAAGGACAAAACACCCCAAGAAAGGGCCACTCCCCATCCTTTTGCCTTTTTCTGACAGAGACTAATGCTTGAATACTGTTGTGACTGCCTAGCAACATCCACTGAGGGCATGTGTTTCTTCAAGTTAAATGTGCTCATTTTAACATTCTGTGGATTAACCCACCATTTTTTTTTTTTTTAAGATTTCACATTCTTCTGCAAACCCGGGACTTTTCACAGGTTTGTGCATAGATCTGTCGATGGCCCCAACCTCCCAAATAGATTAATTAGATATACTGATTGATCAATATGTAGACACAATTGCTCAATTAAATTGAATGCAACTGTTCAAGATTTACAGGACCATTTTTCACACAGAAACGCAAGCTGGAATCTCAGCCAGAATCGATGCTTTGAATCTCTGGTGTAAATAAATAAATGAACTACATCCTTGACATTACTTTTTTAAGAGTATGCTTCCATTTTGCCAGTAAAGATTATATGTATACAGAAAGCTCATACATTGTCATGCCAATGGATGTGATAATTATATCTGCCAGTAATCTTGCCTGTATCCATAATAGATTTGTGTCGTGCATAGGGGATGGGGTGGCATTCTTTTATTATTTTACTTGGCGATATTCTGGTTATTTCAATGGGATTAATTTGCTTTATGCTTTGTTTTAACTAAGCATAAAAAGTGCATGGTCAGATCCTAACATCACTGCCGCAGAAAAAGATTTCCAATATTAAAAAGAAAGGAAGCCCTGCAATATTATCTGGAAGAGTTTTTTAAAGAATGTATCCATATACTTTATATCTGCCTTCTACAAAAATACACTGTACTTCTCAGCAAACAGCACATACAGAGTGGGTGTACAAAGGTCATTCCCAAGACTTTTTCCCTGTACCAAGACAGAATATTAACTTATAGGTCAATCCCAATTTCCCACACTGCCATCTTTTGGTTTGCTTTTAAAGCACAGTCAAACACATTAGCTTGTGCAATTTTTGTTTATGCAATACATGATCGAATTGACACAGTATATTACGGTGTGAAAGTTGTTAGTCATTCTGTTTTTTCTCTATGACCCAAACCTTGTACAATCAAAAAGAGTTTTGTTACTGGTTAAACAAAAGCTACTTTAGAGGGTCATTCCTTTGTTGACTCCCAAAGCAGCCTGTAAAGTAAGGTCCAATTGACAAACCAATCAAGCAATCAATGATGGAGAAGCAGATTTTGTATAACCCTGTTGTCTACCCCAGGATGGTCCTGGGACCAGCAGTTTGTCATGGAAATTCAGCCATCAGCTCATTGTGTAAATGAGAAATCTCACCAGAGCCAACAGAATTGTGAAACAATTGCCAATTCAATCAGAAACCCGCTTTTGCTGTGTTATAGTTTGGTGTTATAGTTTTAGTGCTAACTGTGTTATAGTTTTGAAACTCACTGTTTCAAACAATAACCTTAACTGTGCATTTCTAATCCTAGTCTCTAATAATCTATATCTGTGGGCAAATGTGTGCAGGTGTTTCATAATAAACTAACTTCAAATATTACATCTGCAAGTAAGAACCCTAATGCCTCAATATACCTTTGCTGCTAGCTAAAGAAAGTGCACTCCAATGTTTGCCATGGTTAAATAGGGTTTACTGGGGAACAGCTAACCTACAAAATGTAACTTTACTTTTTTCCCATAAAGAACACTCCCCCTGAAGCAAAACATTTTTTAAAAATTCTCTGTACTGCCCCAGATTCCCAAGTCAGGCTTCACAGTCTTTCCTATAGTACAACACAGAAAGTCAAAATCCAGTTTCCTGCATATGAAGAGGCTGCCCAGATCTATACCGGCTTTTGTTCATTTTTGTTTGAATAAACTAGAGCTTAGGAAACAAAGCGTTTATTGCCTCCAAATATCTCAGACTAAAGGGGTCAGAGCCAGAAGCCGTCCACTTGCTGAAATGTTCAGCTACAGCTTAAGCTTTTCAAATCCTTAAAAGCCACAGCCTGATGATACTGCTTTGCTGTGTTAGAGCAAATCTCTTGTTAGCAAAATCTATATAAGCAACTGTGTTAGTCTCTCAGGAGGAAAAAAACACCAATCTACATCAGTAAACCTATTATTCTATTATGCTGTTGACTGTATTGCTAATATGAATATTTGCTTGACTTCATGATTATAACTGAAGTTTACTCGTAGCTTCACTCCCTCAAGTTATTGTTTATATACATAAAGGTCTCCCAGCATGTGGCTGGGAAACAGACATGATGTAGGTTAATATGACATTCAGGATCTTTAAGTCATTAACAATATACTTTCCAAAAGTAGGTCAAACACATCAACTGTTTGTCCGATTCCATTTTACTTCTCTTCAAATTATTTAAATCATTTATTCAAGACCACTTACCTTTAATGTTTGCAAGTCTTATGATCATCCTCACATTATATGATCTTTTTCTTTCAGAAAAACTATGCACGACACATAATAGTGCTTCAGTAGACTCCCAGGGGTTTCTGTGCTGAATAATACCCAATGAAGGATTCCCAGCCTCCCAAGTGTTTGTTTCAATGTGTGTTCCTGGCACTTGGTGATATTAACAGGAGAACCATTTGAGGCAAGGTTTCTGTGGCTGCAACTCCTACACATTTACAATGTGAGTCCTCTGAGAAGAAGGACTTTGCCGTCCAGTCCACCTTTATATTTCTCTTTTAAAAGTTGTATTTTTAATCTAGTAACCTAGATTAGGTTTTTAATTGTTGCAATGCAACAGCTTTAGTATTCAAGTAGAAGAGTTCCTGCACTCAATCCTTAGGTGCCCACAAAAAACACAACAGATAAAATGCTGTTACTTACTTGGTCCAAAAAGTGCTTGCAGCATTCCCACACCCAAACATATCCTTTGACTCACAGCTACCTCTCCCTTAATCCCATAATGGAGGAGCAGCAACAGCAGCAGCAACAGCAGCAGAAAGGGAGACACACTGAAGCAAGTTCTTTCAAGACTGCAACATCACTCCACTGTTACTAAGACTGGAAAGAACAATAGAAGCTCCACCCTCTCAGGTCCCTGAAAAGCTTATGGGACCTCCTCTTTGATACAGCCAGTTCTCCCTGGGAACAGCTTTCCTGATAGAACTCTCTGACTCCTCTGTTCCCTTCTGAAAATATATTGTGAATCTAATCCCTCCCCGCCCCCTTCCAGCCCCACTACCCAAGCTCTGTAAAGCGCAGAATAGGCTTCAGTTAATTTCAGTGGATTCAATTCTGAAATTTTTCCTACTTGAAGAATACCAAAACTTTGTTGTTGTGTTGTATTTGTTGTGGAGGTTTACTTTATTTTTTTTCAGGTTTATACAGTTAATCTAAGAAAATAAAGTAAACCTCCACAACAAACAAATCAATTTATTTGTTCCACTTTTTTAAAAAATTTATTTAAAATCTACAACCAGGAAAATAAGCACAATATATGAGTCCCACATTGTGAGCTGTTCAAAAATTCAAAGATACATATAAATGACTTGGCAATGACTTTCTGCATTGTGTAACCCAGAAAATAACACCTTTCTCTCTACTTCTAAGCCTAATGCAAAATCCTCTTGGGATGGTCAGAACACACATACAAATACTAATATTCAACTAATTTGGGACAGATGTATATACACATTTTTTGCATGGACTCAGCTAAATGAGCCACATATCTTTGAATCAGTCCCAGCCTCTAAATGCTGAAAGTTTCTGCACATTAGATGCCAGAGAACTTGCAGTGAAGGAATCCTATTAAAAGTTGCTCCCATTCCTCACTTCTCCCCAACCTTCTCCCTCGTCTCTAGATTTCTTTAAATGCCAGTTTCAGAATGCATAATAGAAACATGTAAGTGTCATGCAAATATCACAAAACATTGCAAAGTCAAATATTAAGTGATTTGAGGTTTAGAACACAACGGTAAACGTATAACTTTCAGTGCCGGGAAGCAAGCAGCCCATTCACTTCTATCCCATACATCATGAGACAGATGCTCCTCATGGCGGAAGCAAACATCATTGCATTTGCTTTTTTACATTAGATGGTTTTCTGTGTGACACTACAGTCCTACTTAAAGGTGGAATGAAGAACAGTGACACATCCATACTTGTCAACTGGAGATATCTAGAGAACAGTTCAAAATGGCTGCAGTACAAGTGCTGGCCCTGCAACACTATTGTACTAACCCAATATGTACAGTCTGTAAATAGGGTGACTTTCAGGTGACTACTCAGGTGGAATTGCCAAATGGAATGGCACAGGTAGCAAACCAATTTTGTTTACAGCCAGTGTGAGGAGGCCATACAAAATTCAGGATTTCCTAAGCAAATTGATAAGGGGAATCCTGTTGGCAACAACCATCACATTATCTGTGTTGATAATATTTGTACAAATGCAGGTTTTGTCCAGTAACTCTTGAAGTCGTGCCCGCGACGCCGCAAGGAAGAGACAAGACGCGGAGATATCATCTGGTGGAGAGAGCCAGTAGCAGGAAGCGTGGGATCCCGTGATCCTGGCAACTCTGCCGTGTGCTCGTCCCTTGCACCTTTTATTAGGGTTTCATTAGGGGCGTGTAAAGGGGTCGGACAGGCGGGACAGCGGGAGGTCGGGAGAACGGGAGATCATCATGTGATGTATGATCTCATCGGGCTGCTACGTGCAGGAGGAAGCATCCGCGTCTGGGTCTAATCCTCACCTGAGGGCAGGGGCCCTTTTGTCCCTTTGTATGGGACACCTGGTGACCGCGAGTCAGGCAGTTCATGACCCGTGACTCACGGGGAGCGGGGGTTGGGGGAGCGTGTGTGCCCAGAAGGCCGTAGCTGGCACCGGCATTCCAGGCGCTCTATCTACGGTTCTGCTGGGTTCGCGGGCTCACCCCTACAACTCTAAATTGTCCAATTTGGCTTCTTCTAATTTTAAAATAATTCCGAATACATGAAAACAAAAATACAACAATGGAAACTGACATAATTTTCCTATATTTGATAAATGCAAGAGACTTTAGCCTTTATTGTATTGAGGTTTCTTTCCAATTATAATCAAGATATACTATTTGGGATTGACGGGCTGTGTTCTGGTGATTTCATCAAATCATGGAAGAGACCCCAAGGGTCATCAAGTCCAACCCCCTGCAATGCAGGAACACACAATCTGTATTAGGAACCTGAGACCTTGTCCCATCCTTGTCTTCTGTTAGGATAGCGTATATCCACTTCCCCCTTCCCCAAGTCAAGGCAAGGAGACTGTTTCTTCCCCATAATGGTTCCCATAGGACTAGCACAAGTGGCTGGGGTGCCTCCCTTTAGGATCTCAGGCATGAGGGCACCCACTGTAATGACCAGGGAGAGCCTCTACCCAGAGATACTGTAAGGTTGTGGTGAATGTGTGCGTTCCGACCTTGAGAGGTTCCCGCCGGAGGTTCCTGGCTCTCTGCCTGGGAAGGGGAATTTTGCTGTTTTGGTTATCTTTCACTTGCTTGCTAGTCTGTGTGAAATTCTGCTTTGTTTACACTATCTTGGTGGGAGCCTGTTTGATACCCTGTAAAAGCTGTTGACCGAGATCTGGGGCTCCAGATCTCGCATCGCCTGTATCTGACTAAGAATGCCAGCTCAATAAAGAACTCAATACGGTTGCTTTTGCCTGGACGTTACTGGTTCATTACAGGTTGCTGTATTTCTGTGAACACAAGGGCCCCTTCTGCGCACGCAAAATAATGCGTTTTCAAACATCTTTCAAAACTGTTTGCAAGTGGATTTTGCTATTCCGCACAGCTTCAAAGAGCACTGAAAGCAGTTTGAAAGTGCATTATTCTGCATGTGTGGAATGAGCCAATGCATTGGGAACACATAATTCCAACATCAGAGGATCTACAAGAAGACTTGGCGATCACCAAACATCGACTTTATCTGTATCAGACAGAAGTGGAGGTCAGCAATGCATGATGCAAGGGTCTACAGAAAGGCAGATGTTGGATCAGACCATTATCGAGTCAGAGCAGAAATCAAGCTTAACCTCTGAAATGTAAGAAAGACCATACTAAAGAAACCATTTGCGATAGAGAAACTCAAGGACCCTGCCACTGCCATCACCTTTGCCTTGGAACTTCATAATCACTTCAACCTTCTCAGGGAAATTTCAGACATAGAAGATTTCTGGAGCAGCCTTATGGACACCATCACAGAATGTGCCCAAAACACTGTTGGGAGAAGCTGAGGGCAACAGAAGGAACAGTGGATCCAAGACCGAACATGGAAGTTGACTGATGAAACATTTCTATTTTCCCTGAACCTCTCCCTCTCATGAAAAATAATGTAGGTGTTTCATCAGATGCAAAACATAAATATTAAGACTTACTTGATCCTGTACTTGTCCTTACATATTTTTACAGTACCTGTATTGGAGTTTAATATACTTCCCATTCTGTATGCTGGCATATTATCTGACATGAATTTTCTGACAAATGGATAACTGATTTACAATTATCACCAAAAGGGTCCAAACAAAAACAATCCCCAAGTTGGTTTTGTGAAGGAGGCCTTATTCTTTGCCAGCAAAATAATCAACAATAAATCAAAATAATAAACTGGAAGGTTTCAGAAATAATGTGTGTATATAGATTCAGTAATGACTAGCTGTATCTATTTAATTGCATCAAGTATTCTGTAATTAGAGTACAGGCCTAATTAGCAAACAAGTGACCTAACTATTTGTCACAATACATTTCAGATGCCTCTGTTAATGATTACATTGCTAACAAGGTATTTGATAATTAACAAATTGTGGAAGTTCCAACCTATAAAAAAATATAAACAATTATTTTCTTTCATTGTATGAAGGAGTAGCATGATTTTCCAAACCATGTGAGTAGAATAAGGATGTTTGATGGCTGTGTTTTCAGTGAAAAGCCATAGGAAAAGGATACTGTTCACAAATATTATACTTTGCCCTTCAGAGATCGATTAATAGCATCACAGGATTCTTCACCTCCCTTCCTCTTCCACTGTCATTTTCATATCTATTTAATGTCTGGAACTAACCAAGGTTGCCTGTGTATCCTATCAATGACACTTTTGTTGTTTGTAATTACTACAAACCATGGATTGTGTATACCCAAGTTGGGGAACTGTGGCTCGCAACTATCAAATATTAGCTACATCATCCACACAGCTATAATGCTTATTATAATTAGCTTTGAAACTGAAAAGGAAATAGCAGTTTGTGTATGATAAGGAAGAAGGTGAAAATAAAAGACTGCAAGGCCACAGGATGCTCCCAAGATTCGGGTAATGTTAATCTGTATCAGGTCTGAGCTATCCCTTCCAACCAGAATTAAAGAAAGAATGATATATGCCATCTTCCAAATTAGCAATGGAAATTGTGAACATATATTAAATCTCTCTTCGCTTTTGATTTAACTTTATTTTTAATGTCCAACTATATAATTTAAAAAGCCGTTTCATTTTTCCACTGAAAGTTATTGAAGTGCATTGCCAGACAGAGAATAGTTAACTTTCCAAGACAAAGGCAAACGTCTATGATAGCCTTGCAGAAATAGAAGCTGAAAGCATATCCTGCTGTGTCCTAAGCAGAATGGAAGGCAAGCACTTATACTTTTTCTTTCCTCTACAATCATTGAGGGAGGGAGAATGTCTTCATGCTCAGCCACAAGCTAAGCATTTAGTTGCCACATTTCTCCACTTTTAGCCACAATTGCCAAAGTGAACTTCCATTTTCAGAGGTAGTGTACTTGGAGAAAATACTTGGGAGTCCACATGTACTTTCCTCCTCAAATACTGGTTAAGAACTTTCTAGGTCAGGAGGGAAGGTCTGTAATGTGGTTTTCATCCCACTTGCATGAGGTAACAAACGTTGAATTTAACATGAATTTAACAATAAATCAACTCTCCCTTTCTGTATCCATTATGTTATAAAACATATTCTCTCTTTCAAATAAATATTTAACATAACAAGTGTGATCAGTGTCATATAGTTAGGAATCAAAAGCTGTAGCTACCATATAGACTGCAACTCTTAATAACATAAAATTAATAAATATTATTTCCATCAGTTAGTTACATGCAGTTCGGGTCTCCAGTCACATGGTGGCTGATTATGCACAAGATATCAGAGCAGGACAGATCTGCCAGTGGGCATAGCTTTGCCCTGAACCTCTTTCTTCTGCCCACAGCCAACCCACCTAGTCTTACTCACCCCCATACTCCCTTGGGCTGCTTTGCATGCTTCCCCCTCACCCTTCTCCCTGCTGTTGACTACTTCCCATTTCTTGTCCCACAGTATCATTTCTATTGCCCGTGGCCTTCCCACTCCTGCATATCTTTAGATCTTAAGATTGTTTTTTTAATTAAATAACCATATTGTTAGATTTATAAATAGATACCAGTACTAAAAAAGTCAAAATACTAAGACTAATTAATCAGTCCAAACACCTGATTTGCCCCTGCGTTTGATCAACAAACTGGAATGTCTCTACCATTGACGTTTTATAGACAAGTAATCAGTGATTTCAGACCACACTGGGAAAAGCTGAGGTTTTGACAATGCTTGGGTCAGACAATTGTGAATCTAGGGAGCTTAGCAAAGGGCAGTTTATGTTGTCCTTTTGCGGTTTTGCAGTTTGCATACTGCCATTACTCTCCCCTCCCTCCCCCTCAACACACACTTCCCACCGTAAAATACAATCCATATTCAGGCAAAGTGTACAGATGCCATATTCAAAACTTTTCACCTTTTTTGTCTTTTTTATGTCGATATATCCATCTATCAATAGGTTGATGGATTGATACATCAATCTATTGATAAGATTAAAGACAAAAATTAAAGATTATATCAAAAATAAAAAGCACACATGCGTTAGAGAACCCACAAAATATCATCATCCCTTGATGTGAGCAAAAAGCCAGCTGATGGGTAATGCCTGCCCTGCTGCAAACAGAGTGGTGGTAGAGGTGGGATCCAGCAGGTTCTCACAGGTTCCTGAGAGTAGGTTACTAATTATTTGCGTGTGCCGAGAGGGGGTTACTAATTGGTGATTTTGCCTCGTGATTTTTGCCTTAGTTATGCCCCTCCTCTCAGCAGTAGCGTGCATAACTTGAAGCAGTCTAGCAGGAGGTGCACCAGCGTGCATGGCAGCCTGCGCCTGCGTGCATTCGTTTCCTGCCCAAGGACTGGCGCAGCAGCTGCGTCCTTGCCACAGCCCCGCCCCGGAATGCTCCGCCCCGGAATGCCCGGCCACGCCCCCGTTGTGCCCCGGCCAGCCCCATTGGCGCTACACCACAGTTTGAATCCCACCACCATGGGAACCTGTTACTAAAATTTTTGGATCCTACCACTGAGTGGTGGGTAATAATGCTGAACATGCCCCAAAACGAAGACTCTGTGGCCAATTCTCTTTGAAGTTAGGGAGCATCACTGAGAGTAATCAGCCAGTGACACGCAAAGTTCTGAAAAAAAATTATCTTAAAGGTCCAAACAAAATTGTGTACAGAGGACAACTATCGACATCCAGATGGACCATTAACTACTCCAGCAGTAATCCAGGTCTCAGCAGTAATTAGGTGCAAACTTGTATAATAAACTTAGTAAGATACAACAGCTATGACTTCCACTTACAAGCTATACTCATTGGTAGATGAACTGTTCTTAACATTAACTATAGGAGGCACAGGAAAAATTCAGTGTGGCTCTTTGTAGAAAAGGAATGCTGGCATGGGTATGACGGGTGTCTTTTCACATGGTCCATGACTTCAGGTATTACCTCAGCAGCACAGGAAGGAACAACACAGAATATATGACAAGATCAAGCTCAACTACCTACTTTCATCTCAAAATCCTACCTATGTTGCACCACCCATGGCCACAGTCCTATACATCAGCTTCAGCAGAGGTGCATCAGCATAGATCCGTGGTGGCGAACCTTTGGCACTCCAGATGTTATGGACTACAATTCCCATCAGCCCCTGGCAGCATGGCAATTGGCCATGCTGGCAGGTGCTGATGGGAGTTGTAGTCCATAACATCTGGAGTGCCAAAGGTTCGCCACCACTGGCATAGATGCATCAGTTACTTTTTCTCTGGTTCAAAATCCTCCTATGAGTTTCACACTTCAATTAGCAAGGCTCCCCCTCCCCCACCCCCTTTTCCTTTCAATCCATGACTGCAGCACAGCTTCACTCTAAGAATTCTAATAGGGTATTTTTCTTCAATAGAAGAAGAAAAATGCCAGCAGCTGAGGCTTTTGCACAGTCACAGAACTTGGGGGTGGGTCCAGGGAGTCATTGAAGGTGGTTGGAGGAAGGGAGGCTAGCAGACATTAGCAACAGAAATAAAAATCAAGAGACTCTAAATGTCTATAAATACTGTAGAAAAGAAACACGGACGCACAGCCTGTGCCAAGACTCGCTGTGACATCATAGCATCAAAAAGTTACTGTTCAATAGCAGACACACTGGCTGTAGTTATATTTAATGTTTTCAGAAGGGGTCTTGAGGGAGAATATCTTGTTTGGTCCATGTGTTTGTTTCTCTGGTCGAGATTTTAGATTTAATGTTTATATTACACAAAGTTACTCCTTAAACCATAAGTATAGCTGCTGTTCAGCATCAAGCACAAACTATAGGCTTGTGGTTAAGAGGATTGGGATGGGGAGAGAAACTGAAGCAATTGTTTGGCAAGCTACTAATCCTTGGGGGTCGATTGCTGAGTACTTTTGCATTTCTTCTGGGTCAGCCCTGGCATACAACCAAGCCATTAGAAAGCAGCATGAATTCAAAGTTACTGTCTAGCATTGTGAAATTGGAAACAACAAGCCCCACATATAGGATGCTTCTTCTGTCATTTTTAGGCTGCAGTCCTAAATGTTTAAATCAGGAGTGTCCAACTCTGGCCCTTCAGATGTTCATGGATTATGATTCCCATCAGCCCCTGTCAGTTGGTCAGCTGGTAGGCCTGATGGGAATCGTAGTCCACAAACATCTAGAGGGCCAGAGTGGGACACCTCTTGTTTAAATGAATGCAAGCCCTGTCAAAGTCAATGTCACCTTACTTCTGAGGAAACAAGGTGAGGATCAAGATTCTTGTTAGGGAAAAAGGGAAACCTCAGGTCAAATCCTAATGGTGCTCCCTCTCACCACACAACAGCTTCAACAGAAGGCCTCTCACAGCTTAAACACAGGCCTGTTCTGCATGCTGCTCTTACTCCTGATTGAGGTTGATCAGCAAGCTTTGTGATGAACACTCTGCATCTCTGTATCTATCCTGCATCACACTCAGACTTTTTCTGTTCTGCATATGTGCAGTTATCCTGGTACAGATCTGCATACGTCACAAAAAAGTCACTAACATTGTTGGTGGTGTCAAACAACCAATCCCACCCCCCACGTTTTTTGCACAGGTGCATGAGCAAAGCTGCATCCTAGTGGTGAATTAAGAGTGATGCTGGTGAAAGGGGTTTAAATGCCATGTTTTTTACTCAATTTTTTACTCAACCATACATGTAAAGTCCCAGTTAATAATAATAATAGATAAAGTGATCTAGGGCGTTTTCCGCCCGGACCATATATCCTGGAACAAGGAGATGAAACATCCCAGTTTGGGGTTTAAATGCCATATCTGAATGTAAAGGAAAATTCACTGCAAAACATACAATGAAGTTCCAGCAGGTCTTAGCAGCCACTATGGGGCCACACAGTTAGTTCCAGCAGGTTGGGTGGGGTTCAGCATGTACCCTGAATTTGCATATTCCTGCAAAGCACAAAGGCAGGCAACACCTTAAAGCAGAGGATCTCACAAGAGGGTTTGAGCTAACTGTTTTGGGACAGATCAAAACTTTGCAAAAGGCAGTCTTCCACTCGCCCCACCCACTACTGGCGAGGCTCTTGCAGGAATTCTCCATGCTGCCTGACCAGAGGTGGCCACTCTTGCTGGCTCAGTGGCTTTTCCTCTCTGAGTGCTCATTTTTCTCTCTCACTAAGAACATAAGAAAGAGCCTGCTGGATCAAACCAGAGTCCATCTAGTCCAGCACTCTGCTACTCGCAGTGCATGAGCACTTTGGGAGCTCACATGCAGGATTTGAAAGCAATGGCCTGAAGCTGCAGCACTCTGTCAGCCCCTGTGCAATATGGATCAACCTAGGCTTTTCCAGATGGACAAAATAACCCGGGGGAATAACTGGGATCATACATACTGGGATGTTTCTATCTCGATTTCTCCCTCCGCACGGCTGCCAATCAGCATATTCAGTTCGAGGAAGAACTCCAGATGATTAACATGGCCCCCGGTTTACTTTCATTTTCCTTGCACATGTGCAAACTGTCCCGTATTTCCAATGTTCTCATTGGCTGTAGGCAGCGAGGCGGGAAAAATAAATTGGTCTGTCTCTTGTAATGTTTGCATGGGATTGGCACTTTAAAAAAAAAGAACCACCAATTTATCATTTTTGAAAGCCGCAGGATAAGGGAAATCTCGCTGGGTGGGCCCAAGTTAGACCTGGAAGCCATGCAGAAGTCATGGCCGAACTGGGATGTTTCATCTCCTTATCCCAGGATATATGGTCCGTGCAGAAAACGCCCTAGATTACTTTATCTATTATTATTAACTGGGAGTTTACATGTATGGTTGCCAGTTGAGTAAAAATAATCTGTGTGGCTTGATGTGCAGGGATTAGCAAAGTGAAAAAGAACTGGTATTTATAGTGTCTGGAGATGAAGTTGTGGATTTCCGGAGAGAAAAAAAATCTGGGAAAAGAATTATGCTAGGAGAGTCAAGCTGATCCACTAAAGTTTTATGTAGAAAGATCACTGTATAAGCGCTCAGGGAAAACACAAAGGGAGCCCAAACTACCCCAAGGATGAAACCAGACAGATGCAGATTGTGAAAAAAAAATGCATGGCACTATAACAAATGAAATGTAACATGCGAAACATTATTGTGGCTTGGTGGAAAGAGGAGGGAGCAGAAGTCTTTGAGCAATGATAGCCAGAGTTTGCTTAGCCAGGGGCACTCTCATAGTGCCTTCTGTGGGCACTTCCATTTGCCAGCTATATTTCAGACTTAGCTCAGGAGCAGTCCTGATGACCAGGCTCCAAACTGGTCCACACTGCATGTTTAAATGAAGGGGATGGAGGTAGGCAGGGCATTCAGAGCAGTCTGCCAGTATTTTTTCTATATGCTGCTTCTGGCCCCGTGACCCCAGCTAAGAGATAAAACTTGATGCACCTGACAGGCTAAGTATCCCTCAGATATGTTTGTGTGCAAGCTGAGATATGTGTGGCCACTCATCACAACATGTGTGAAGATAAGTTCTTGCACCTTCTTCCAACTACATTGTTGAAATTCAGCAGCCAGCTGGACACTGGGCATCACAGCCAGAGAGGTGTAGCTGATTCCACAGTCAAGGAAAAGAGATATACTGGACAGCTCCAATGCCTATCAGCACAGTGATCAATCAAGCAGTCTTACTCTGCATGCACCCCGCACACAAACACACACACACGGGCAGACCTGCTTGAATGGCTTCCCTCATTAAACCTACAGCTGGGAGCTGGATCAAAACTGAGCAACTTCAGCCCTGTCTGCTCAAGACAGAACGTCTACAAGCATCTTGGGCCAAGTGGAAAATTTAAATGGCCCTGAAAATAATTGCCCCAAGTGTCCCTGATAACATTGAAAATAATTGCCCCAAGTGTCCCTGATAACATAGATCCCTAGCAAATTGAAGGGTACAGAACTGACTAGACCTTTTGGGGAGCAATCCTGGCCAGATCTACTGAGAAGTAACTCAGAAAGCATGCTTCAGTTACTGGCAGCAGATGCATTGAGCAATCAAAGACAAATTATGGCTTCAGTAAAATAGTCATTATGAGGAGAGACCAGAGATGAAAATATGATACTCAGAACATTCAAGCATAATTGAGGTGGAGGAGAGAACATACATGCATATGGAACTGCAAACTGTTCCAGGTTGTGGAAAGTCAATTTCATAAGTGCTCTCACATCCATTCTAGGTGGGCATTCTCTTTGAGCCTTCTCATTCAAGCCCCTTGGGGAATGCAAAGAATGTCTTGTCCAATGGGGTTGTAAACTGTGCAGCTGTGAACAGGCCAGCTGAGTTACTACCTCTCCCTCTTAGGATGGGCAGTTCCCACTTCTGGAGAGAATGGCTGACAGCAAGGAATTAGGTTTTGGGAAGTAGGTGGGTGCTGGTATTCATACTTCAGACACAACAAGAAAACAAATTGCCATTAACATGACATGTCTTGAGAGAAAGATGCAGCTTAAATTAGCTGAGCTTTTTTGGAAAACTTACACCCACTCAAGGAAAAATAATACAGTACAGGGAAAATATGCACAAAAATTGGGAAGGAGGGTGATCATTTTAGAATATAAATGTCACGTAGGTGGTGGTCCACTGATTCCTCTCTTTTTAAGTTACAGCTGCTGGAACAAAGTTAGTTTGGATTTGTGGGCACATCCTGTGGTGCAGCCTGGACAGAGATCTTGGCTGGGGTGGGGAGAAACACTAGAGATCATCTGGCTGGACTAAAGTGGTGGGAACATGTGTTACCAACCCTAGCTAAGGCTGTTGCATACCACAGTCATCTGATTCATCTGCTGGCTGGAAATAACTTGGGTAAAAGGTTGGGCATTGCCCCATTGAATCAAACTGCAGCAATGCCTGCACTGCTTTCCAAATGTCTGGATCATTCGGTCGGAGCTGCTACAGAGGCAGGCAGGCAGGCACTGGATCCCAGAAAACTGATGAAGTAGAGAAATTT
Source organism: Sphaerodactylus townsendi (assembly GCF_021028975.2). Lineage (NCBI taxonomy): Eukaryota > Metazoa > Chordata > Lepidosauria > Squamata > Sphaerodactylidae > Sphaerodactylus > Sphaerodactylus townsendi. The sequence continues at coordinate 90,183,889 of NC_059427.1, forward strand.
TACAAGGGAAAATGGGCCTGTGTTTTACTCTATGCTGGTAGAGTAATGAGGAACTTGAGGCCTTAATTTTAGCCCAAAGTAGTAGAACTACAGGGAACCTAGACATTTTCCACAGAGTAGCCCCTTCAAGCAAGATGGCATACATCTGATGGAAGGTGATCATTGAACCAACTGATGAGCACATTACAGCTTCCTTTGGTTGGGTAGTGGAGCCAAGCTAGCTGTCTGACTCCTGTGGAATTTTGGTATTGGCTGGGAACACATCACAGGGTGTAGAGGAGTGGGCCCCTGCATGACCTCAAGGAACCCTGGGTGTGAGGGGCATGACAGTCACTTTATGATAACCACACTCCACAAGAGACTGCTGGCAGCCAGGAACACCTGCTTCTGTCCCCTAAGGTTACCTCTCCATACTTGGTTACCACCATCAGGCAGGTTGGGGGTGGGGGTAGGGTGGCTATCTATCAGCTGTTGGGCTGACAGCTGAACCCACTATGCCCAGCTAATGCTATTCCAAGACCTGAGGGATCTTTAATCAATAAAGTTGTGGCCTGATTTTTTTTTTCCAGTCTAGTGTGCCTATGTCATTCTCCTCTCCCTCCTGTTCAGGTTCATCCCCACTCCACAAATAAGGGGAGCACCAAGTGTTTCAATCAGCAGCAAATTAAAAAATTACAGCTGACCAGATCTAAACTAAAGGAAAAAAAAGCTGCTCGTCTAATGTTCAGTTCTTTCATCAGCTTCTAAACCCAGACATAGAAAGACCGCTGTATGATAATCACCTTCCATTTTAACGGTGAAAAAAAGTTATATTCTCACTTTTACTTTGTACATTTCAGGAATGAGCTGCGGTACAATGAATAGGCTCTGTTAAACCCTCGATCAAGTTAAATCCTGTACTCATGGCCTTAATGTTGAAACAGAACATTTGTCAAAGGGCCTCTCTGTTACCAAAAGTCCTGCGGATAACATGCTTTACATAGTATTATTGTTTTTGCATCTAACTTCTAATTCAGTCAATCTCCTACATTTGCTTTGCTTTGTCCATTTTCAATACGATGCATAGGAAATGGTTGAATTCATGCCCTATCTCAACAAAGCAGTTCAGGGACCCTGCAGCTCCTCAGATCACATTTTCAGTCAGGTGCTTACATTTTCTTTCTTTTTGCAAAATAACTACATCCAACTACTCATCCTTGGACACATTCCGCATAGGAACACAAACTGCCACATTTCAGTATTGAGAGAATCAGCAGATAACTCCTCCCCTTCCGCTGCAAGTGCACATCTAAGATAAATGGTTGCAACAAACTATGCTTACGTGGTGAACTACGTTAATTTCCCCCAAAAAACTTATATTTTGCCTGTTGAGCAATCAGCTCATGGTTGAAGATTTCTGCCCTAAGACATTGCCAGATACTTACTAAGAAAACTGCTCACCACTCAGAAAATCCCCACCCTTTACATCTGCAGACTGTTGAAATTGTAAGCTTGCTTAATATGAGATTAGCCAATACTACTGGCCAGTGCTTTGCATGTAACCCTTGCTATCCCATTTGCTTCCAATGGTTTAGCAGTTTGATATAAATACCATGCACGTATCATCCGGATTGCTAATTTTTTAAACTGCTCTCTGCTTCTGTGTCTTTCACTGCAATTTATCTCCAGACATTATAAATACCAATGCTTTTTCATTTTGCTAATCCCTGCACATCAAGCCACACAGATTATTTTTACTCAACTGGCAACCATACATGTAAATTTCCAGTTAATTATAGATAAAGTGTTCTAGGTTGATGCATATTTCTCTGGTCATCTGTGCTTTGCATAGCAGTAAACAAGCAAATTCAAGAAGTGGATACTTCACTGACATTATATCCATACATCCATGTCACGAATAAACTGAAGGTATAGAAGTTCTGCCAGAAAAAGGTGGTAACCTGGTGCTTTTTGATGTGCTCCAGTGAGAAGTGCTGTGTAAACTCATACAGAACTGGGGTGCTGTGTGGTTTCCGGGTTGTATGGCCGTGTTCTAGCAGCATTCTCTCCTGACGTTTCACCTGCATCTGTGGCTGGCATTTTCAGGGGATCTGATAGTAGGAAAGCAAGTGGAGTATATATACTTGTTGGAGTATCCAGGGTGGGGGAAAGAACCATTGTCTGTTAACAAGTAAAGGGTGCAATTAGCAAGCTAGATTTACATGTGTTGAGTGGGATCCACCCATTAGCATGTGAGTAACAATGAAGATAGCAAGGTCAATAGGTGAGGTCATCTGATTAGAAGTAGCTTGGCCTTTGTTCCCTTTCATTGTTTACTGTCTATAGTTATCCTGTGTTTGTGTGGAGCCGATTAGTCCCTGTCTTGACTCTAATGTTTTTCAACACTGGTAGCCAAGTTTTGTTCATTTTCATGGTTTCTTCCTTTCTGTTGAAATTGTCTATGTGCTTGTGGATTTCAATTGCTTCTCTGTGTAGTCTGACGTAGTGGTTGTCAGAGAGGTCCAGAATTTCTGTGTTTTTAAATAATATTCTGTGTCCAGGTTGGTTTATCATGTGTTCTGCTATTTCTGATTTTTCTGGCTGAATTAAATTCCGGCCATACAGCCAGGAAACCAAACAGCACTCCAGTGATTCCGGCTGTGAAAGCCTTCGACAATACATCATACAGAACTCTTCGGCACTTTTGACATAAAAACAGCTACTATGCTGGTATGTGAAATAAAAAGGTGTTAGTTACTGGCTGCAGGTAGTTACATAAAAGAACTGCCTTCTAAATTGTAACCAGACTGCTTTTCATTCTGTCTGATAAACAGCGCCAGGCATTCAAATTATTTGAAGGCTTTGATACCCTGTTTCCCCGAATATAAGACATCCCCAGAAAATAAGACGTAGTAGAGGTTTTGCTGAAGTGCGAAATATAAGGCATCCCCCAAAAGTAAGACGTAGCAAAGTTTTTGTTTGGAAGCATGCCTGACAAATAGAATACAGAAATATACGACATCCCCTGAAAATAAGACATAGCGCATCTTTGGGAGCAAAAATTAATATAAGACACTGTCTTATATTCGGGGAAACACGGTACTGGAACTATACTCTTTTATCTTATTAATGTTGAGATGATACCTTCTAATTGCTTCACCAATCAGTTAGTATACATATCACAGACCAGGAAAAGCCATAGTCAGAAAACATGCAAAGCAATCAACATTAGGTCATCTATCCCCCATCATTTATAGGACTCCAGAAATGATGCTGCCTTAACTAGAACATATTTTACAGAACATTTAAACAAAACAATAACTCTGTCTACTGACAGTAACATTATGATACATAACAATACTCCATTTAACACAGGTGCCACAAACACATATTGTGGCAGTGAATGCCACAACTGTGCTATGAACTATTATAATTATTGATTATTATTATTCTTCAACTTAATATCCCGCTCTTCCCACTGAAGCAGGCTCAGAGCAGCTAACAATATAGATACTGAATACAATGTTTAGACTTCTCAACTCTGATGTCTTCAACTATAGGCCTCATGGAATAGCTCTCATGGGATAACTTCTGCAGTGTCATGGTCTTATTCAACAGAGTATTCCATCAGGCTGGGGACAGAGCCAAGAAAGCCCTGACCCTAGTTGAGAACAGCTGGACACTTGGCCAGAGATCTCCAGTCTGTTGCTATTGGCAGAGCAAAGAGAGGTGATGCCACAGATAACACCAATCCCAGATCATTAAGGGCTTTAAATGTTAAAACTAGGACCTTGAAGCAAGTCCACTATTCCACCTAAGGCCAATGCATCTCATAGAGCACCGGTTGCATACTAGGTCCCAATGGTGTCCTAATAAGAACCAGTGCAGCTGCATTTTGGACCAGCTGGAGCTTCCAGATCAGGATCAAGGGCATCCCTGTGTAGAACAAGTGCAAGTACCTCTGTTTGTCCAATTTAAACCTTTACAACCCAATTTCACTTTACAACCTAAAATTCTGCCCTCCTAATACTTTTATTTTCTACAAGATGTCAGGATTTGCAGGAATTGTTTGCTAATTAACTGGCCCTCAGATTGCACTTAACAAAAGTCCTTCTTTTTCTTATTGTTGAATGCTTCTGCTTTTCTTTTTTCTTTCTCGCAATCAGTTCTTGAGATACATGACTAAATTCTCCTGTTCTCCAAATCTCCACTATATGGCAAGGTAAGGTAGAAGTCTGGAAGAGATTAAAGCTCAGCTAAGTTACTAGACAGTTCATTCTTCAACCTCAATGGCCAAGAACTCTGCATTTTCAATCGTGTTCAAATAAGTTGAACAGAGAATATGTTAATAGCCTTCTGTGAATGAAACACAAGCCTGAATTGGTGTTGGCAGATCACAGTATCACACCACCCTCAGCAGCCTGTGAACTGAATGGATTTTTAAAAACATTATTATTATTCAGATAGCTGGCTGAAAAAATCCTGCCAGAATAAAGCTGCTGTCAATGGACAACAAAAAACCCTTTCAGAACAAATGAAATTAGGACTTAAGCATTACATCCCCTTGCAAGGAAAAGGTTATTTTTGTTCACTTAGCCAGGCAGTGTGTATGTGTGTATTAAGTCCAACAATGATCCCGGAGCTTCTCAGCAAGCCAAACTAGAAATGGCAATTATGAAACATTACCACTTTAATACCTGTGCAAAATTCACAAATAAATTGTACAAGTGTGGATCCATGAGAAACTCACAGAAAAATGCCCTCTTGAACCCTGTTTTGTCCTCTGGCTTCTGATACACAGACTCACAACTTTTCTCTGCCCTTTCCTCCCACTGCCCTTTCCTCCTCCTCTCATCTTTTCCATCCACATAATCCTTCTTCACCTCCCCTTACCCCTAACTTTGGTCCCTACCTCCTACACTACACCCCCTTTTCTCCTCTGACTTCTGCTCATCCACCCTTTCCTTGCCGTTCTACCCCACCAGCTGCTCTGCCTGCCCATCACTATTCAGCCCACCCATTCTTTCCATGCTGCTCTGCCCACCAGCCCCCTTCTTGTTACTGCTCTTCTTACTAGCCACTCCTTCCCACCCACCCACCCACCTCCAGCACTATCGTCTCAGCTACTCTTTCTAAACTTTCCTCTCAAGCTACTGACTGCCCAGACTGAGGTAACAGTATCAGGTGGCAGAGGGTGTGTGAAAAGGAGGTGGTGGAGTGTGTATGAAAGGAGTTGTCAGAGCAATGGGTGAGGCTCCTTCTTATAGCTGCTTGCCTCCAGGGCCATTGCTCACTGGTCAAAAGGAAAGGTTGGAGAGGGCAGTTGAGATGACAGTGCTGAAGGGGGGGGGGAGGAGGGTCCTTCTCACCCGTCTCCAGAGCTGCTATCTCAGTCGCATGAGCAATGGGCCAAGGAAGAACCCATTCTATCTCCTCTCTGCTCATCTCTACTGCTGTTGCCAAAGGGGCCACAATGGAGGGAAGAGGGGACACAATTCCCACTATGCCTCCATGACCTCCTTCTTGTCTGCCAACCTGCAGCTTAGTTGCCTTGGAAGTTGTGAGAGGAATGGGGGGTGGCAACAGTGGCCCACACAGGGGAACTCAAATGGAGAGGGAACCTTGTTTGCCCATCCCCTGCCAGTGAATCCTGCTCCTCCAAAGTCCCCCACACATGGTACAGAGAGCAAATGCTGTTGAGCAATGGAGGTGCAGTTTTTTGTGCATGTGCAGACAATGTTGCTCTGTTTAGGAAGATTTTAAATTGCTCCTCCAATTTTTTTACATTTCAGATTTTTCTACAACCTTAGGGATACCCCGTGTTTGTTGAAAAATCTCCATTCTGTCTGTACAGCCCTGATCAGCAAATTAAAGTGCCTGCAGATGAGACCACAGTTGACTATTAGAATATCAAAATGGGAGAGCTGCAAGGACTGTAGGGAGCATTTTATTTTCATCCTCACAATAGCTAGTGAAAGAGTATTTATTCCTTAAAGCTCCTGACACTGATTTTATTACTGGGAAGTGTAACACTCCAATCTTTTTTTTTTTAAGATTTCAATATTTTTGCAAGCTTTTTTCCAGATTTGTAGGATGATCTGTCTACCTATCCATTGTTCCAGTCTATGGATTTAAAGATCCACAGATTTTGCCATGTTGAAAATTAGATATATTAATGAAATGATGATGCATCTTCCACCTTTCAATCCACAGACATCATAGAAGAAATTAGCTTAAATCTCCAAAAGAATTTCTGAAAAACAAAACACTTGCTATATATAACCGCCCAGAGCCCTCCAGGGGAGGGGGGTATATAAGTGGAACAATAAATAAATATTATGACATCCCCTTGGGGTTTTAAGGTAAGAGATGAGCAGAGGTAGTTTGCCATTGCTTGCTCCTGCCTAGCAACCCTGGAATTCCTTGGTGATCTTCCCCGCAAATACTAACCAGGGCTGACCCTGCTTCACTTCCGAAATGTAATCCGATTAGGCTAGTCCTATCCAGGTCAGGCCCAAAAGTGAACACAATCTTCTTGAAGAAGCTGTCCTTTCTATGCAAAGCTTTGCACAGGTGTATTGAATACTGCTTCTCTTTTTTGGATACTTCCATTTTGAGCAAAATGCTGAATAATGTATCTCCTGTAATCAGTAAAAACCCATTTTTATCTTCCATTAAAAAAGGATCCCAAATGAATATGCACAGTTCAGATCTAACAATACTTCACCCACCTTGACTGAATAAATTATCCCAACCAAGATAATTCAAATAGACTCTGTTAGGCACAAAATATGAAAACTATCTACAACCAGACAGCTCTGAAAACACAACTGTGGAGCTCTTCGAAGTGTGCATGCTTGCTGGAAGGCAGGAAATTAATTAGAACAGGAGTGCATCCTCTGGTGGTAAAGAAAGAACTTGCATTAAAACTCAGGGATGATGGTGGCTTTTTTGTGCACGATTGTATTCTTGATGAGCTATAATCCATCATAACATTGGAAGACACACACAAACATGAGTTGAGTAACAAACTGAATTCATGTATATGTGAACACATGAAGCTGCCTTATATTGACTCAGACCTTTGGCCTATAAAGGTCAGTGCTGTCTACTCTGGCCAGAGGGAGTCCCCTAGGCTTGCAAGTAGGTCTTTCACATCAGCTACCACCTAATTCTTTTAATTGGCATCAGCAGCCCTTGAACCTGGGATATCCAGCATGCAAAGTAGTTACTCTACCTCTGAACCACAGCTGTTCTCCCTACCAAAGGTATCAATCTGTATATTTTTTCTTAATCACAGCCACATGTGAGATTGAAATGCTAGCATTAACTGGCTAGAGTTACTATGATTATACTTAGCTTACTACTATTTCATAATTACTACCATCATTATATGTATTATGGTGTCCCACTGTGGGACAGAGGCAGCAGTGGAGGTCAGAGCAGGACCTATCTACTGGACTAAAGACAGCAGTTGCTCCATAACAGAGCAAAGCATTACTCAGTTAGGTAGCAGCAGCTTAATGGTCCCAGCAGGAGTGGGAGGGCACCAAGCAGCAGCTGAGCACAGGAGCAAGAGGTTTGCCAGCCCAGGGCATTAGCACATGGGACAGCAAGGGCCTCTGGCTAGCCCTAGGCAAATCCAGATGGGGTGGCACAAAGCAGGGAAGGAGTTATGAGATTAACAATGCTCACAGAAGGCAGAAGGAGTGATGGGTTGGTGACCCAGGGATAAAATGGGAGATGTCAAGAGAGACAGAGGGGAGAGAAAGGCAAGCTAGCTGGGAAGGGAGGAAGACGAATCTAGTAGAATTGTGGCCTTGGGCAAGAAAAGGCAGCCAGACCTAGTTAAGCCTGGTGAAGCTGCCCCACAGCGGAAACACATCCAGCTCCCTAAAATTTCAAAGGGGAAAGTGGACAGTTGAAAGAAAGCATGCTCATGTGGATACATGTGAGGATGCGGATCTTGACAATAAAGGAAGCTTTCATGAGCACCATGAGTCTTTGCTGACCATGGAAGACACTTAGTGAGGCCCCCCCTATCACATCCACCCTGAAAAGTTCAGTGTTGCTTATCAGAGCAAACAGGAATAGGGATGAATCAGAGCTATTTTAATATTGTAATAATCCTATTAGGGGACCACTGTTCTTTCAAGAATGTTACTACAGTGGATCCTTCACCTGCATTTTAATAAACTTTTGTATTATCAAAGTGCACGACTGGGTCAAGTCAGTGAACAGCAAGCAGGAAGACATGATGTGCCAGTTAGGCAAAGTTAGTCAGCTAAATTCTATCAGAGAGAAAATGCAGGGATTACAAAATAATGTTACAGAACATAGTTCCCCCTGGTGGATATAAAATGATAATGAAGTCCCTACTTAAAGCAGTGTCAGGAATGAGGTAAATTTCTGAATATAAATGAGAAAATCCTACTGTGGTCATCAAGGACACTCACTCTCAAGATCATTAATATTATATTCTATCCTGATACCATGTTTTATTTGAGTAAATAAATTATTGTCACCTTGGAGACTGTACCTCTGAATTTATATCCATACAGGAACAGAGAAAAATAGAAGTAAATTCTTATTGGGTTGTTTTGCCATAGAAGGGCTGGCCAAATCCTGTGCCTAAGTATCTTATAGTGATACTATAAAATAGTGTATTCAATCTGGCTTTTGATGGTTAAAGTCAAGAGTATCTGATTGTTCAGTTTTGGAACAAAATGTTTGATTATTAATAGTTACATAGTAAACAATAAAGAAACCCAGAATGCTTTGGGGATTAGGAAAATTAATGCCGGTCTCCTCTGTGGCCACTTTCAGGCATCATAAAAATCAAATAAAAAATAATAACCCTCTGGCTGAACTCCAGATCTTAAATTGAGTCACAGTTCATCAAAGTAGCTGTTTTCTGTTAGGTGAAATAACAAAGATGAAGAGGTTATATATATCTGTACAATGTCTTCCTCTCAGAACTGAGACATTATATCAGTTTGCTCCCATTAGTGGGCAAAACTTACAAGAAACGAGGCAAGAAACTTACAAGAAACAGCCTATCCATAATTTCTTCCTGATCCCAGTGTCATTACATTGCATATTTCCCTGCCCTGAACTTCATTTGCTTACTGATGAAAGGGATGGGCAAATGGAATTAATGCAAAACATGTTGTACAAGCAATAACAGAAAGGGAGTGAAAACCCAACATACAGTTGCCTGCAAAAATGAGATAGTTGAATATCTTGCAGGCTGTATACAATACAGGTCTGGGAGAGGACAAATGGGAGAGTCACAAGCCATGCATATCTGCCAAGCACTGCAGTCCTGGAAAGGGAAGCAAAATTGTGCAGTAACTCTGTGCCACAGTCATAAGCACAGGACATTCTATTCAACTCTACAGGTTGGTCTTCCATGAAGGAGCAGCTCGGCCATTTATTACACAGTAAAGCATCGAAAGTAAACCAAGAACTGCTAAGCTATAGATGATCAATTAATTATTGATCCTGCGCATCCAGATCTCAGTTATCTTATTACCGTGTTCAGAAAGTGCATTGAGCAATGACTGAGCAAATGTTTGCTGCTTTCCACAAATTGGATTCCTTTAGACATGCACCTTAAGCTAAAATACAGTGACAGGAGACAGGTATGGTGGCAGTGACTCCAGTTTCTAGTACAGATATTTCTAACTAATAATCAGCATGCAACCACTTTGTCTCCAGCTCTAGGGCTTGAAAATTATCTCCAGTGCTCACATTGTATTATGATAAATGGGTTTAATTTCAAACATATTATTCACTGATAATTTTTTTCCAGGTTGTCCCACCTTATCTCATTGACTTTAGCCCTAATACTGATGTCACCCAACCAATGCATGCAGTACAGGTAGTTTAAATGAAATATCTGTATGTAGTGTCTTGTTGTTGATTACAGCTCCTGAATGAGCAAACAACTTCCTGTCACACCACACCCTGCAGCTACTCCCCTTCCCAAACAGGGAAAGCATCTCAGGCTATACTACATTCTATACTACATTTTCAGTACTTGGAACAAATAAAAAGGAAAAATACTGGGGTTTTTTTAGAAATTAAGAATGGCAACAAAAACTACTTGCCCCCCTTTCATTCTCTATGCCCCCCCCCCCGCATTTAAAGTGCTACCAGATGACAAAGAACACTGGATAGTTATTTATCCAACTTCAAATACCCCAACAAGATTCTTTGGTCTAACCATTCCTTCAGCAGAAAGAATCCCAACTCAACAAATAATTTTTACTTTTTTCTCACAGTTCTGTTCAACAAAATGTGGGCCTATAAATGGCAAAAGTTACACAAAAGAACCATCTTCCTTTCTCACCTTCAAAGAGTTCTGTTTTACATCAGAGCAGGAGATTACACCATTTAAACTGAATCTGTAAAGCACAGAAGAGGACAGTGGCTATTCCAGGTTCTCTTTAATCCTCTCTGCCTGATCCTGTCATCTTTAAATCATTAAGCATCCTTACGGCCTCCAACAGCAATACAAAAGAGATTCCCTCAACACATGCCCACCCCTCCCTCCATCTGCACCATGCACATACATAAAACTGTTTAAGGGTAGGAAGAAAAACTGTCTCGACTAAACAAAACAGTAGAGTAGATCTAGTCCAAATGAATGCATCGGCAATATCACCACAGGAGAGAGATTACATAATCTTCTGATTTCAGCATCGGGCTTTCAGCATTTTAAGGAACACAGCCTTGCACGGCATCGTAGAGCTGTCAAAATTCTTCCAGAGAGGGCCCAAAACATTGCAGAGAGATGCACGCAGCAATGCATCCTCTAAAGCATCCCAGCTGTGGACGAGAAGTGGGGGGAGCAGCTTTCCGTTTTTTCTGTGAAGGTAGCTGGAAAAACCTAACAGATTGCAGGGAGAACAAGCGAGGCAAAGAGAAGCGCCAAACGAGCCCAGTAGCCTAAACGACCGGGGGTGCCCTGAGCTGAGGTCGTTTTCCAAAGAGCCCCTGCGGTCTCTGCTAACTTGCTGGCGAGGACTGTAAACTGCACGTATTACTCTCTCTCTCCCGTATTCTGCACAGGTGTAAAAAAAATGGACATGCATCAGGAGCTGGGAAACTGCAGTCGGTGAAGGGGACAAAAGGCGTGCGTGGCGGGGAGGGGGGTGTTGCTGGAAACCCGAAGGCCGGGCCAGGTGCATCGCATCGCTGGGAGTGGGCGCGGGAACGACTTACCCAGGAAGAGCCAGATCGAGCCGCCAGACACGAGGAAGAAGGTGAGCATGCCTGCAGGAGCCGGCTGCAGCATGGGCGGCCTGAAGCGGAGAGTGCAGCTGCTTGAGGGGGGTTACTGCAGCAACTCACTGCAGTGACTGAGGTAGCGGCAGCGGCGGGGACTGACTGGCTCGCTCGCCCTGCTCCGAGGCGCCAGCACGCCAGCCAGGCACTCCCGCAGCGGAGGTTATTTTTAGCAGCCCCCTTTCCGCACCGGGTCGCCTTAAAGCCGGCGATGCATCTTTGCCGGTGCGAAAGGATGGGCAGGCGTGTGCAAACCGCGGTGCCTGCGTGCGCATCAGCCGCGGGGGTTGGGCAAGCCAGGGCCGCGTGTGTGGAGGCAAAGGAAAGAAATAGCCCCTCGCGAGGAAACCGCTCTGATTATTGACTGCCCGCGTGGTGCTGTAGTAGGACAGGGAATGCCCAGGTGCAAATCCCTAGGTGGCCATAGAGCCTGCCAGATGACCTTGGGCCAGTCACTCTTTCTCAGCCTCATTTACCTCCGACTTCCTTGGAAAATGGCTGCTGGTCTTTCTTTCCTTCTCACCACGGACTTCTTATCACCTCATTTGATTTCTCCATCCTTGGCGACTGACAGACGACGGCTTGACTGGACTGCATTCACAAAAGTGTTGTGATGTGAGATTGCAAGCTCCTTTTAAAAAATCTCTGCGTTCAGAATAGCGTGCATATTAACCCCTTGTTACCCGCACAATAAGTCCATGAGGTAAGTTGGGATGAGACCAAAATGACTGGACTAAGTTTGCTACATGACTCCAAGTTTGACACATCCTACACTACATCACACTGCCTCTTCTGAAAGCTATTTGTGGGGAGTTGTACTGATGACAGCCTGTTCACATATGCCAGTCATTTTGGGATGCTGCAGACAAGGGATGAATATTCCTGAGTGACCCAGTGTGAGAAATATTGGCTTTCCTACATCCAGGCTATCATATTAGCCTTTGCACATTTCCTATGAAGGATTCAGTTCTTTAGTATCTTTAGCAGAAATTAAACAGATACAACGTTTCATAGTTGTAGGGAAGCTCATTTACTGAATTCCTTTCAGGCACAGGTCACCTGAACAACAACAAAAGGAGATGGGGTATCCAACCACAGGCAAAGACTACCTTTCTGCCATGGAAACTCTTCCCCTCATTAAGTTCTGTGTGTATAGTATATGATGGCACTTTCCATAAACTTATAGGTAGTTTCTTCATCATCATCACTGCTATACCCTTTCCCAACAAAAGATATAAATGCAGTCAGTAGTGGGGCAGTAAAAAATAGTGTGCTTCCACATTAGAAAATAGTCCGGAAGGATTACGAGCAGGCAGGTGAGCAAGTGAGAGGTGAAGGGGGGGGGGAGATGGCAGGCTATCCTGACTTGGTAATTGGGGAGGTGGGGGGGATGGAGAGGGTATTGCAAGGCCCCACAGGAGAGCAGATGGGCAGCTGAAGGCAGGAGGGAGGGGACAGTAGGGGCCAGCCAAGGTGGCAAGTCATGGCTTTAATTCTTGCATGGGGCTGGTGAGGTGGTTCCAAGTGCCAGAGGAACCACCAACCAGTGAGCCTCTCACCCACCTTGCCCAACTGACAGCCCATGGAGAAGGTGGGGGGTGCATGTCCATCTGTGCTGCACATGTGCCCCAAAGACCAAGCAGCCTGACAGCAGCCTGAACAAGCAATTGCCCTGCTGGCTCACCTTGGCTGTGCTAGCAGCTGCTACACTTCTCATGTGCTCCCCAATTGGAAGGGACCTCCAAGAAAGCTCACCTGGCCTTGCCACTCCTGGACTTGCACAACCCTGCACACCATCCCAGCCAGCCACTATTTTTATTTTGAAGTTTTCTTATATTGTATGTTACTTTACATACCATTGAAGGTTCCTTGACTTGAAATAAGAATGTTTACATGTGCCTGTTAAGAAAATAATGGGATAGATGGTTGTAAGCAAAATCAGTTGCGCACTGCACTGTTGTGAGTTGAGAACTGCAAAACCTACTGACGCTTGGGATTATCAGATTATGATTGTTTTTAGAAAGAAGACCTTGTCCTTCAATCAGAAGACAGCAGAATGATGGCTCTTAACCTTTAATTCAGAACTCTATAGATCTTTTGGGCTGACATACAGAAAAAGAAGAGTTTGGATTTATATCCCCCCTTTCCTCCTGTAAGGACACTCAAAAGGGCTTACAACTTCTTTTCCTTCCTCTCCCCACAAGAGACACCTTGTGAGGTCGGTGATTTGAGAGAGTTTTGAAGAACTGTGACTAGCCCAAGGTTATCCACCAGGAATGTGGAAGTGGGGGAAAAATTTGCTCATGTGGATGAGTGGGGAATAAAACCCAGTTCTCCAGATTAGAATCCATTTGCTCTTAACCACTTCACCATACTAGAGGAAGAGTTTGGTTTTATACCCCACTTTTCTCAGCTGTAAGGAGTCTCAAAGTGGTTTACAAACTCCTTGCTTTCCCCTCTCCACAACTGATACCTTGTGAGATAGGTGGGGCTGAGAGAGTTCAAAGAGAACTGTGACTTGCTCCAGGTCTCACAGCAGGCTTCATGTGGAGGTGTGGGGAATCAAACTCAGTTCTCCAGATTAATTTCAGATGTGAGAGGCACAAGCCCTTTTTCCTTCTGTCAAATTGTCTGCTTTCCTACTGTGTAATCTCTTACATAGGGGGCTCACTGTGATTAGTCAGTGGTATATGGTTACTCTTAACCATTACACTACACTGGTAGTAATGTTTTTTTTATTGGCCTTTTTAAAATTGGCCTTTTCAGTCTGTGTCGCCATGGTCTGATAGTTTTAGCTCCTAATATTTCACTCGCAACTGTGGCTGGTATCTTCAGAGGCATGCTACTTCCTCTTTCTTTTTGACAACCTTCATTTGAGAAAGTTGCCTGTTGCTTTTGGGGGGGGGGGCAGTTTTGCAGTCTTTGGTTCAGTGTTAATTTGTTAGATCCTGTCAGTTTCTTTTGATTCTTCCAAAATGATGGCCCAAAGAATAGGAGGATCTGATGTGGTATGGGAGGGAGAAGGTGAAGAGGAGAGAGAACACCCAGAGAAAGCTAAATGCATGCTGATTTCATTTGCTTTCCGTATGAAGGATGAGGAAAAGTCACACTTTCAGAGCTTTCAGAACTTCACGGATTCTCTGATCTGAAGGCAGAGTGACTGCTGAAGGGGGAAAAGTTGTGCATAACTGAGAATCAAACCCAAAGGGAATGTATGCTGAATGCAAAAGTGACTGCACATGTGTAAAATCCCATGGATACTCCACTGCACTGATATACTCCAAATATTTACTGCTACACATCAACTTGTCTGTACCTGTCTGTTGATATGTTTGTGTGTTGGCTGTAATATCTTAGAGAATATATATCTTTGAAAGCAAATTTTGGGCAATTTTTTTTGCAAATCATTGGAATACAATGGAACAAGATTTTTCTTCCCAAGCCCAGAGTTAACAATAATTTAAACTACACTAATAAATTAATGTCATTAATTATCTGTTTAAAATGAATTTCACAAACTCCTAAGGAAAATACTAACATCTCCACCATACATTTGCCGAAAGACAATGTTAACTAACATGATAGAAATGTTTGTAATTTTATCCCAAGCATCTTCACCTGCCAAGGCAACAAGATACTCCCAAGAATGCAGTATTTTCACATGATGCAGCCCTTTTGCTGAGGATATGCAGACTTCTAAATGATTCTCTTCAGTTCATTCTTTTATTTTAACAAATTAAAATAATTGATTGCATTGCTGGATACAACTTGTTCTTTTCTACCTACAAAGATAGTTTTGTGTATGTTTAGGGGAAGTATGCTGGAAAAGATAGTAGTGGAACAAATAATCTGACAGAGTTATTAACATACGATTTAGAGATAAAAATTAATAATTCTCAGTGGGACTCAGAAACCAAAAAGAAACACATGTTTGGAAACAATTAGCTGCTACGGGGGGCCAAGTCACTTATTCTGTTAACTGACATTTAAAATTCCTACCTTGTATGCAAACGTTTTAGCCATGATAGGGAATGTTTTGTTTCTCTCAAGCCTTCCATTTGACAGCCTTTGCCTGAAGCGCAGAAAATGTGTCATGCAAAATTGTTGTGAAAAGGCAAATGACAGCCTGATGTGACAAGTTCATTTCAGTTGTGGTAGAGCACTGATAGATAAAGCAGAATGGGCGTGTGGGG